>NW_024344241.1:2131541-2158052 GCF_902729225.1 Pteropus medius
TCTCGGTGCAGGGCTTCAGGGCTTCAGCTTCTACTCACTCGGGGAAGTTTGCCCTGTCCTGCATAACTTTTCATATTGATTCATGCTATATAAATTATTTACACTCATACAGACAAACATACAGTCATTCACTTATGTGGTCTATTTTATTTACTTGCATTCTTTCTTTTGAAGTTTAGGAAAGTTTATATTTTTGTCCTAAGGTTACCTTAAGAATAATGCTTTTATATAATAACCTTAATCTCTTCTTCATTTGGATATGCCTATCAGTTACCTATTATAAACAATACTGGCATTAGCTAGTAATCTTTTTCCTTCCCTCCTATTCCTTCAGCATCTAATTTGAAATAATAACTTTTTTCTTATAATTAACTCAAATAGGGATATCAGTTAGCTGTTTTTATTTTCATATGCTCTTCATTTTATCTCCACATTTTTGATAGTAGTAAAAATACTTATAGTTTTTTGATAATTATATTGTTTCTACAATGCAGAGCAGATAAGCATTGCATAATGTACACCACCTTTATTACAATCATTTAGTCATAGTACTGGAGATAAATACATAATCAAGACCTCTCAAGTATAGAAGTCAAAACTCAATTTCCCAGGTTACCTTACAGCCAAGACACAAGCAAGTGACTAAAAATTTTGCCAATACGCATTTTGATTCCGAAGTGAGTAATGTTATGAAGCACGCTGTGCTTGGAGCTGTCATTTGTGCTGGAATAGCTCCTCGACTGGGGCATGCAGTTTCCAAAGATAATGGTGGGAGAGGAGCAGTTTCCCAAAGACTGTTAAGTCATGTTCCTGATGCAGAGGTGGTGTTGGTAGCAGTAGTAGCTGCAGTAAAATATAATTTCCAGTGTTTGTGTTTTGTAGCTATGACATCAGTGGTAAGAGTTTCCTAATCAAGCCAATTTTCCAGCTTGGTTTTGGGACTCTAGCTTTGAGATTATTTCTCCAGGCTTCCTAACATTATTGTGAACTTCCTAAAATCCTGTAATATATTCTTACTCTGCTTAATTTAATCAGAGTAGATCTGTCATTTGTATCCAAAAGCCCTAGTAATACCTGGAGGCTGCACATCTCCCATTGTTGTTGTGAATGATATAACTTATGCCAAAGTATTTAACATACAATAGTACTTAGCAAGTCTTAGTTTCCTTCTGGGTTCTCTGAGGAGGCAAATAATAGGTACAAAGGCAGCCACACTAGATCATGTTGAAGTTTCTGAAACGAATCTGCATTCATTTTCCTTTGGGCACTAAATATCAAAATCCCCAATGTTTCTTGGAATCTTTTTAGAGAGCAAAGGTAATAAGCTTTACATGCAGGACGGACTGTATAAGTCATGTGGGCCAACGCAAAATGAAAATGCAGGACCCCTTTCCAAAAACTGTTAAGAATTTTAAGATGGTGACATCAGAGCATTAAATTAAGCATAGGGCCTTTCTAAGTATTTCTACATGAAGCACTTCTAATCCTCTTTCTCATCTGATTGGATTAAAAATAGAGACTATGACAGGGACAACTAGACCCCTATCTCCATGGCCATCCTTAAATTCTATTCAAAACAAGCAAAGCACTATACTTATACACCACAGCTGGCCACAACAAAGGTCCTTCTAACCAACAATACAAAATTGCATTAGTAGTGCACTTACAATACAAAAGTACAAAATTACATCAGTTGTCAAAAATACATGTCCACTTTAAGGTAAAAGTATATAAAAATACATGTTTGCTTTAAGGCAAAAGTGAAATACATGTTACTTTAAATATTGAAAGACAGAATATCAGTTCCAAAAGAAACCAGAGAATATATTTAATCCAAGCGCATTGGGTTATAGTTGGGGAAATTGAGTCCCAATAAGGTTAACTGCTTGCCTAAGGTGACACAACTAGTTACTGTTGAGCAGAGACTAGAACCTCTGGCTCCTGAAATATAGTTTAAATCTGCCTCTTTTTATGTGACACAACCTCCTTTCCTTTTCATGTCAGAAGTGCTGCTGTGGTCAATTTGCTTCCCCAGTCATGAACATCCACAACAAAAGTAAGAATGCCAGAGAAGAAAAGGAAAGCCAGGGTTAAAAATTTTCAAGACTTGAAGAGAAGAAAGAAGCTTAAAACTACAGTAAAACAAGCCAAACTTTTTCTCATATTTTAAGGAAATTTTTATAAGCATTTATTTGAGCCAAACCGACAACGTATGACAAAGAACAAGATCACGAATGCTCCAGAGAATAAGTTTTGCAGCTTAAAAAACTTTCTTTTTAATTACAAAATCTATCTGCAATAATTCAAATCAAAGAGCATAAATTGAAAAGTGATATTTCACCCATTTATCCAATCTTACTCTCCAAAAGTTATCACTTTTATCATTTGAGTGAATATCTATTCATATATTTTATATTGGAACTGAAATCTCAGTTTCGGTCATTTAGGTCAAGACTTATTTTAAACATACCACCTACTGGAATTAGATAACTGTGAAATTTTTTTAAATGTCTTATCATAAGCAATAACTGTACCTAAAAAAATGAAATTAGATATCTAAATTCTATCAGAGGATTGCCCTTTTAGAAGTAGTGAAATAGTTATTCGATTCTCCGTGTATGGAAAATAAACATAATTAATGCACAATCCACTTATACTGAAATTTTCTTTGTATTTTGTTTACGGTGATTTGATCAAGTTTCCTTACACTTACTTCTGCTGCCAGTGTTAATTCATTAAGTATTCTGGGGTAGGAAAAGTGTCATAGTGGCCTCATTCCCCACTAAATTTCAATTATTTCTGATTTAGTGATGAACTACTTGTATTTCTTTTCCATTTCTCTCAGACCAATACATATTTCGTTTATTTATTCTTCAATGTGGAAATTTTTTTTTCAGAAATCTTTTGAAAATAGTCGAGGCTTCAATATATACTAACCATTTTTTACTTTGAAGATGTAAGAATACAGCAACTTAGGAGGAAATCATTATGTGCATTGCTTACATACATATCAACAGCTACATAAATCATATCAGTACTTTTATCTTTTCCGTTGCTAATGAAGATTCTTAAAACTATTAATGGCTGATTTCCTTGGGCTATGGGAATTGCTTGATACTAACAAACATACCCAGTGCTCTATATAAATAATCTTTAAATTTTATTCTATTGCTACTATTGAGCTGTAGATTTACCAAAGAAAAATTAGTCTTTCCATTTCACCATTACAACAGTTAAAATCCCCATGAATAACGCTATATGTTGGAAACTCAGATTTTTAACTCTTTACTATTCAATTCGATCGTTCAAATTCACAGAGTCCGGAGGCAAACTAAGGTAAATTTCGGTTCCAATTATGTATGAAAAGTCTCAGCATGTCAAATTAGTTAACCAGTTAACTCTGGCAGCCAGACCAATAGCCTGTGGTTTAGAAGTTGGCATATTCAGTCTACTGTAGCAACCAAAGCCTGGTCCTCCCAGTGTGTCCTCAAGAACTCTTAAGACCTCGGACCGCTGAGGTTTGCCATCGCCTCTCCATCTGCCTCACACCACGCCCCTTCCCTTCCCTTGGCCCCGCCTTCTGCACGCATGCGCGCATTCCACGCCCCCCGCTCCGTTCAGCCAACAGGCGGAGACGTTTGTGGGGACTTCCCTCTCCGCCAATGCAGGAGGTCCTTGCTGTCTGGGTTCCGCCCCTGCCGGGAGCTCAGGCCGGAAGATGGCGGCGGCGGCGGCGACTACGGAGTTGATGTTGCTGGAGAAGTCTCTGGGACTGAGTAAAGGGAACAAATACAGCGCTCAGGGCGAGCGCCAGGTGAGAAGTGGAGGAGGCGCGGTGGGGAAGAGGTGAACTGGAGCGGGGCCTGCTGAGCCCAGTTAGGACGAGCTGGCAGGCAAAGGCAGACGGGGTGAGGCTGCTACTCCTCACCTCCCCACGTGTCTGCGGCGCCCGGCGGGCAGGCGCCTCTGGGACTCTTCCTGCAGCCCTAGCTCGCGGAAAGGGGAAGGGAAACCTGCTCCGATAGGGCTCGGCCTGAACTTTTCCTTCTGGTAAATTGTCATCATCCTTTTCTGGGAAAGCGAGGAGGGTCTTCAAAGGGCCTATAGATCGACCGAACTGGAGGTCCTGCATTTGCATTCAGTGACAGCATTTACTATAACAGTACCATTCATTCAGTATTACGCAACTACTCCAGAGGGCTAGCAGGGTGCCAAGTAGTACTGTGCTGGGCCTGGGGAATTCAACGGTGATAGTTAAGGTTGACAAGCTCCCTCTCTTCAGGAAGCTCGCTTTTTTATCTGGGTGAATAAACATTGCAGCTAATTTCATTATAATACTAAAACGTGGTACATTGAAATGTAGAAGATACAGCGTACACTAGAGGTTTTGGTCCAGTCTCAAACACTCAGGGCAGGCTTTTCTAAGGCCTTATGATATCAACTCATTGTGCAACAGCAGAGAATGAGGGGGCAAAGTTCAGCTATGAGATTGACTGGTGAGGTATAAGGACCCAGGTTTCTCAGGGCACTGAAGGGCATTAGATCGTTGTTTGCGGTAGAAGAAATATATTAGAGGAGGGAAATGATTGTAGGAAGATAATTTTGGATCTACAGTCGTGTTGCTTAATGATGGGGCTGCCTTCAGAGAAGTGCGTGATTCAGCGATTTGGTCCTTGTGAGAACATTATAGAGTGGCATTTACACAAACCTAGATGGCATAGCCTACTACATACCTAGGCTACACAGTTTGGCCTATTGCTCCTTGGCTACAAACCTGTACAGCATGTTACTGTACTGAATACTGTAGGCAGTTGTAACACAATGGTATTCGTCTTTCTAAACATAGAAACAGTACAGTAAAAATATGGTATAAAACAAAAAATGGTAGACCTGTATAGGGCACTTACACAAATGGAGCTTGCAGGACTGGAAGTTGCTCTGGGTGAGTCAGTGAGTGAGTGGTGAGTGACTGTGAAGGCCTAGGATATTACTGTATACTGCTGTAGACTATAAATACTGTACACTTAGGCTACATTAAATTTACTTAAAAATTTTTTCTTCAATAATAGACTTTAGCTTACTGTGACTTTTTTACTTTATAAACTAAATTTTTTAAAACTTTTTGACTTTTATAATACTTAGCTTAAAACACATTGTACAGCTATACAAAAATGTTTTTTCTTTATTACTTATTCTATAAGATTTTTTCTGTTTTTAAAAGTGGTGGGGTTTTTTTTGGTTTTGTTTTGTTTACTTTTTAAACTTCTTTTGTTAAAAACCAAGATGCAAACACACACATTAACCTAGGCCTACACGGGGTGACGAGGTGAGGATTATCAGTATATCTTCTCCCTACACATCTGTCCCACTGGAAAGTTTTTAGGGGCAATAGCATGTATTGAGCTGTCATCTCCTATGATAATGATGCTTACTTGTGGAATATTTTATGAAAGACCTTGCCTGAGGCTCTTCTTGAGGTGACATTCTTTTCAGAAATTTGTCCATGGTTGTTTGCTTAGTTTGTTTCTATTTTTCATAATAGATTTGCTTGTAAGCAGATAATGCACCATAACATTCCTCTCTATTAATGACAGCTATGATGTCACTGGGTGATAAGAATTAGTTACTTCCTTTCACTTTAAGGAGAACCTTTGATTCTAGCCATAAAATGTTAATCGCCCCATGCAGTTCAGAGTCTTGTTGACCTAGATGTGAATATGAAAATGCCCTGGAAAGTGTAAATCACTAGAAAGTATAAGATACCATTTCATGGCTGAAAAGAGCAGCAGTCTTCCCAAGAATGTATTTTTTTTTGGTTTGCATAGGTAATTTAGATTGTATACTTTTATTTATAATGGTTAGTCTCCCCATTGGATACTTTCCATTTTCTTTTAAATTTTTCATAGTGCTTCACTTAGTTGTGCATCAAGAACATTTAAATTAATCAGCAATTTCTTATGATCTAACCCTTTGTATTGTCATTACAATAGGAGAAACATAAAAAGTAGGATTATTTTTCAGATGATTACGCAAAGCCCAGACTTTAATATCAGTCGCCCCAGTTACATTGTGAATTTTTTTTTTAAATATAAAATACTAGCTAACATTTATAGTGACCTCACTCTAAATGGCTGCAAAATTGATGAATATGTAATCCGTGGCAACCAAGTCACCATCACAATCCACAGCTAGTTAATGAGACAGCTAATTATATTAAATCACATATCACTAAAACCAGCCTAGGTCCCATTTGGTGGTTCTAACTATATCAGATGAACTCAGTGTACTATAACTTTCTCATTTTTGTTATTATAGAAGTCAGGTTTATTTAAGCATGTTCACCTTGCTAAAATAGGGTATGAGTAAATTTGATTGAAATTAATGCAGTATTAGGATTTTCATCTCCTCTTTTTGTAGATGCACAGTTATCAATTATATAGAAACATTATACTGATTTTTGCAATGTTACCAGTTTCAGCATCAAGCATCTGTTAGCAAATGTAAATTATATAACTGCTATTTTCCTGATTTTCATTTACATAATTTAGTATGTAACCTAGTATCTTAGAGTAAAATCTTAGAGATTTGAAAAAACATTGAGGGATTTAGCTATTACTTAGAACTTAACAGTTGTGATAGTATTTGTTTTTAAAATTTACCTGAAGAACTTTTGTTTTCATTTTAAGATTCCAGTTCTTCAAACAAACAATGGTCCAAGTCTAACAGGATTGACTACTATAGCAGCTCATCTAGTCAAGCAAGCTAACAAAGAATATTTGCTTGGGAGCACTGCAGAAGAAAAAGCAATAGTTCAACAATGGTTAGAATACAGAGTAACACGAGTAGATGGATACTCCAATAAAGATGATATCCTCATCCTATTGAAGGTATCGTGACTTCATCGTGACTTCACTTCATAGGCTAAATGCATGGACTGTTAATAGCAGAAATCTGTTTCCCCTGAGATTCAGTAGCTGAAGCTATTAGCCTTCTTGTTTCCTTCTGCCTCAGGGTAGTTTGTACTTGTTATTACCTTTGCCTGGAAGAGATTCTGCCAGCCCTCTCCCTTGAGATCTCAGCTCAGATACCCCTTCCCCAGAAATGTCTTGGACTACCTCTCTCTCAAACAGATGTGGTTCCTTGTTCTATATGCTTTTCCTTCATAATACAATACCCTGTGCTTTTCCTTTTTAACACTCTTCATAGTCAATAACTATAGCTTTGTATGATTTTTATTATGTGGCAGCTTAATATTTATTTTCCCACTCAGCAATCCTGATTCTCTAAGCAATAAATTACTTTCTCAAAGGCAAAGGGGGAATCAGAATTTTCAGGGACTGTAGTTTGAAAAAAAAAACTGTCAGATTGATCTGAGAAAGCCCACAATTCCCTCCCTTGAGACTTAATGCTTTAGAATATATATTTTCTTTCCAGAGAAGTCAAATTAGAATAAAAGAATCTATCGCTATAAAATATACTTCATATAGCTTCAGAGTCACATTGCAACTGAAATTATTTTTGTTAATAATTTTTTAAAAATAATGCAATTTTTAAAAAATTTTTTTAAAGCTTAAAATTTGAAGGAACCTTAGAGATCAGTCAACCACATACCATTGCTGGTACCTCATCTGTTTCCTAATTTTATTCTCATTATCGTATAAATTGATAATATAAGTTGTACAAGAAAATCTTATAGTACTGAAAGATTTTCATTTACCTCTCTGGGGAACATGATTGAAACTATATTCTTGATATATACCATCAAGAGAACTGGTGGAAAATAAATTTCAGACCTTGGTCCTTTATGGTCTGTCATGCTAACTATGCATTCTTAATATCAATACTGACTCTTCCCTCTGCCCCCTGCCATGTTCAGCAGCATTTCCAGAGGGAAGCAAACATGTCTTCCCTCTAAGTGAATGTGAGATTTCAAACAAATAAAAAATGAACGTAACTATCTCTCTTACAGTTTTCCAAAAGAAAGGATACTAATAAAGTACTTAATTCTGCAAGATAGGAATAGGATTTCATTAAATTGGGTTTATAAGTTCAAAGTTGTATTCATAGATTTGGTATTAGGCACATAAAATTCTCGAAACATTGTATCTGGGATATGTAAATATTATTATCTGAAATTTTGATTGGGACAGCCTGACTGGAACTATTATTATTTTTGAATGTATGAGGAACTGAGTGATACGGGTTGTGGTCCTTGCTCTGTCACAGTTTGCTCATCTGTACCTAAAACGATATGTCAGATATAGGAGCTAGTGATAACAGTGACCCATTAGACACAGCCCCTGCCTTTACAGAACTCGTACCAGTGGGAGAAGCAAATATATGGATAATAAACTGCAGTGTGATTTTTGGCCATATGAGCACTGATGAGAAAGTTCTTTTCTATGCAACTTTGCTTTTGCTATTTTATGGTAGCGTATTTTAATCATAAAGGCAACATATATTATAGAAATTTAGGAACTATAAGCAAATAAGTTTCAAACACTTCTAATCCCATCATCAAGAGAGAACACTTATGTTCAGTTATGAAATATTTATTGAACCCCTTTTGTGTTCTTTCCATGCTTTTTCTTTTCATATATACATGTGTGTTTTCTTTTTAAAATGTGCAGTTATTGGACACTAACTTATTTTGTTCACTGACAGTAGGTTGTGAACAAATCCATAAATATTCACTTTTCATGTCCATAAATATTCACTTTTACTATCTTTGTTAATCTGTTAGTATTCCATCATATGGTTGTACTAGAATTTAAATAGTCTATCCCCATGTATTTACTAGATTGTTGCTAAATATTTTAACCCATTCGCATTTGTTTCCTTAGGCTAAATTCCTGCAGGGGAAATTGCTAGGACAAAACTAGGTACATTTTTAAAGCTATGTTGCTCATTTGCCCTCCAGAAAAGTGTATTATTATAGTTTGGCAGTATATGAGAGTGGCCTCTTCACAAAACCCTTGCTAACGTGAATATTACCCCTTTCTTCTTTCAGCACTCCAACTTCATTACCAAAACAAATGAACCAAAATTGATATGTTTACTTTGTGTTTTCTTAAAAGTATTAACGCTGTGGCATTTGTTCCATAATGTTTATGACCATTTTCATTATTTTAAAAAATTTGCTTATACATATTCTTTGCCCATTTAAACTAGGCTGTTTATCTTTTTATTGTTTATTTTTAAAGCTCTTGCTATTAAAGTGTTATGAAAGGGTTTAATTCTTACTCTGTAAAGTTCCATTTCAGTGCTTAAACCATGAATCTAAGTTTAAATGGCATATAAGTAAGGTAATATGTACTTTTAAAAAGCAGGCATTGCAAAACGCTAACATTTGTTGAATCTAGATGGAAGAGATACAGTTGTTTATTATACTGCTTTTCCATATTATTAGATAGGAAGGAAAAAAATCAGGTGGAACTCTTTTTTTAAAGTTTGGCAATGACATCAAAAAGACTTGTAAAAAAAAAAAAAGGAAATGAATATCAGAAATTAGTATCACTAATCAGAAGAGTATTACCTAATCATAGCTTTTTATCTTCATTTATGAGACTGTAACCTTGAGTCTGTATAACTAAAACATAGATATAAATTCTGTTTTAAGAATATATACATTATACAAAACAGTTAAATTATTGTTTCAGATGCTATTTTAAAATGCTTCTTAAAATTAAATGAAAGTATATTTATTTTATTCTTATACTTTATCAAAGTCGTTTCATTTGAAGACATTTAAAGAGAAACCATCCACATTTAACAGATTACTATAAAATTTAAATGATAGCTCCTCATATATTTTACCCTCTCTACCCAAATTTTATTTTGATTCTTCTGAATTTGTCTCATTTATGCCCACATTCATTTATGCTCTCATCTATACCACCCCTAGCAGTCTATATTCATATGCCATTTTGAAAATTAACTGTCTTTAAATGAAAATGTGGGCAAATTAAAAGAGATTGAATTCAGTTCAACGAACATTTACTAATTACTAAATCACTGTGTGCCAAACACTTAGGATGTGATTTGAGAAAACAAATGCTCTCGCTACAGTTTAAAGAATTTTTCCAGAATAAATGCTGTTGATTACTGGGCAGTGTTTTATAACTCATCTTTAGAGGACCCTGTGAGAAATCTGATAATACTTCATATAACCTATTGATAAACCTCTCTCTAAAGGTATATGAATCTTTTGTCTTATTTAATTTAAATGTAATTTAACGTAAATTCCTGTGCTGTTAAATTATATGTGAATTTTGAGAGGGACCAAAAGTATTCATGTAATATTTTTTTATCTAGGTTTTTTTTCTCTTCTCAGGAAACTAATTGATTTATTCATTCTGATCTGTCAGAAAATACTTCCAATTTAGATTAGGACGTTTTAATATTTTTGTGTCATTTTTTAACTTGTACTTTAAATATTTCTTCAAAAGTGCCTATTGGCCATTTAAAGAGGTCATTGCTTATTAGTATTTTTTTGGTAATGATTTTAAATGGATTATTTTTGTATAGTCTTAACCTTTTAAAATTGATAGTAACAGACTGGAGAACAAATGACAGTAAGCTTACTATAGCTTTAAACAGTGTTTAGAACTGGAGTCTTTGTAAGGTATGGGGAAAACTAGATAGCCAATTGCAAAAGAATGAAGCTGGACCTTTATCTTATACAATATATAAAAATTAATTCAAAATGAATCAAAATCTGAAACATAAGACCTAAAACTGTAAAACTCTTAGAAGAAAACATAGGGGAAAATATTGCATCATTTGTTTTGACAATGATTTTTTAGATATGATACTAAAAGCACAGGCATCAAAATTGGACTGTGTCAAAATTTAAAACTTCTGTTCATTAACAGAATGAAGAGGCAGCCCATAGAATGGGAGAAAATATTTGCAAATCATATATATGATAAAGGGTTACTCTCCAGAATATATAAAGAACTACAGCTCAACAACAAAAAAAAACCTAAGAACTCAATTTAAAAAATGAACAAAGGACTTGAGTAGACATTTTCCTAGAGAAGATACACAAAGCTCACAAGCATATGAAAAGATGTTCAACATTACTAATGTAAATCAAAACTATCAAAGAAACAGAAAATAAATGTTGATAAGGGTATACAGAAATGAGAAACCTTGTACACTTTTGGTAAAATTGTATAGCTGCTATGACAAACAATATGGTGATTTAAATAGAATTACCAAAAGGTCCACTAATTCCACTTACAGATACATACCCAGAGAATTCAGACAGTTTCTCAAACAGATACTGTACATTCATGTTCATAGCGATATTATTCACAATAGCTGAGAGGTGAAAACAACTCAAGTGTCCATGGACAGACGAATGAATAAACAAAATGTGGTGTATGTATTTATACATAATGGAATAGCCTTAAAAAGGAAGGCAGTTCTGAAGGATGCTACAACATGGATGAACCTTAGGGATACTATGCAAAGTGAAATAAGCTAGTTTCAAAAAGACAAATACTCTATGATCCATCCCACTTATATGTAGTATAAAGTAGTTAAATTCCTAGAAATAGCAGAATGGTAGTTGCCAGGACCTGGGGTAGGGGAAATGGGGAGTTGTTTAATAGGTATAGAGTTTTAGTTTTGCAAGATGAAAAGTTTCTAAGATTGTTTGCACAAGACTGTGAATACCCTTAATACTTACTGGTTAAGATAGTAAATTTTATGTTACATATATTCTGTTGCAATTAAAAATGTTTATACATATATAAAAAATGCAAGAAACCAATAAATTATAATTCTCTTAAGAAATAGAAATTGTTGAGATTTTTATATTTTAATGGAAAAAAGTAAATCTAACATGGTTTGATTTACAAAATGTTCCCCCACAAATAAAAATTAGAAATCCAAACTGATCACTTGAAATATCATTTTTAATGTTTCCTTATTTCTTTAAAATAAAATAAGACTAATAATGTTTACCTATTTTTTTAAAAGGTGATTGGTATGGTTTGTGATTTTGAATGAATCTGAATTTATTAATATCAAAGATTAAATTTATTAAATGTCAATCCTCTGATTTCTAATAGAATTCTAAATGTTTAAGGTCAAATGATAATGGTAATTAACTTTATTGTTACTGTTTTTAAATTAATATTTCATTTATTTTTTTTATAGGATCTTAATTCATATCTTGAAGATAAAGTCTACCTTACAGGATATAACTTTACCTTAGCAGATATCCTGTTATACTATGGACTTCATCGTTTTATAGTGAGTATTTGAATAGTTATTGGCGTCTTTTCTAATGTTTAGATGATTTTTTTGTCTTGAATTTAAATCAAATTTCAGTTTTCAATTTATCAAATAAAAATGAAAGGAATAATTTTGATATAAGGTACCTTATGTAAATATTCCTTTTATGTATCCGTCAAACATAGTAGCTTCTTGTTCCTCAACTTGCTTGATTCCTATTCTTGTTTCTGCTCTATGCAGCTACTTCTCTGGTCACCCTTTAGACCTGATGGTCATCATCACCTGGACCCTGTGGTCACCATTTGGCTCCATCTTTACATCTTAATTCTAGTACCCCATCTTCTGTGTGACATCTTATCCTTAGCTCTTAAGCTCTTACTTCCTAATGCCATTATTACTGAAGTAACTATTCCTTCCCTTTTTCCTAACTTACTACTTTCTTCCCATTAAATCTAGATCCCCTTTTGTATAACTTCAACTACATCCTCTTATTATAGCATCTTCAGCTTCTTTCTTCAACTGTACATTCAGCTCACTTTCCCTATAAATCTCCAACTTTTATTCCAAATAAATGCCTTCAGTCCTATATCCAAGCTTAATGCTGTTGGAGAAATTAAAAAACTACTGGTTGTTACCACTATGAATTTATACTATCCAATTTCAGCCGAGCTTTCATACTGATCTGCTCTTTCATCCCTTCCAGGCATAATTCTAGACTGTTAGCATTTTCTTCAAGTACTACCCTTTTACCTTCCCATTTATCTTCAGTCCTTATCACAGAACCTTCTTCCCTTATTCCACCAGAAAATGGAGGCTGTAGTTTAAATACCCTCATCTTTCAGCCCTGCCTACTGGCACATCTTCATCCATCTTGTCTCCTGCTCTGACTTCAGAAAGAATCATCTTGCTTTTTTCCGAGACTAATCCATTCATCTGGCCTCTTTTCCCCTCCTCCCCTGCCCACATCCTGCCCCTTTCTGGATCTTGTCCCAAATTTTATATCCTTTCTCATATCTTCGATTTTTCCCTCTCTGGTCAATCTCTTTAAATTGTTTCCCATCTTAAGTTTATTTACGAACAATTGTAAGTACTCACTATGTTCTGTTGACACTATTCTATGTACATTATAAATGTTAACTCATTTAATCTTTGTAACAGCCCTGTGAGAAGGGTACTGTTATCCTTATTTTATAGATGAAGTAGCAGGCACTGAGAGGTCAGATGTCTCCTTTGAGATCACACAAGTCAGTGGCAAAACCAGGTCTGGAAACCAGGCAGTTTGGGTTAGAGTTTGTACTTTTTTATGTGTCTTTCTGCCTGAAACCTCCCATAACCCATCTTCTCCCTGCAGAAAAAAAAGAACTCACATTTTCCTACATTCTTCACCTCATGCATTCAGTCAGTCAGAAAGTTTCCACCTGTGTATGCCTCTTTCATGTGTCTCTTTTTATGATCCTGGGTGACATTGCCTAATTCCAGAATTCGTTTTCTTTTGTCTGGGCTATTAAAATGGCTTCCTGCCATCAGTCTCATCTCTTACAGTTGATTGCCACTGAGGCAGTTTTTCTCATGAATGTGCCTTTTTTTCCCCCCTCAAAATAATTAAGTAGTTCCTCGCTCTCTAAGTTGGAAGATCCTTCTTCATGTGACCCTGCCTCCTTTTTGAGCCGTGTCATCATCATTCTCCCCACATGCCTCTCAGCCATAGCATACTCCTGGAGTCTCTTCAAACTTTTCTCTTTCGACTCAGTGTCCTTGCACTGCTCTTCTCTTTTGCTCCTTGGCCCGGCCCTTATCTTGCTCCCAAATTCATTTCTATTTCATCAAATATCCCTCAGTTCCAGCACTAATTTTCTGGTGAGGCCCTCTAAAGCTCTTAAAGCATATTCAGGTGTTCTTTACTCCATTTCCTTTTATACCTCACAGACCACCTGAGTTGTGGCTTGTTTTATTTTGCTTGGAAAATTTCTCTATCATTTAAATTTATAAACTATTTGAGTCAGAGATTGTAACAATTCATATTTGTAATCCTATTGTCTGACATAATTCCTGGCACATGAATATAGTCTGCCCTCCCCTCCAGAGACATCAAACAATATAATTCACATATTTCTTATGTTTTTCAAAGTTTTATATGTATTTTCTCATTGTATCTCCTAACTCGGAGGAGATAAGACTAGTGATATTGTCTTCTTACAGAGAAGGAAACTAATGCTTGGGAACATTGAGTACTTTATGCAGAGAGACAGAGCTGAGGTTTTGGAATGGCCAAGAAAAACTCAGTTTTCTGACTCAAGCGTCATACTGTGTGGGGAAGCCTTTCGTAAACGAAAATGCCATAATAATATGTATGCCATAGTATGATAATTGTTCTTTGTCCCCCACTCAAGCTATAATTTCTGGATTTGGATTTACTTCACTTATTAAGAATTATTTCTCTAAGATCTTTAAGCAATTGAGTTAAGTTCTATAACATCGTTATTGTAATGGCCTACTATGATCCTTAATTCAGCATAGTACTCTATTATTACAAGTTTACTTAATAAGAACTTACTGTATGTGTCCATTATACTATACTTGTGGAACCTAAAAGAAGTATAAAACTATTTTCAAGCAACTTTTGATTTCTTTGAAGAGATAAGACTTACATGAAAACAGTTAGTGAATAAGAAAAAATGGCATCTCATGCTAATTTCTGATCAGAATATTATGTGATCATTTAAAGAGGCATATAGAGAAAAGTAGAATGTAGAATCATGAAATTGTCAGAAAAAGATCTGCTAAATTTGAATGGCTTTGGCTGTCCAAGGGAATTTTTATTGTTTTGGACAACCTACGACAAGTTTGACTATAAATATTGCTTATAAGTACTACGACATGTGATTTATCATCCAAACAACATTTTTGTCAGTGAAGGAAGGGCTTTTAAGAATTTCACTGGTACAACAAGAAAAAAGTGGGGTGAATGTTCCCCATACTTAAAAGGAATTTTAATCAAAATAAGAAGATTTAGGAGAGGATCATGTCAATCTCTTCCTCTATATTTTCTAAGTTGCATGTCTTTATAGTAAAAGTATAATCTTTGGCTATATACTTCAATATACTTAAATCTAAAGTAAGCATATTTGAATGTGAAAATGGTTTAAGTAGAGCTGACATACTTTGATCGCATCAGCCTCTTTTTATTCCATTCTAGATTCAAAATATTAGCTTTTTGAATGTAATATGGTGACATATCACAATTTACCTCATCTCAAAATGCAAAAAGCCTCCAAAGAGGATTTGCTACTAGGGTACTTTTCCCTCAGTGGCAGACCCTGGAGTCTTTCAACTTGGGGGAGTTCACAACTTGGTTTGAGTGAGACTATGCTGCTAAGAGCATGGCTACCTTATAGAAGGGAAAAATGATTTATATCTCAAAACAACAACACACTTGTTGACAATTTAAAAACATTTAAATGTGGCATTACTTAATTGTAAAGTTTAATGTTAGTGAAATGTGATCTCTAATCCTATGTGATGCCTGTCAGCAGGCTAATGAAGGCCTGCCTATCAGGACCATCGCAAGTCTGGCTTCATTTAACATCAAGTTTTCATTAAGGTGTTTGGTTTTCAAGCAGGTTAAAAGAGTTTCATTCAATGCTGCATGTTAAAACTAGGGTTACACTGACATGATCTGTATCTACTTATACTCCTTATTTTGGAATGTATATCCTTTTTATATGATATTATGATTTAGGATATTATGCTTATCTTTTTCAAAATATTAGTAAGTGGAATAATATATAACCACCCTATTAACCATCCTTTTGAGTATTCATAAAATGAGTTCATAACCAAAACATCTCTCCCACCCTGGTCCAAGTACAGGCAAAGTACATTGCATTGGAGGAATAAACACCTTCTTAAGGAACAGGCCTCACAGAGTAAAATTCTGTACTGTGACAGAATTGTACTATGGTGTTAAATGGCATCCCTATTGAATTAGGTGTAAATATACCCAAATGAGAAAAAGAAAAAAAGATTACTAGGTATTAAATTCAGGCAGAGTAGATGTGAAGTTCAGATCAGCTACCTGCTCATATTCGTCAGTTACTCGTGCTTTGTTTGCTTTGTGGTATATTTATTTTTGCCTTTATTCCTTCATTTATTTGTTCACGTTATTAAATACTTAATAGGTAATCAGTGCAGTGTATAAAACAGCAGTCAGGGAACCTTCATGTCATCAAATAATCCCACTGTATTTTGTTTCAGCCTGAGCCCAATTTTAGTTGTGACCAAGTTACTCTGATTATAAGATCTGGTCTATCTTAATTCCCTTTGAGGACCATTATACTGTTCTTTCTTTGTTAAACTGCCAGTTAGTGTGGCTGTTTATTATCACACCAGTGACTCATTGCTTTCCTACAGTGATTTCACTAGTAGATAGCAGTCCCTATGAACAGACTGTTACTCAAGATTATTAAAATCCTTTGTAAAGTTATGTGCTGCCTGAGTTTAAGATCATTATCAACTGAAATCTGTTTGTTTTTTGGTTTTTGGTTTTTTTTTTTTTGAAGTTCAGAGCACCAATGGAGGTATGCCATTCTTTTAGAAAGAAAGAAAAAGTAAAAGAAATAGCAGAGCAGTCCAGGACCACTAGCCATAAAGCATGTCCCAGAGGCAGCATGGTGCCAATTGGAAAGGTGGCAAACCATCATTTCACCCTTATCAGGAATGGGTCCCTTCAAGTGTTTCTCACATGTCTTCATGGAGAATTAGTCACTAAGAATATTATCTGTTTGGCTTTAAAGTTCAAAATAGTTATAGAGTGCCAATAGAAATAAAAAGGAATGATTAAGTAGAAAGAGCCAAGCATCACTGTTAGACACACTCGCATGTAGACCAATAAGAAGCAGGAAGTGGTAACTAGAACCATTGCATTATTTCCTGTTGTAAAAAAATAAAAGGGAAAAGAAAAACTAGTAAATAGAAAGGGATGATGAAAAACCAATGTGAGAAATAGTTGATGGGGCTCTTATCCAGAAAGTTCTAAAACAACTAAGTTTGGTGGGGAAAAAATCTGTTGTTTACAGTAAGTTCAGAAATAGAACATCAATGTCTACCAAAAATGTAGCAGAGGTAACAAGTCGAGATCAATCATAATTTTCTCAGACTCAAAGGGAAGCTCCAGACTTTAAACAAAAAGGTTAAGTGGTAACTTGATCATTTGGGAAAAGCTCTGTATTTGTAGCAAAGTTATCTGAGAAAGTGAACAAATTACATTCTGTAAAATATAGATCATCTAGTTAAAAATTATTAGAATAAATTGGGAAGTGTTAATGAAGATTTAGGTCTTGGAATAAAAGTTATTTTGTACTGTGGGCCTGCCTGTTATAATCCTTAAACTAGAAACTAAATGTGAAAATGTTAAGTTAGAGAACATTTATTTTGCTGTGTGTTGTATTTTGTTATTATGTTGAATAATTATGTTGAATAATAGCCCTGTTAATGGCATATGCTGTCTCTCTGTGATAGCAAATGCTGTTGTGAAATGTAAATAGTAAACATACATTGCCCTTTTTGCCCTTTTTCAAAATCCGAGTGAGCAACTTGAACATATATCAAACAAGCTTTAGTACTTTATTGTTTGGAAATGCTTTCTTCTCAGGGCATTTTAATTCATTCTGAAAAATAATATCTCACAAAATGGCTGAGTAGAGACTTTTTTTAAAAGAAAGAGTTCTAGAGAGACTAAATTGCAAGAAAGTGGTCAATTTGATCATGTATTTCAGCTACTAACATGAAATCAAGTTGGAGTAAAACTTGCTTTTCTATTTCCTTTAACTACCAGTAAAAAGATTTACTGAAATTGATTTTGAATTTTATCTATTTATTTAAGAGAACTCACCCTCATTTCCTGTCAGATTTGTAGCTATGTTTACCAGTGGTTGAGCTTTTAAAAAATCATTTTTTTCCCCCGAAATCAGTGGTGAAGTTCACATGTGGTAAAGATTTAGAAAAAGAACCAAAAAGAGCTCTTTTGCAAAATGTGTTTTGCCTTTTGAAATATAGACTGATATTTAATTTATTCCACAATGTTTTTTGAGTGCCTCCTATGTACAGCACACCAGACAGGAATAATGTAATTCTTTACATGTGAAACCATGAATTCTCTTTTAATAAAAAGTACTTTTTGCATAAAAAAGACATTCTTGACCAATTTTTTTGACACATTTGTTAATTTTGTATCTCTATGCCATGGACTAACTATATTGTAGGTGAAACAGTTATAGTAACATATATCTAATAACTAGACACAACTTTACATTACATCCTTTTAAACAAGATGAGTATATTTTTATAATATGCTATAGCAGCTTGTATGTGGGACTTAAGCCTGAAACTTAAATTTTTATATAATAGAAGCAGTGAGCCTCTCACTGCTAATAATTTTAAGTAAACTGGGCCAACAGGGATAAACATTTGAGACCACCAAAGATACTGTTAAAAGATCAGATATTGATAGAATAGTTTCCTAATGTCATAAAGGAAAAATGGAACTCAGGATAACATATTAAATTTTCTTTTTAAATTGCCTCCTAGTAGAATGGAAGTATGAATTCACTTAAACATTTATTGAGAAAGTAGTGTCTACCTTTTCATTTTATTGTTAATGTTATTTTGTATTCTGTAATGTTGCATACTAAAGTGATTGGTCTTTCAGTTTTGTTCACAGTAACTTAGCAGAATATTTGGCTGTAGGCACAAGTATGTTTATGCTAAATTCTGAGCAGCCACAGGATGTCCATCTCACTAAAAGTGCCTTCCAACAAGCAGATTGCTAATGTGTTTGAACTACAGGAAGGTGACTGAGATGTCTTTGTGTAAACATTTCTGTCAGTTTTACGGAGACTTTCAATATCCGGTAAATAAATGTTGAATTAACAACAGAAGAAAGTACACTACTCTTACATAGGTCATGGCTGTTAGTTACTGCACTGCTGGCTTTTTCTTTATCTGACAGCTCTTCATAATTCCAATCTAAGATTTGTCTTAGAGAAAAGTCTTTAAGTCACCTACTTTGGATTTTGAGCCCAGTAAAATGATTGGTACAACTATTTTTATTGCATCTTTTCTCTAACCAAATCTTTGGGCATACTTGTAGCCTGATAGTAAATTCTGTGAGCTGCTTTGTTCACTGAAGATAGAGTCTAGCTTTATTGCAAACAGAATTTAAGTCTGCTGTTCATCTGAGGCATTTATCACTGAAAATAGCCCTTTCTTCTTGTATTAAGCAATAATCACTTAAAATTAAATGGATCATTGTCTTGAGTGAAGTTTTTCTGTAGAGTTTGATAGAAAGGAAGCAGTAGTCTGTCAGTCTATCTGTCTCTCTCTACACACACACACACACACATATTCATATATGAGTTTACATAGTATTCTTTTGTTAAGTATGTTAGATGCCATAAACCTTTCTTAAGTTTGCTGAAAAAAAAAAAAAAACATGGAAGAACCGTATCTTAGTCTTTTGGAAGCTATTTTCTTCTTTTGTCCTATTTTCCTTTCTAATAAAGTAAAGAACTCTTTGGGCCTTCATTCTGGGTTAATGTAAAATTGACATTTGTTGAAAACTTGAGATTTCCATAGAAAGCACATCTATGTTTTGAAGTGAACATAAAAGCATTAAATAAATGAATAGCTCTTCCAAGTGGCTGGAAATTTTTACTCCTATCTAAATATATTGGCTTTGAGAACTGCTTTTTTCCCCCCATTTCTTTCTCCTACTCAGATGATATTAATAGTTGTGCTTATGTAATATCTGTATTGTGTGTGTGTTTTTAATCTCTACTTAGGTTGACCTGACAGTTCAAGAAAAGGAGAAATATCTTAATGTATCGCGCTGGTTTTGTCACATTCAGCATTATCCTGGCATCAGGCAACATCTGTCTAGTGTTGTCTTCATCAAGAACAGACTATATACTAACTCCCACTAGAAGCTATCCATGCTGTACAGAAGAGAGATTTAAAATATTTTGAATGGAAAGTGTATTCTGGACCAGAGGACTAATGTAAATTGATATGCAGTCATTCTTTATTTGCTGAAATTGATAGAATTTTTAAAGTATAAGCTTGTGTCTGAGTGTTTTGTTTGTTCTTTAGGTGAAATTTTGCAATTTTTAATGTAAAATTCAACCGCTGTGAAAACTTGAGTTAAGATCAAGTTATAAATTGTTTTTATAAGTGAAAATTATTTTAATAAAAGTTACAAATGATTGGCTTAATTTAAAAAAATAGTCCCTTTAGTGGTTGACCTAGTTAGCTATTTATTCATCTCTCATTTTAAAGTTCGTTTTCCCTTATGGATATTTACAGTAGTTTGTTTATTAAGATCTATAATAAATTGTGCAAAGGTTACAGAAAGGAAAGACAGATGGATTTGTTTTCAGATATTCATGTGAAGCAGTAAATGTGGTTGAAAAAAAATCTTTTTTGTTTCTTTCTTTCCTGTAGTCAGTATTCATTGAGGTGAAACTAACTACTTAAATGCCCTAGAGGGAACTAGAATAAGATATATTCCCTAGAGTTGATGGTTCTTTTGTTGTTGTTGGGTTTATTGGAATATGCAGTGGCTAAAATAAGATGGGAAATTCCTGCTATCCCACTGATTTTGGACTTAGTAACTACAGACTTTTACTAAATTAAAAGCCAACTCTCATAGAAAGGCTACTATTGAAGCACTATAAAAAGAACAAAAAGACATTTTATTAACAGTTCTGTACAATGTAACTCTTGCTGGCTGAATAAATAAGTAATCAATTATTAAGAGCTAAAGAATTTATATTTCCAAATAATAAGAAAAATAGAGTGTTCAAGCACTTTACTGGTTACTGTTATTTAATATTTCAGTACTGATGCTGAATCAAAGTAATTGTATGTGATTCACAGGTCAAATGGAGACTTGGAAAATAGGTTGAGTGCTGTTTTTATCACTTACTAGTTGTGTGACCTTAAGCAAATCAATTAACCATATTTTCTTAATCTGTAAAAATAAAATGTAAATTAGAGATAACTAAGTTATGAGTATTAAAGGAAAGAATGTATGTGCAAAAGCCTAACATATAGCCCACAGCTATCAGTAGTTTTCTCTTTGTTTGTAAGAGTTCCCCATTTTTGTCCTTCATGTTACTGAGTCAACAGATTTACTAGGCCAATTGTGTAAGTATATTGTAATACATCAAGACAATTTTTAGAGGATTGGATTTCACAATGTAATGCCCTTGGGAGCATTTTTAATTTTATAAAATGGCCTTTAAATTAGGAACTGTAAACTTGTATGTGCATGTTCAGAGCCTAAAGAGTTCAAGTTTCTCTTGGGAGTTAGTATGTGTACCCTAGAGTCAGGCCCAGTCTATGATTTTTCATGCCCCTGCTGGGTCTCTTGTAAGCATTCCACATTGTTTCACTGCTGCAAATTACTCCTTACCCTCACACTTCTCTCTTCTACCCCTGGACTGCAGGAGGAGGCAAGCAGGACAAACAGGGTAGACAAGAGATGGGCCACCCAGCCTTCCCATCCCAACATTTCATTCTTTCAGTTTATGTCAGCTTTGTGGAATGGGTAGGAGGACACCTCTTTATTTCTTTGCCAATGTCCCTTCTTCTCACTTCTACCTTGTGAGTGAGTCTTAACTCTAAATCCTTACATCTGCTAGTTACTTCTTTATTGAGGTGCACAACATTGCTTCAACAGATACTACCTGGTGCTACTATGTGCTAGGACTTCCCACCACCAACATAGATCTTACAGGATGAGGGGACAGCAAAAATATAAAAACCTGGCTCCTTCAGGTAAAGGTTAGATAATGTTCTTAGTATCTAAATTGAAACAGTTCATTTCCTTGTAGAAATGATGCTGTCATTATGGGCCATTTCTGTCAGGTACTTCTCTGCCTGAAATGCCCGTTCCTTTTCATTTGATAACCTCTTCAATATTCAACTTTGTAATGTTCTCCTGAAAGTCAGGTCTACCCTGGCCAAGCCATCTCCCCCTACTCATGTTTCTGTCACTGATGGCATTTTACTGTGTTTGATAATATGTTTCTTCTACCAAACTGTTAATTCCCTGAGAGCAGAGATTATATTTTCTTTGCATATCTAGCCTTCAGAACAGTGGTAGACAATGTATTGAGCAAGTGCTCAATACATGTTTGTTAAAAGATTGTAGTAGTCTTTTAAGTCCATTTTGAGCTGACCAAGAAAAGTGTAAGTGTGAATTGTAATTAGGTACAGCTATATAGAGCACAAAACCCAAATAACATTAAAGGAGGTTGTTTCTCTCATGTTAAAAAAAAAAAAAAGACAATCTGTGGTTGGTATTAGGTATCCAGCTCCCGTTTTTCTGCTTCTCCATACTAAACAAGTAGTTTTCTTTCTCAAGTTCAATTTACAGTGGCTATCAGAACTCCAGACCTCAAGTCCATGATAAAGACCCAGAGAAAGAGGAAGAGAGGAATGGCAAAGACTGAGTCAATCCACTTGAAGGACCTTTCCTGGAAGTCCTATTCAGTAATATCTGTTTACATCTTGGCATACCAGCTGGGACAGAGGCCAGAAACAGTCCTTTACCCTGCACTTTGCCATCAGAATAAAATCTCTGTCAATGAGGAAGAAGGAAAAAAAGGGATACTAGGTAGGCAGCTAGCTGGCCTTCACTCATGATTAAGTCGTGCTTAAATGGGAAAATACCGTTTGGAGGCCAAATAACTGACTTGTAAAATAATGTATATTAGTAAATCATTGATATTCGGTGGATCATCAATTTGCAAGGAATTAGAGTGCAATAAAAAATACTTTTCAATTACCGCAATTTTCATTATTTAGAAGATTTTTCAGGATTCTGTAGTATTCAGAATTACCAGGATGATTTGTTAATGCACTTTTCACAACAATAATAATAGCTATCATTTATTGAGCATTTAGTATGTATCATCATTCTAAGTGCTTTAAGTGAATTCACTCCTTTAATTGTTATTTCCTTTCTGTAGATACCGAAACTGAGGCACAGAGAGGTTAAGGAACTTGCCTAAGGTCACACAACCAATATGAAGGATTCAGACAAGTGTCTGGCTCCAACTTAACCTGCAAATCTCTTTACTGGTGTGCCAGTAAATTTCTGCTTAATCTATGAAATTAGTTTTTAACAAACCTTAGAAAACAAATGTGTTCATAACTTCAAGAATAAATGAGATGGTTACACAACTGAATATACTAAAACCCCCTGACTTCTACCATTAAATGGGTAAATTTTGTGATATGTGCATTATAGTACAAAAGCAGTCTCAAAAAAAGAGTGGAGTCAAGTGCATCAGGGCCACCATATATTAATTATGAGACTTTGGATAAGTCACTGCACATGAAATGCCTCTTATAAAATCGAAGTAAAGATTACTGATCTAATTGTTTTTTAAATTGCAAATGGAATGTATAAGTATGACCTAGCATAGTACCTAGCACACAGAGAACAGTAAGGATTAATTTTTTAAAGTCAAATTCTTAAACTAATTCTTAAGTCTTTTTCCATCTGCCATCTCTGAGGCACCTGCTGAATGTGAGCCCATCTGACATAAGGCACTTTGGCGGAGCATCCCGTGATTTTTGGTAAAACATAAATTCATCGAATTACCAATTTAAAAGTCTCTGGTCTTCACATCTTTCAAGCTGTTGAAAAAAGCAGACCATACTATTTTTCCTTTTTTCTAACAGATCAGTGAGACTCCTCAAAAAGGAGATGGGGCCATCCTTGTCCATGTCATTCCTTCTGAAAAGTGAATGCCCTTTTCCAACCATTTTCTTTCTGTAATTTCCAAAAGCCTGCAGCTCTGATCATTCAGTCATCTTTCAAATATTTATTTAGCACCTACTATGTAGCAGACACTGTGCGAGGCCCTGGGGACAACACAATTACATCTATGCCCTCCATAGAGTTTATAATCTGATGGTCTGTGAACAAATTTCTAAAATGGCGTGTAAAGCATTCATTGGGAGACTGCTAGACACTCAGCATTCCTTGAAAATAAATAAAACTAATCAAACGCCATTTACTGAGTGTCTACGATGTTCTGAGTTCTGTACCAGACCCTTAACAGCAATCATATCATCTCATGTTAATCTAGGAGTTAGGGAGTAAGCAGAGATTAACCCACATGCTAACCAACATCTCACTTAGACCATGGCTGGAGTGAAGGGGAATTGTACAATTTCAGATTAGGAGACATAATCTTCACCACACTAAGCACTGGGGTTTATCTGACTGCCCTAACTAGATAGTTGGCTCTATCTCCCTATTCCACATGCAACTTTTAAGAACAGATACATTCCAAATAAGGATCCATGAATTTTCAGTACTTAAATACTGATTTCAAAACAAATAAAAATAATAAAACTACAGGCAATATCAGAAGGCTATTGGTCTTTTGGCACAGTTATACCCAAAGCATCCAAGGAGTCATGAAGTATTTTGTGGAATCCGGTGGCTGTAAGTCTTTTTCAAGTAGCTGTTGTCACAATATGGTAGAAAAAGTGATGTCAAGAATGACATAATCAGCCATCCATGACCTGGCTTTTCAATTAAAGGCAGCACATCTCCATGCAGATCTAGCAAAAAGATTATTACTTTGAGGTTTATAACATAAGTGAGCATTCTCATTTGTTCTCCCTGTTAAACACAGGTCCTCCACTGGCTCCACTTAGTCACACCTTGAAGCCATAGTTAACCACAGTCAGTAATAGGCATGTTAGGTTTCCTGAAGCAGGAAGGTAGAAATGGAATGAATTGGAAGATCGCTCACTACCAGTGCATCATTTGAGAGCCCTGCTGAAAGTCCTTCCAGCATAGCTTCAAGATACGTTGATAAAAATTTAAGCAGATATTATTAGGAAAGAATACAACTATTATAATCAGATACATTTGTACATCACACCAAAAGGTTAAATACACAACTAATTAGTTTATTGACAGGTAGTCATTTAGAATCATAAATTGTGTTAAAATTGTATAATTGACAAGTAGCCAAATTAGAATTATTGTGAAGAATAGCTTTTTTATTTATGTATTTTTTTCTAACATTTGACTTCATTCTTTTAAAAAAAGTTAGATGTTACATGAACTTTGATATTAATCTAGCTTTGGCAGAGATGTGGTGGTTTAATGGATTAGAACATTTAGCTTTTTACCCCTGAGAACATATTTCTTCTTTCTCTCTATAATTAGATAATCTGCTCCTACCCATTACCAGGGTACTAAATTTCAAATTCTCTGTACACCTGAGCAGAATGCTACATATTTGGCCATCTTAATTTTAGTTTTGATTTATTGAAGCTGAATTACATTCCTAACTCTTCCTGGAGCTCTGAGTGAATTTTATTGCAAAAGCTGTGGGGAGAAAGTTGCCATGATATATCTCTCTTGCTGGGCAGAGCTTTCAGATACACAAGAGGCTCTATATCCCACTGCTCCATGTTTTGTATGCTGGATTTATAACACTGATGTGAAGCCCAGCTTTAGGGTTGCATACAGGCATATCAGAGATGAGATGGGGAATTTGATTTTGCAATAATGATTACTTGTTGCTGGAGCCCAAATTCCTGCAGGCTCTGCCTTTATTCCCCATACTGCTGGTAAATAAAACTAATTCCACTTGCTACCTAATCTAGCAAAACTCATCTTTTACTTACGACAGAGGCCCAAAAAAGGTAGGAAGTTAGAATTTGAGATGGCCATTTTTGCTATTATGTCTCAAGGATTTCTGCTTCTATTATTGAAATTTCCTTAGGAATATTTTAATCTTTTAAACTTTCGTTTCTTTGTGAGAAGAATGAAAGCCTCGCATCTTTTCCAGCCTGGTAAATTGATTTGATGGCTCATTCCGTGCTGTCTCTTCCACTTCAAAGAGGCTGGCCCCTAGGGCTAGCCAATTGTATTATGGATCCTACAGATTTGGCTTGCCATTCCTGCTGGGTGTCATCTGTCCTCACAGTCTTGCAGTGGATAATTTTTGTCCTCCCTTACATCATCTGCTTGAGAAATTTGTGCCTGGCAGGCCTGTCTGTCCAAGTTAAGCTTGAAGTACAGTAGCCACACAACTAATTTGACAAGGCATAGCTATAAACAATAAGGCCACAGGCTTGCTTTGACCAAGACCACAAACTTCCAGCCATTTGATTACAAATTCCAAAGTTTCTTTGGTGCAGTTCATGAACTAGTCTCTGCATGTAATACAG
>NW_024344241.1:2158241-2186394 GCF_902729225.1 Pteropus medius
TTGGATGAAAGAACTCTAGAGTTAACTATTATTGTCTGAAGTTTGAGGAATGGGTGACAAGACATTGCAATAAAGCCGTGCTTCTCAGACCTTAGCATGCATGATAATCACCTGGGCTTCTCAAAACACAGATTGCTGGGCAATCTGAAAACACAATTTGAGTTTCTGATTCAAGAGGTCTGGTACAGAGACCATACCATGAGAACCACTGTACTGCACCTGTCTGAAGCTTAAGTGACAGGCATAGCTGCATTCATTCAAAAACTTGTGTTTTTGTCTTTTTTGCACAGCCGAGTCAAATTTTCTGAAGGTATGACAGGTGTGGTAGAGCACTCTGCATTCTGATTGCTTGGCCCTATCACAGGAGCACAGTTTCTCTGCGTAGTAGCTCTCAAAGTAATTACATGTTCTCAAAGTGATGTACCACACCAGAAGCATCTCTAGGGGGAACAAGCAGAATTCAGCACAGGAAGGTTTAGTACAGAACTAAAAAGTTGCTGCCACCTAGAAGGTCGCCGATGCCAATACACAGCCTGCCACTTTACAGCAAACTACCTCTCAGGCCTCCGGTGCCAGATTTCCAAAACTTCATGAGATTAATATATAGTAATATTTATAATTTCATGGTTTTAAACTATCTGATATTGAGTTTCTGAAAAATGATCTCGTATAGAGTGTTATGAAGGTGAAAACAGCTCATCTTAAAACCACAGAAGTACGTAGTGTATGATTCCATTTATGTAATATTTTGAAATGATAAAATTTTAGAGATGGAGGACACAATATAGGTTGCCAGGGATTGGGCCAGGGGTTACAAAAAGGCACCATGGGGGATCCTTATGATTTCAAAACTGTTCAATATCTTGACTGTGATGACGAACACACAATTCTTCACATATGAAGAAACTGTACAGAACTAAATATACATACACAATAAGTAGAAGTAAAACTGGGGAAATCTGAATAAGATTGGTGTATTATATCACTATCAATATCCTTATTGTGATACTGACATTCGCAAGATGTGATCATCGGAGGGAAACTAGGCAAAGCTTACGAGGAATCTTTCTGTATTATGTATTCCAGTTGTGTGAGGATTAATGTGTGTAGAGTACTTATAACGTTATCTGACATGTCATAAGCGTCATGTAGGTGTTTGTTCAATTGTAACACAAATCTGACACTGGTTACCAGAGTTAGCTCAGTTCTCACAGGTGAAGAGCACCGTCCTCCACAAGACGGCCCTTACTTCAGACACCAGCCACAAGCTCCGGGGTTCCCAGGCCACTTGTGCTACTTACCAGCTGTCTACAAATTTGGGGGATGCCTATTTTATTCGCTCAGGTTCAGTTATTCAGTAGATTGACTCACAGAACACAAGAAAATGCTGTACTTATGATTACGGTTTTATAGTAGAGGATTCAAACCAGGACCAAACGAATGGATAGTTACATAGGGTGAGGTCTCTGAGGGGCTCAAACATGAAGCTTCTTTGCCCTCAGTTCTCACTCTCTTGGCACATCAGTGTATGATTACCGACCAGGAAGTTCACTGGAGCTTCAGTGTCCAGGAGGTTTTATTTGGGGCTTCATTATGTAGACATGGGTGATTGAATCATTGGGCATATGATTAAACTCAGTCTTCAGGCCCTATCCTCCCCACCTGGGAAATTCCAAGGATTTAGAGGTTATCTCCCGGGAACTGGGACAAAGATCAGCCAACTTCTTCATTATACAACATAAATAAAGTACCAAATTTACTAAGCAGAGGGGGCCAAAAAAAAAAAAAGCATTGCAGGAAGGGGATGTCTAAAAATAAAGAGGCAAAAATAAGTCTGGCACAGTCATGGCACAGTAGAAATACCTTACAGCTGACTGGGTTTTGTGATATTGGACTGTACCAGCATAGAAGTTGAAAAACCAGGGCTTTGACCATGATTCTGCTATTCGATAACTATGGTGCCATCTTGTGGGAATATAGGGATCATTATAAGCCACCTTAAATCCTCTCAGAGGTGGTCATAGTTTAAATACATACACACACAACAGTGAATTAGAAAACAAAAATTTATTATTTCTCACAATATTGTGGGTAGATTAGGCAGTTTTCTGCTTACTCAGCAATTCATGTGACTGCATTCAGCTGGCTGATGGCTGGGCTGAAAGCTCCAAGGAGGCTTCCCTCACATATGGGGGCCCTTGGTGCTAACAGCTAGGGTGCCTCTCACCCACACACTATCTCTCTACATGCAATGTCTCATATTCCAGTGCTTCTCTATATGATGGCCTCTCTACAACAGTATAGCCTGGACTTCTAACAAGAGAGCAAAAGCAGAAACTTCCAGTTGTCTTAAGACCCAAAACTAGCACAGCACTTTTTCCACCATGTTCTATTGGTCAAAGCAAGTCACAAGGCCAGTAGAGATTTGAGGGGAAACAAACTCCATCTTTTGATGGAAGGAGCAGCATGTTGCATGTACAGGGAATGGGGGAATCATTGCAGCTATCTTTGGAGACTCTATCCTGTTCTCTGACCCTCAGTTTACTCATCTGGAAATCAATATTTTATTACCTACTTTAATTAGATTAATGAGATTTAGAGATATATGATATGTGATATGATTTTATAAATTGTAAAGTGCTTAACAAGTATAAGATACAGTGGGGAGTGATAAAGGCAGATTGGAAGAATGAGAGCAGATTATACAGGGCTACAAAAGGAGATAGAAGTTATTGTAACAATAACATTTATTGAACATTTGCTATGTGCCAAGCACTGTATCAAGTGCTTTACAGGTACTATCTTGTTTAATCATCACAACAACCTTATGAGATGGAAATTACATTGCCATTTTACAGAAAAGGAACTGCAGACAAGTAGCAAAGCCCAATTTGAACCTGATTCTGTTTGGTTCCAAAGTTTAACTACTGCATCCAGAGTTTTTATCATTTGTATCATAATCAGCAATTGGGTAAGCGGAGTTAGCAGCTACCCTAGCCTATCTGAAACAATTTTTGGAGGTGGAACTCAGAATCTACATTTTTAACAGCCATATTAATGTAGGAGAAGCCTTCAGCCTTGCTGTATACAGTGAGCCTTCTCGAGATTTTCAGTGGTTTGAAGATACTAAGAAGAAAAACTTAGAAGAAATTTAGGATTGCAGGTGAAGAAAACTTGAATGAGAAAAGTGCCTAGCAGTGGGGAGAATAACGAAGGGCTTTGAAAATAATTATGTTTTCTAGAAGTTGATGTTAAAGCTAGTGAAATACAAGTAAGAGTACGAAGGTTAGAAGACTGACCCAACAACTTGCAACTAACCAAGTTTACATTTTGTTTCTTACTTAATTCATCATTTTTTGCCTCTTTGCTGTTGGGCTTCTTATCTCCTCTGCTTGAAAACCCCAAGTCCCATCTTCACTCCATTCAACTTGTTTCAGGTCTGAGGACAAATATGTGCCTCTTCTGGGAAGTCTTTCTCAGCCCTAACCCTAACACAGTCCCACATGTGTGCTGCACCTTCTTCCAGCCTATCATTTATAGGCCCTATCTTGTAAATGTTGGTTTATGTTCCTTCTTCAACACTAGACTGACACCCTGAGACTGAGAGGAAGAGAGGAAAGAGAACAGGAGGGGTTAAGAGATGAGTCTTAGAAAGAACCCTTAGATGAACCTTGGAGGTAGAGGCGCTACTGTGCAGTGTTTGTCCTTTGAACAGGCATGAAGACTCGCTGAGAATACATGAACTTTATGGAGTTTACCTATCAGTAGCAGTTTGATATATGGCAGCTCCATAGTTGTCTCTTCATGACAAGAACAATTAAAAGTAGTCTAGCAAGCTGGTCTGTGGGTCTCAGGCCTGGCTGGTCCCAGGTCTGGCTGTGATCCAGGCTCCCCACTAATAATAGGACCCCGGATTCAGAATGTTACATTAGCATAGTAGGGTGCCTGAGCCTAACGTATGTAAACATAATTCAGCTTATTGTATCACACACGTGTGGCAGAAAGCCATTATTGTACTCTTATATATGTGGAGTCCATGTGGTCCCCTGGTGAGCAGAAGAGGAGAGGAAGCAGCTCCCTACAATAAAGTTAGTGCCTGCTGTTTCATTCTCATGTCGGCCCCTCGTGGGTTTTCCACTGGGTGTCTCACCACCGAAACCTTCCCTTCTCGACCAGCTCAGCACTGAAACGGGTCCTTTCAATAATTACATGCATTTTTCTTAGCCCACATAAAAACTATTTGAGATTTTGTAAACACAAAAGACAAGAACAGACCTTTTTTCTTTACATGTGCACGAATGAGTCTTGTAAGCTATTTGGGCAAGTTATTTAACCTCTAACCCTATTTCTTCATTTGTTAGAAAGAAATGATAAAACTTCCCAGTTGCTATGGCCCAAATGTGGCAATGCATGTCAAAATATTTTATAAAGTACTGGCAGGTAATAATGTAAATAATATAATTATGCTACTATTATTAACATTATTCGGCAACTGTATCCCTTCTCCCTCAACCTCTCTAAACCACAATAAATTCCAGCAAGTTTAAGGAAGAATAACAGAATTTAGTTTTAAGGCACCTTCTGGCAGCTTATGCCCCAAACCAGCATGGCGGCATCGGCTTCAACGAGGTCACATCCCTAATTACACTACAGCGGCCTTACCGGAACCGCCCCCTGGATAGATTCAGCTTCTTCAACGCCCTTTGATGACACCAAAACCCGCGCCCGGAAAGAGGGCAAAGCAAGTTTACGCAGGCGCACCGCAGCCGCGGGGGGCGGAGTTGGTCGGAATGAGTGGCGGAGGGTCAGAGATGGCTGTGGGGTGTGAGGCCCCCTTGGGCGGCGGCGACAAGAAGAGGGACTCGCTAGGGACTGCAGGCTCGCCGGCTCACCTCATTATTAAGGGTACGGAGTTCTAGGGCAATCGCCCTGGTGGATCCCAGCGCAACCCCACCTTGCCTAGGCGGCGCTCTCTAACCTGGGGATCTGGGGTACGGGCCGTCGCCCGCGTCCCGTGGCCTCGCGTTTGTGGGGGTTAGGGGAGTCGTGGCCAGTACTCGTCTATTTCTCTGCACCAGGTACTTCCTAGTAACTACCGGCTAACCCAATTCCTCTTACTTCCTGAAAACAAAACAAAACAAAACAAAACCCTGCAGACTTGAGCCTTTGGGCCCAAACCGGGGACCCATGGGCACGGAGCCTCTGTGGACACGGCCTCACAGCCGACTTGTAATGCACGGAGCACGGAGGTTGGGAGTCGGAAAGGCCTGCACCCCCAGGCATTTCACTTAGGAGTTGTGTGACTTTAGGTCGTTCGCTTTACCCACTGACCCTGTCTGCTCCTGGGTCATGAAAGGAGTTCATGAGATAACATGGAAGCCTCTTAACACTAAAGCGCCGTGCCCGTGTGCAGGTGTACCTTTTGTCCTTTCTGCTTTGAGCTGGGAGAAGGTTACAACCTAATTACAACCTGTATTCTTACAGAAACTGGATTTAGTTTGATTCCCAAAGCTCACAGAAACCCTGTTTCCTTCAGCAAGGTCTTCGCCAGTTAGTGCACTTTCTCATCACTAACCTTTCTTAACCCCATCCTTACCCTGTCAGCCCCAACTCAGTGCAGTGTTGATGCCCTTGTAGGATTCCACAGCCCTTGATTGCTGCTTATTTAATTTTAATAGTATCTGTCAGGAATGTAGGCAGCCCCACACAGATGGCCATCGCAATTTCTAGACTTGAGGTTGTCTCTCAGATCTAATTAGGATGTGAGAGTGGTGCATGGGTGTTAGGACTAAATTATAATTGTTTATATGTGCATTCTTAGTAAACTACTTAAAATTTAAAAAATATGTAATAAAATTTTATCTTAGCCATTTTTAAATGTATATTTAAGTGGCATTAGTACACTCACATTGTTGTGCTTCGATCACTACCATCTATCTCCACAACTTTTTCATCTTCTCAAACTGAAATTCTGTACCCATTAAACACTAACTTCTCATTCTCTCCTCCCCTCAGCCCCTAGGCAACCACCATTCATTCTATTTTGTCTCTGAATGGGACTATCTAAGTACTTTACTTTTTATATGAGGTGTAATCATACTATTTATCTTTTTGTGATTGGCTTATTTCACTTAACATAATGCCCTCAAATTGTCCATGTTGTAGCATGTGTCAGAATTTCTTTTTTAAAGCTAACATTCTAGTGTGTGTGTGTGTGTGTGTGTGTGTGTGTGAGTGTGAGACTACATTTTGCGTGTCCATTCATCTGTAGATGAACTCATGTTGCTTCCACCTTTTGGTTATTGTGAATAATGCTGCGATGAACATGGTTATGCAAATAACTGTCGAGTACCTGCTTTCTTTCTTTTTTTTTTTTTTTGAGTTTATACTCAGAACTGGAGTTGCTAGATCAAAGATAATTATATATTTAAATTTTTCGAGTAATCACCATACTTAATTCCTTCAAAGCTGCACGATTTTACATTCTCACTATCAAGGCATAAGAGTTCCAGTTTCTCCATATCCTTACCAATACTCGTTATTTTCTATTTCTTTTGTAGTGGCCCTCCTAATGGGTATGAGGTAGTATCTTATAATTTTGCTTTGTAGTTCCCTAGTGAATAATGATGTTCGGCATCTATTTATATGCTTATTGGCCATCTGTCTAGCTTCTTTGGAGAAATGTCTATTCAAGTCCATTTTTAAATCAGATAGTTTGTTTTTGTTGTTGTTGAGTTGTAGGAGTTCTTTATATATTCTGGACATTAACTGTTTTTCAGATACATGATCTGCGTATATTTTCTCCCATTCCATGGGTTGCCTTTTCTCTCTGTTGATTGACTCCTTTGATGTACAATTTTTGACTTTGATGTAGTACTTAAAAAAAAAAAGAATTCAAGGGAGGTTTTTCAAGTTAATCAAAAATTGAGTCATAATTGAAAATATGTCTAGAACCTCCTTGGATTTTTAATGGATGCATTCATTCTTTTCATGCTGAAAATCTATTTTTAGTTCCTTATTTGAAGATCATCAATTGTGAACAGATATTTGTTGAATTTTATCGCCAGGATCTAGTGAAAGGAAAACATAAATGATTTCAATACTATACCCTGGGTATCTGGGGGTTTCTGGCCCATGGTGGATGTTAGGAGGCGGGGACTAGGACACAGGAGGGGCTTCCTGGAGGTTGGAGTGTCTGACCTGAATCTTGAGGAATAAAGTATTAGCAATTAAGAAAAGAGGGCAAGAATGGTTTGGACTTACTTTGGAACAGCATGGAGACCTGAAACAGCATGGCATGTTTGGGAAACTACACATATTGGTACAGCGTTACTCTGAGAGAGGCAGAATTTGGTGGAAACCAGGCCATAGAGGACTTCTTGCTGTTTTGAGGACATTGGACTTTTTCTTCGATGGCAGGAAATTATGCAACAATTTTAAGTGTGGGAATCACACGGTTAGATTTGTATTTTAAGTAGAACACTCAAGCAGATAGTAGTCCTCATCTTGCGGGTTGCATATTTGTGAATTTGCCTACTTGCTGAGATAAATTTATAATTCAAAATCTATTGGTTGTTCTTTCACAGTCATTTCCACATATGTAGAGTAGAGAACATTTTGAGTTGCCCTATGTGCACATTCATAGATGAGATTGAACAGGGCAGCACTCTGCTTTTATTTTTTGGCTCTCATACAAGTGTCCTTTTTGCTTTCTATTTAGTACAATACTTTTTATACTTTTGTGCTTTTTATTGGTGATTTTACTGTTTAAAATGATCCTCAGAGGTAGTACTGAAAAATCCATAAGCAAAGGAAGGCTGTCATGTGCCTTACAGAGAAAATACCTGTGTCAGAGAAGTTACTTTTGGACATGAGTTACAGTGCTGTTTGCTATGTTCGATGTTAATCAACAATCCAGAAAAAAGAAGGAAATTTACTAATCTGTGGGGCCACTCTGGAAAGTGCCAGGATAACATTAATAGTGTGAAGAAGCAATGGAAAAGCCCTTAAATTTGTGAGATAATGACTGATAGAGAAAGCATAGTGGATAGCACCATTGTGAAGCTGAAAGCCAAAGAAATTTATGGTCAGTTAACAAGGGTCAGGAAAATGTTAAACTTTTCTGGGCTAGTGCTGGCTGGCATTGTCAAAGGTGGTATAATGTGAAAAATGTTAGACTTGCAGGTGAAGCAGGTTCTGCAGATCAGGAGGCTGTAGAAGAACTGCTAAGTGTTACATGGGAAAAAGTATTATTGGAAGAGCAGATTTTCAATACTAAGACTCGTGTGTTTTACCAGGATCTTAATAAACAAACCTGTATGAAACAATAGTGTTTTGGTTGACCAAAATGTGACCAGAGGCTTGCAGGAACCTCACCCTGTATTTCCTTTAGGAGCAGTAGTTAGTATTCACTAGTTTAGTATTTGAGGCAACTTTATAAACATTAGCACTGCAGATAATGAGAATTGACTCTAGAGTAGGTAATAGAGGGATGTGACTAATTGTTGATGTAGTCCAAGTGAGACATGCAAGAATGGAAGGAGGGGATGGATTTGAGAAGTAGTGAGGAAGAATAACATCTGTATGGTAATGCAATGGGTATTATGAGGAAAAAATTGCTATGTACTAAATTATTCCTTAAGAGGTGCAGAAATTCACATATTACATTAAAGGTCTCCAAATTCAGGGTCAGAGGAAAAACTGCTTTTATTAGATAATGAGAGATCTGCAATTTACTGTATTCTTCCTTGTTGCATAGTCACGTAGCATATCCATCTTCCATTAAAGTACTTATCTCTTTTATGTGAAGGGATATTTGTATAACTCTCACATACATTAGAGTATGAACTTTTGGAAAATAAAAGATTATACCTTTCGTATATCAAACAACAAAAGAATCATTTGCATGTTGCAAAGCTAGGGCTGGACTTAATGAAAATCTGTAGCTTATATTTATGTTATTTGTAGAGAACATATTTGTAATCTTTGGGACTCCTACAAACTCTGAATTATTATAATGTGCTTGTTTTATTGTTATAATGTTATAACAAAACTAGTTAGTAGCTTAATTTCTGTGGTTATGTGTATTTCAGAATTTTTTTTTCTCCTCAAATCTTTACTATCTTAAATTCTGGAGCACAGGTGTTGTTGTAAAAGTGATCATTATTCACTTCTAAACAGAATTGAATGATCTCTCCAAAGGCTTAGTAAATTCCCATTATATAAGGCCACATAAACAGATCTCTTCAAATCAGCAAAGCTCGGTGGCTTCTTAGTCATATAGAAAAATATATGTTAACTTATATATCCACTGTGGATGTTATAAATAATTTATTTGGTCACTGGAGAAGAGAGAATTTCAGGACAATATAGTAAGTGGTATAATGTAAGTGTATGGCCTGGGAGCAAAAAGTAGGCATAAAATGAATGAATATTTTGAGGAAATGTGACGTCTGAGCAGTTTTGAAGGAAGAGCTGGGATTAAGGAGTTGGAGAATGGTTCTAGGTGGTGACAATAGTGCGAACTGTGGCAAAGGCACGTGAGACAGCATGGTGTGTTTGGAAAACTGTGAATAGTTCAGAATTGCTGACATGGGGAGATGAGGCTGGAGCCGTGGAGGACCTTATGTGGCTTCTAAAGAGGCTTGGACTTTAGGCTCTTACCAGTTGGTTTCAAAAATGCTGGTGTTCAATGAGGTATGAATAGATATTCTTTGCAAATAGGTTCTCTTGTCAAATAAAGTCCCTAAATTTCTGCGTAGTATAGCCCTCACTTGGGCATTCATAAATTGTATCTGAAAATCAGAGGAGAAAGAATCTAACTTGATTTTATCTAATGTTTCCCAAATTTAACTAAGCATAAATTTTTTAAAAAATGAACTCCTATTATCTTCTTAGAGAACTGTTCTAGGTAATGAACCATTGAAAGATTTAAGCAAAAGTAGTACTTCTGTTTATATTCTTTTACTTAGCATACTTCCCAAGATGTATGCTAGTAAAACTCCTTAAAATAGAGAATTGAAATTTGCCCCATTGCATGTTTGCAAAAGTAAGAAATTTGAGGAACAGACTATACCAAAGAGTGAACACGAATGGTACATGTTCTTATTTGGAGATTTAATTCCTCTAGGAATTTTGAAGTTTATCTCTTAACCTATTTCTCATTTAGAAAAAAAAAAAAGGTGTAGCTCTCTGCCAATGTTAATTTAATTTTACATAAAGATACTCTTTGAGGCTGAAGCAAATATGACTGGTTTTCAATGTGAAAATAAAAAATAAAAAGTGTTCTTGGAATTAGTTCTAAACGGAACTTGTCTCTCATCCAAATGTAACAGAAATGTATACATAAATTGGATTCATCAGATGAATCTTTGGCTAACAACTGATTGAGAACGATGTTAGCATCGTATGTAGGAATGCTATGTTTTCTAGGATTTGACATTTTCAGCAATCGAGAATTAGTATATTTTGTAAATGGAAATACCACTACTGAAAACAGAGTGCTATAAATAGAATGATGTCATTTGTTTCCAAAGACTATTGATATGCTATAGTGATGCGAAAATGATAATAAAAGCAAGATATTCCGTGGTAGACTTTGAGGGTAGGTCTGTAATGCATGAGTAAACTCAGAGTAAACTCTGCAGCTGCAAGCACCACTTGCAAGTATTCGCTGGGCAAATGGGAAATGGGTTTATATAGTTGTTACTAACTAGAATGAATAGAATGACTCACTGAAAACAGTTAAAATCCAGAACTTTTTTCTTTAATTATGACTTTTTTAGACCTATCAAAAAGTATAGCGACTTATAAGTGAAGAGTTTTTCTAGAGCACATAGGTAGGCATGAAGTTGCTAGGTATACATGTCTTCAGCTTTATTAAATAATACCAAATTGCTCTCAAAGGTACTTATATCAATTTACTGGCAGTGGATGAGATTTCCTCTTAATCCATAGTCTAAACTAGATTTTAATCTTCATATTCATGAAAAATAGGGAAGAGTAAAATAAGCTAGAGATTATGCCACTTAGCGTGGATTAACCTTGAATTTCATTTTGTCTTTACAGATCTTGGAGAAATTCATTCAAGGCTTTTAGATCACAGACCAGTTATTCAAGGTGAAACTCGTTATTTTGTGAAAGAATTTGAAGTGAGTATTTAAAATGTATTTTGTAAAAATACTGCTCTGTTAGTGTGTTAATATACAGAAGAGAAATCCTCTAGTTTTAAACTTTCTGTTTTCTATTCATGTCTGCATAAAATAGACGAAGTAAAACTAATTAAGAGTCATTACCATTAATGGAAGTAGCACAAGACTAGGAAACAGGTGACTTAGACTCAAGTTCTGTTGTCTATTCTGGGGGATTTAATGTTTATCAGTCTTTTTTGTTTGTTTGTTTTCATCTATACAGTGAGATATAGTGAAAAAAAATATTTTAAAGACTGATGAGTCTAAATTTTCCAGACCCATTTTCTATATATTTTTTCTCAGTTGGGCTATTAGCACCCACCCAATGCACTCAAGTTAAAACCTGAAAATCATCCTTGGCTGTTCTTTCCCTCTTAGGACCCATATTTAGTGTCCAAGTCTTCTAGATGTTACCTCATAAATCTCTATCCCTTCTGACTTGTGTGCCTGCTTTATCACCCCAATCAAATTCAATCTTTACTCAGCTGCCAGAGTGCTCTGACATTATTTCACTACAGGATAACATCTAAGCATCCTTCTATGACCCGGCCCCTACTTTTCTAGCTTCACCATCTGCCATCCCACCGTGCATGCTGTGTTCCAGCAATTCTGATACCAACCTGCCATCCTGTTTCATGTTACTGTGGTTGATACATATATAATTGGTTCACTGTGCATTAAATAGTAACATCCTAAGCTACTGTTGGATAGATAGTAAATAGTGTTACATAATTTTGTGCTTCTGTGTAAGCTGGGTTCTATTTTCAAATGAGACTCTAACCAAATAGGAAGTCTAAACCTGCCAAAAGGAGAAAACCTTCTTATACTATTTAAAACTACAGTGCCCATGGTATAGGGTACTAAAGATTGAGGGACAGAGCTGCAGCATTAGATAACTATTTCTGAGTTCAGCAGACTCTGTTACTCAAATCTGCATAATACCTACCACTCAGAGTTATTGTGAAGATTAAAAATAGGTGTTTGTGCACACACACATGTTTCTGTATCTGTGTATCTTAGAATATTATTTGGTACCTAGGAATAGTTGTTAGTTATCTTCATCAGTATTATTGTAGGATAACAATAATGTGGTACACTCTAAATTATCCAGAGACTATTTCCTTATGCTATATAAAGATTATTACTAATTTCTTAGTGAGACTAAAGTAGAATAAAGTAGTGAGAATAAAGTCTGGCTGTGTTCTCTGCTCAGAGTCATTCAAAGCTAAAATCAAGGTGTTAGCCAGACTGTTCTTTTTTGGCTCTCTGAGTTCTCTTTCTGATTCATGTGATTATAGCAGGTCTCAGTTCTTCGCTATGTCAAAGGAAGTTCCCATTTCCTTGCTTGCTGTCAGCCTGGGGCCCCTGTAAGCTCCTAAAGGCCACATTCCTTGCCACATAACCCATTCCATCTTCAAAGCCATAAATGGAGTCTCTGTCACATGGAATCCTCTCATGTTTGCCAAGAAGAGCCCAGTTCCTCTTAGGACTTACCTGATTAAGTCAGACCCACTGAGGATAATCTCCCCTTCTTAAAGTCAACTGATTTGGGACCTTAAATATATCTGCAGAATATCTTCACAGCAACAATTAGATTAGGGTTTGCTTGAATAAATGAGAAAAGGTGTGCATACTCTAGGATTGGGGATCTCAGGAGCCATCTTAGAATTCTGTCTTACTTGATAGTTTTCTTGTTATTTTCTTGTTTATTATCTGTCTTCATTAGAATATAGGCACAATGAGAATAGAGACTTATCTTTCTTATTTTCTGTTTTATTCAAAATGCCTAAAATGATGTCTGTTGCACTGTAAGTGCTTACTATGATTCAGAAGAACAAGTAGCAGAACTTGGACTAAAACTTGGGTTTTGTGACATTCAGATGTCATAAGTCATCTTATTCATAAGTCATTTTTTTTTTTTGCTAGTCTGGTTAATTTGAAAACTGAAGAGTTTTTATTTAAAAAGATTTTGTAAATATACCTTTAAAGATCTACTTTATATTAAAATAAGCATAGAATTTTGGAATTAAGATGAATTCTCTAATCCAACTCCCTCACTTCATAGAAACTGAGCCCAGAGATGGAAAGTAATGTGTGAAAAGTCATGCAGCTAATTAGTGGCTGAATTATCCCTAGAATACAGGTGTCATTATACTTATATCAGTGTTCTTTAAATAATACAGATGGTTTCTGTGAAAGGGCTATACAAGTGAAACTGGGTCTTTAATGGAAGATGAAAGAAGTGTTACATATATGCTGTTGAGTATGTCATATTCAAGAACTCACTTCCTGTTGAAGCCAATACCCTTTTTAAGTAGGATAGAAGATAGTTGCCAAGAGCACATGTCTGAGAGGACAGGAATATCTGCAGATTCTACATCTGCGGATTGAAAATATTCAAGAAAAAAAAGTTAACATTGCTAACATGTATTATGTAGTTAGGCTTATAATAGTTGTGTCTGTACTGAACATGTACAGACTTTTTTTTCCTTGTTATTATTCTCTAAATAATACAGTATAACAACTATTTATAAAGCATTTATATTGTGTTAAGGTAATCTAGAGATGCTATAAAATATATGGGAGGATGTACTTAGTTTATATGCAAATACTATGCCATTTTATGTAAGGGACTTGAGCATCCTTGGATTTTGGTATCTGCAGGGGAGTCCTTGAACCAGTCTTCTATGTGCACCAAGGGACAACTGTATCTGCATTCTGTATTGTTAAGCCCTCTGAGATCCTTTTGGAGAGGAGGCTGTGTTGAAGAGTAGAAAGAACATGGATGAGCCTTGGATCTTGACATATCTGAGTTCAAATCCTGGTATTCCTCTTGCTAGTAATGATTACTTGCTTTACTGAGGTTTAGTTTTCTTATTTTAAAAATGGGAACAATAGTATATATTGCAGAGGTTTTGTGAAAATTAAATAATATTTTAAAAATCCCTGGTTTATAGTTATTAGTAACTGTTAACTGTTATAGTAACTGTTATAGTTATTAGTAACTGACATATATTGGTAACTGTTAACATTAAGAGACAAATTGTAGCAAGTACAATCAAATAAAAATGTAATCAGAATTTACAATATTTTTATGAATTTGAGTTCAATTTTTTTAATATTTAAAGGAAATAGGAATTTGCTAAGCAAATGGTGTAAGCATTATCTGAGGAATATATTTCCTAAACAATAAGACTTCACACTGGGTATGATAATATAAGCTTATTTAAATGTCGTAAGCACTTGTTTTGTGTGAGAAATGTCAGGAAGCAGTGCTATATCTGTGAATAAGACAGACGCAGACCCATCCTTCATGAAGCAAGACATTCTTATATTGTCATTGAAGAATGGTCTCTGAAGGACTCAAAAATATTTTGTCAGCTAAGTTTGAGCCATTATTTTCAACTAAATATAATATAATTCCTTTTCTCGACATATACCTTATCCAGTCTTTTCACATAGTAACCTCCCCAGTTGGTCTTCCTGAAGCTTAAGTGTAGCATGGAAGCTGTCCTACGTATACTTTTCAGTATATTATATTCTAACATTTCCCCTCAAATTGGAAGAGAAAATCTGAAAGCGTTTTAAAAACTTTAGAGTTAAAAGGATATCTATATTATTTACTATTCTTTTCTATCTTGGTCCAAACAATAATATCCTCTAATTACTACAAGTGATCTTCACCCAGAATTGCATTGTTAGACAGAGAGGAATAGTGAAGCAGAGATATCAGTTCTTCCTTGACATTTTGTCTTCTCTATACCATTTAAATGTAGTTCGCTTTAAGAAAAACTGACAGACAGAGGGGAGGGTGGTTGGGGGGCTGGGAGAATGGGGTGAAGGGTTAAAGAAGTACAAATTAGTAGTTGATAGTTGGTCACAGGGATGGGGAGCACGGCAGAGGGGATGCAGTTAGCATTCATATGATAGCTAAGTGGAGGGCCAGGGGAGGTAGGGAGCAATTGGGAGGATCGTTTTATGAACTATATATATGTCTAACCATTGTAATGTATACTTGAAACTAATTTAAATAAATAAATTTAAAGGACGAGGGCATTTGGGCACCAGATTAAAACTAAAGTTGTTTATAGCTTATATATTTTAAAAAGTTAACAACGCACATAGCAACAGTCATCTTTTTAACATTTTATTTCTAAAAGAAGGGATTAAATGCCACATGGTGGCAGCGTTACTTAAATTATTGAAGTTCTGTTATAATATTTTAAGCTCTCTTTCTGTGTTTGCTAGTATTTCTGAACAGTTGACTGTTTTCCTTCCAACTTTATACAAATCTTTTATTTCCTTGATTCCAGTGAATGTTATAAACAGAGATTCCAGTGGGACCCTTTCTTTGAGTATCAGCATGGTGGTGTCACCGGGTGGAGGCATTGTCTTCTGCACCAGTGTCTTTCCGGCCATAGAGAAGATGTCATGGCCTCTCTCAGTGGAGCAGAAGAGAGACAAATGTTAGTCAGCATTTCTGAAGTGCTCGCTTATGGGGCATATGCTCCTGTACAAGCTCCTTATTTCATTTTTGGCAAACTTCATTCTTCGAATGCTTTATTCAGTAGTTATTGAGTACCAGGTATATGTGTAAGGAATGTGTTTAGTTACTAGTAATGTAACTGAAAAATAGTTGCTTTAGTAAGTTCTTATTTTTCTCTCACAATACCCAAAGCCCAGGACTATATGCTGCTCTACTTTTTGCCTGAGTCAGCTTTTTCCCTGAGTTTTCCTTATATCTCCCTGGGGTGTTGCTCTTATCCTTATGCTTACAGGGTGGCTTTGAGAGCTCCAACCATGACATCTGCATTTCATGTAGCAAAAAGGAGGGCAGATGGGAAACAGCTAGCAGTCTCTGTTGTAGGCACATTTATCACTCCAAATAATATTTGGGTGTTGCTAGGAAGACAGAAGAAGAGAATGGATCGCTGGCTATCTGACATACTAGATATGTAAAAATAAATAAGAAACAGTCTCTACCTCTAGGATATTTACCATCTAGGGAGAAGAAAGACATATAAACAAAGAATTTTAATTATGGAATTATTACGATAAAATAAGCACAAAGTACTTGAGATGTCAGAGAAGGAAACAGCTCCAGAAACAACTCTCAACAGAGCTGAGAGGAAGAGTTTCATAAAGGAGGTGATGTTTGAGCTTAAAAAGAAAAAGTAGATTTTAGCCAGATAGGCAAAAAATGGATGATTAAAATTAAAGGCAAAAAAAGTGTTCAAATAAGTACAGAAATTATAGGAGTTGGGAGGGATTGTGTTGGTGAATTTAAATGTGAGTTGAATTGATCAAGAGAAAATCCCTTATAAGGTAGGATAAACTAGAATTTTACTTAACATCCTGATCTCATTTTTAGTTAGATTATTAGAGTAACTGTCAGACCATTAAATATCAGGATAAAGTCTGTCTCATATACCATATAATAAAATATATGTATACACAGTATACCTGCAGGTATAGGGAGCACTGATAACCTGTTAGGGTCATGCAAAAACTCTAGGAATATTGTTCACATGAGACTTTCCTGAGGAATCTATTATATAATCAACAGAATGAGTTTCAGACAACCAAAATAATTAGAGAGACTTTTACCTAATGACAGTTGGTAATCATAAAATATATATTTACTTATAAACTATGACTAAACTATGGTTACTTAAAACAATAGTGGCATAAAAAAATTTAATTATCTAAGGAGAGAGTGATAGAATAGGATATAAAGGAGATAGGGATAGAAACTAGATATTTTTGAATATCTATTTTTTAGAAATGCTGTTTTGGAGCCATGTAATTATTTTACATAATTAAGAGAAAATTAAATTTAAGGAGCAGCCCCCCCCCAAATCAAGTAAAATGTAGAAAAAGCAAACCTATGTTTCTAGAGTTGGCATTGCCACACAGAGACATTCCAAGTAACTTTAAAACACAGTAATTTGACTGCACATGCCTAGCAGAATATCCCTTCAAAACAACAACAAAAAACCTTAAACTATTTTCAGTAATCATTTTGTGGTGCTAGTATTGGTATTGTTATTTGACTAAATTGATGATAAAGCAAATGAGTAATTATGTTTGTGACTCGAGAACTGGAAAGAGATAAGACAGAGCAGGATAATTAAAAACTCTGTAGTCCTGAATTTAAGTTTGACTATGAATATGAACTTATAATGTATCTTTTCTTTTTAATAAAAATATCTATTTCCTAGCCTGTCCACAGAAAGGCCTAGAAATAATGACCAAACCAGTAGCAGTCGGCACCCTTACCGCTCAGTCTCTAAATACCATTTTTAAATGCTAGTGGTATTTAGAGACCTACTGATTCCAAGTCTGGCCCAGGAGATGTAAAAGATGAGCCTGGATCATCAGTTCATACCAGAAAGCAAAGAAGCTACTACAGAACACTAGAGTTTTGCATAAAGCATTCCAGAGCCAACTTGAATAGGTTCTCATTGGACAAAGACAAGACAATTTAAGCACCAATAAAGAGAAATACTGTAATGGATGAAAAACTTTAAATATTTTTAAATCTATGAGTCACAGTAACATGTAAAAACAAAAATCTTTAGAGAATACTAGGGAACCAAATCATTGTTTTTAAAGCTGGTAAATAAAGGGAAATGACCAAGCGTTTTATTTTGCCTTTTATATGTGAGCAATTCTCAGAGTAACCAAATAGTTGATGAGAAGAAATTTTTCTTTATGGAGATATTCCTGCTAATAAATGAAGACAGAATGCTAGCAACATCCTGTTAAAAGTACATAGTTCACCTCTGAAATATTCTTTATAAACAAAAAGTAAAACTCTGAATCTGATTAAGCCTCTAGTTCTAACTACTAATTTACAGGAAAGAGAAGAGACAAAAGAACGTGTTAAATTACACCATGGGGATTCATTCAGCAAAAAACAGACTGGGGAAAACTGCAGAACAAATGACTCACTTTTTTTTTTTTTCCAACAAAATGCAAGGAAAAAAGTGATGGAGGCCAAATCTATAGATTAAAAAAAAAGATTTAAGAAATATCAACCAATTGCAGTGTAAGAATCTTATTTAGATTTTGTTTTAAACAAACTGAGAGATTAAAAAAACATTTATGGGACATTGAGGGAATGCTTCCTTGATTTTTAAGGAAATTAAAGATTTGTTGAGTGTGTACATGCATGTGGGAGGGGGTAGAGAGCCGGTCTTATTGTATCTTTTTTTTTTAAGAGTAGTTTTGTCTTTTAAAGGTAGATGTTGAAATATTTATAGTTGAAATGATATACTCTGAGATTTGCTTCAAAAGAATCTAGGATTGTGGGTAGGGAGATGTATGGAATGTTATAAAGGGAACAAAATCAGCCATAAGTTGAGAATTTTTGAAGGTTGGTGATGGGTACATGAGGATTCATTATTTTATTCTCTCAACCTTTCTATAAGTTTTAAATTTCTTATTATGGAAAAATTAGAGTAAAAAACTGGCCACAAGTACTCCATAAGAATGGTTCAAAACAAAATGAGAACCCTGGTAACATAACTAACTTCTTATTTCCTTAAAATCAAATTTACTGCCCTTTTTTAAATAAATGTTTTATATTAATTTTAGATTTACAATAAAATTGCTGAGATAGTACAGGGAGTTCTTGTATACCCCTCACCCATTTTATCCTGTTATTAATGTCTATATTACCTTGCTACGTTGGTAAAAAACCATTTTATCCTGTTATTAATGTCTATATTACCTTGCTACGTTGGTAATGAAACAGCAGACTTTATTTGGATTTCACCAGTTTTTCCAGTCCACTTTCTGTTCCAGAAACTAAGCTCAGGTACCAATTGTCTTGTCTCTCTAGTCTTTTTTGATTTGTGACAGTTTCTTAGTCTTTCATTGTTTTCATAATCGTCACAGTTTGAGTACTGCCTGGTATCCTGTAGAATGTCCCCTAGCCTGGGTTTATCTGATTTTTTTTTAAGATTAGACTGAGGTTATGAGTCTTTGGGAAGAGTGCCACAGAGGTAAATTGCCCTTCTCATCACATTACATCAGGGAGTTCTATCACCACGATAGAACCGATGATGTCAACCATCTTTGTTTCCACTGTCATCTTAATATTTTTCCCTTTCCCTACTCTATTCTTTGGAAGCAAGTCACTAGTTCTAGTCCACCCTCAAGGGGAGAGGAAATATTAAGACCACCTCCAGGTGCAGTAATTCACTAGAACTCAAGGACTCAGCATGTGGTGTATACTGGTGGCTAAGTGTTATTATAGCAAAGGAATACAGAGCAAAATCATCAAAGGGAACAGGTGGATGGAGAGGATTCTGGAGGAAACTTCCAGGCAGAAGCTTCCAAGAGTCCTCTCCCAGTGGAGTCACACAGTATGTGCTTCATTTCCCCAGCAATGAGCTGTGACAACACATGTGAAATGTTGTCTATCAGGGAAGCTTGCCTCAGCCTTGGAGTCCAGAGTTTTTATTGGGGACTGGTCAGGTAGGCAGTGTCCACCTAACTTGGATAAATTCCATACTCTCAGAAAGAAAGATGTCATAACATTTATGGAATGTTTTATACCAATGTAAGGAACTATTTACTGGTCAAGTTCCCAGCCCACAGCCAAAGGCCAGCCCTGAAAGCAGGCCTCTCTAAGGACAGTAGTCTTGGACCCTCAGTGTTAACTCTTTTCTGCACAGGAGAGTAGCTACATATTACTTTTACTTCATATTTTTATTTGAGAAAAGCGAAATCAGATTTAAAAATGTAGAGTATAATAATATGGTAAGAATGAAAAAACTGAAATTTAAAATCAAATCAAGTGTAACTAATTTTCTGTGCTGTACAGAATGAAACATGTGGCAATCTAGGCCTCTTGTTCCTTTAGTATTTCTCATGCCCATTTAAAAATATTGCTGTAAAAATATTACACATAATGCAACATTTGAAGCATTTCAGAATTTAAAAAAATGCCTCTAGGTTATGACCTCATTTATTGCCAAATAATTAGAAGGCTGTGTAAATTTTAGTAACAAGTAATAACAACGGAAACCTGGGTGGAAATCCTAAAAAGTAATTACTAAGATTTAAGACACAATATGTACTATTCACTTATTTTCTTTTAATAGGAAAAACGTGGTCTTCGAGAAATGCGAGTTCTTGAAAATTTGAAGAATATGATCCATGAAACAAATGAACATACTCTTAGTAAATGTAGAGAATCAATGCAAGACAACTTAAACCAAGTTCTCCAGAGATGTAAGCCAGCAATTTTTTTATATTGCCTTATTTCAAATGAGTGCTGTGCCAAAATGAATTTTCTTCAGTATTGTGATGGGAAGTAGAAACAGAATTCTTAACCTGACCATATAAGAGGGAAGCCTTGTCACAGAGAAGTGGTTATCTAGTGATTAGTGTGTATTGCCATTGGTTTTAAGAGCATTAATCTCCAAAGATGTGTGCACCTGGGGTGCACAAGATTATCCTTTTAATATGTGAGAAAATTGAAACATTTTTTACTTTTAAAAAAGATTTATTCATAAAGAAAAGTCTGATAACCAGGAATTAGGATATGAAATAAAACTTTTTCAAATAGGCTACTACAGTGTTTTTTAACTTTTTTCAAAAAATAGTTGTCATAAATATTAGTATTTTATCACTTATTTTATTTTCATTAAGTAAAATATTTTAATTTGAAGAGCTAGTTGATTAAAAAGAGTATTTATTAAACATGTCATTTCATAACATAAAAGGAGTTTTATTAGTAACTGATTTTAAAATTAGAAGTATATCGGAAATGCAGATCTTTTATTTTTGGATCTATATTGACACTATTCAGCTTATTCAAGGATAATGCTGGTACGTAATGATGGATTACTGAAGTGCAAAATAAAAAAAATTCTTTCTGGATGAGGGTGGGGGAGAAGAAAAGAAAACTGGCTAGTAATATAATGACCTGTGAAGGAAAGCAGCAGGAAGACCTAGGCTAATAAGTGAGTTAATTAAGCCTTTGTGTGCAAGTCCAAGTTAGTCTAGTGTACTCTAATGCTAAAAGGAGGTTGAAGAAGATAAATCCCCCAAGATCACATTTGATTTCTTTGAGTAAGAACAGCAAAAAGTCTTGAATTAACCATAGGCTTTTGCATTTTCCTATAGGCTGGCCCTTATTTGTTCATATTGTCACTTCCGTAACCTTGGCAAACATTCTAGATATTATGCTAAAGTAAAACTCAAATTATTAATAACAATGCTATGTATATATTTGAGATGTGGTTTTAACTTTCCTTTTCCACACTTTGAGATTATAAAAAATATTTTGGGTAAAACTTGTTAAAAATCCATAAACGATTATTTTGACTTGTTTTATTCTTGGGCTAAAGTTAAAGCTATTTTTGATGTGAGGACTAGCCTCTTAAAGTAGTCTTTCCCAATGAAACAAAAGTATCACTGGTAATAAAGAATTCAGACTGCAGATGTATTCTCCTGAAAGGAAGAATGAAAACACATAAAATGTGAAGGTAATAATTACAGTTTAATATCTGTGGACTGCTTTGGGTCTTGTTGTTAGCTTTAGAAATGGCTATTGGAGGTGCTTTTCTGCTAGAAGCAGGAAAGCTGTCCTCAGTAGACTCCAACTTCTTGTAGTAATTATCTTGAACGATACAGGGATAATGGAGATAAGTATGTGCTTGTAAAACTGATGTAGTTTTAAATATTTACCTGGACCCAGCTGTTGTTTCTGGAGAATTTCATGTTTAAAAACTTAAATCTTGTCTACGGCCATGCCACCCTGAATGTGCCCGATCTCGTCTGATCTCGGAAGCTAAGCAAGGTTGGGCCTGGTTAGTAGTTGGATGGGAGACCACCTAGGAAGACCAAGTGCTGTAGGTGTGTAAAAAAAAAGAAAAAAACTTCTTAAGTTATAGTGCTGGCTTGTTTATTTTCACTACTAATTGATCAGGGAGCTGTACAAAATATGCAAGCAAATTTTTGTATGGAATATATTCTGATTTAAGTAATACTTTACAAGACTAATAATGAGTTGAATTTTGTTCTGTGCCTATTAGAAGAATTGCCACATTTATCTCTTCTATGCATGTTTGGTAACTACGCTGGGAATGCCATCAGCTGCATCTCAGAACTCTGCCAGTGTGGATCTTGGTCTAACATGATGCACGAAACCAAGTAACTGGAACAGTAAAGTGGGGACATCTCAGATTATTTAAATGGAGACCTATTACAGAATCCTCAACTTGGTGCTGTTTCTGCACTTGGCTGTGTAGTACCACCTACCTTGCAAAGTGTTTCTGGGTGAGCAGAGGTTTTAGAACTAAAACTCTCCTGTGGTTCCTTAACAAAAAGTAAATGAGAGCTCTAGGAAGGTACATAAAAGCAGCCCATAATGTAACGTCATCAAGATGCAGACTACTTTTTTCTCATCCTGAACACACTAGTAGTACGTATGTTCTACTTATTAATTATTTAATACACTTGCAGATTTCACCAAGTTTGCAATGAGAGACGGCGGGGTTAGGACTTTTATGCCTTTTCTCTTGCATCTCTTCCACAACTTCTCACTTGTGAATTTTAACTTTGGCAGAGTTTATAGTATTTGCTTTCTGTTTTGCAGTTATAATGCTGCCAATTGTTTAGTCTTACACTATTCAATTTCTGTTTTTGATTTATTTATTAGATCTGTAATGATGTTACAGTTCTTAGTTTGTTTCCTTAACTTTGCAATCTCATTTTTCTTTTCATTCTGTATGTTTGATCTCTTTTAATAAATTCATGTTGTTTTTTTGTATTACAAAGTACTAGTGGAGAACTTTATTAGGTTTTCTTTCAGAATGGATGCTTTGTCTGTCTTATCTGCCTCTCACATATTATGTTCCTTCTCCTTTCCCCCATATCTTTTTCCTTACAAATGAAAGCATATTAGACTTCTAAGAATTTTGTCAACTCATTTTTTTTTCTAACTTCTGGGGGTGGAATAGTTATGGTGGGAATAGGAGTCTCAGTTCTTGATCAGAGTCTGTGTTCCTATTCTTGGCCATCACTTTTCAGAATTTATAGTATGCAATTATAATTCCTCCTTGTTGAATAAGGGATGGAATTTTTTCCCTCTTAATCTTTTTTGGCTTTTTATTTATTTTTTGAGGTATTTAGGGTAGTAAGTTTGTCTGATTTTGCTACGCTGCCTCTTTACTTAGAAATCTTTAAGACTTTATGATTTAAAATAGTATTTTTTTATAGCACGTTACTGATTACAATTTTCACCTGTATTTTCTTAATTGACTATCATAATTCTGTAAAATAAATATTTATCATTTTCCCCACTTTATAATTGAGGAAACTGATATTTATAGTAGTTTAACATCTATGTTTCTCCAATAATAATTGAAGGAACTATCATGCAATCCTAGCTCTTCTGCTCCAAAGCTCAAGTTTTTCAACTTCAGGATATTGCTTCTGTGCATATTTGAGAAGGTAATAAGAAAAGTCCATCTTTTCTTCTGAGACATCACTTCCTCTTGAATTTTCTTCTACAGTGCAGACTCCTCCTTCTCAGTCCACTGTGTTAGTGCCCACTTTTCTCCTTGACTTTTAATATCCAAGTGCCCTAAGGCTTGGCTCAGGGATATCTTTTCTGTCTATACTCACTTGCTTAGTGATCTCATATGGAATCACAGCTTTAAATATCATTTTTTATGCCAGTCATTAATTCCACATTTATGTTTCAACCTGGACCCCTCCCCAGAATTCTATACTTACATCCGGCTGCCCAGTCCACTAATAAACATCTCAGTATAACATGTGCAGAACCAAACTTGAATTCTTTCCTCAATTCTGCTTTTACCTCATTCTGTCCCATTTCAGTAATGACATCACCATTTACCTAGCTGCTCAGGCTGAAAAACCTGAACATCCTGTGTCTCTCTCCCCTCTCACTCCCATAGCGCTTTCTCTGGAGTGCTCTCTCTCCCCCTCTTCATTCCATCTGCGCCACTTCCCTCCTTCCCTCTTTTACTCTTACCTTCTCTCTTGCCCTCCTTCTCACTTCTCTTCCTCTCTCCCTCTCCATCACTCTTCTCTCCCTCTCTCCATTCTTTTCTTCCTCCCTTTTCCATTCTCTTCTTCCTCTCATGTGTATTTTATTAACAAATTCTTCTGGCTCAACTTTGAAAATATAACCAGAATCTTATTACCACTACCACTTTACTAACCTCTACCAGCCTGGTCTAAGCCACTATCATCTCTCAGCTGGATTGTTCTAGTAGCGCCATAGCTCATCTTTATACTTCCTTTTCCTCCCTATAGTCTATTCTCCTCTTAGGAGCCTGAATGACCCTTTGAATGTAATTTGGCTCTTGTCATTACTATATCAGAATCTCCTCACCTTGCTTAGAGTGAAAGCTAAAATCCTCATAGTGGCCTGGAAGTTTCTACCTGATAACCTCAACTCTGACTTTTATTGGTAAGATACCATTTTCCTTTCTTCTCACTTCATTCTAGCTACACTGGCCTCCTTATTCCTCCTCTAATGTGCCAAGTGCACTCCCACTCAGGGCCTTTGCACTTGCTGTTCCTGCTGAAATACTCTTATCTCAGGTTTCTGTATGTTCTCATTTCCAATAGGTCTCTGCTCAAACGTCAACAATGAGACCTCGGCCACTCTAACATTCATCCCCCCTCACTCTGGCATTCGCTGACCTCCCTACTTTGCTTTGTTTTTCTCCATAGCATCCATCGTCACCTGACATGCTAATATTTATCAATAGGCTATCTGTCTCCCCTACTAAAATAAAAGTTCCATGAGCCCAGGGACTGTGATTGTTCTTTGCAGTATCCCTGGCACCTACAACAGTGGCTGGTACATTGTAGCCACTAGGTAGTTATTTGTTTGTTGAAATGAATGAATGAGTATTCAGCCAACATTTGTTGCTAACACCAAACCAAAATTATTTTATGTGTGTATTTGATGTTTATACACATACATCATGATAAATGAATTTGTTTCTTTTATGTGAAGACAATCAGGATGTTGTTAACTGTTGTATATAGCACAATTACTATATGTAGTGCTAATCTTGAATAATCTTTTGGTTGACAGAAAATAATTTTATAAATTCTTGACTTTTTAAAGTCAGTATACCTCCAAAAGCACTGAGACAACAGGGGAAACTGCTTCCTATTGAATTAGGTATAACTAGTAAGTCCTGTAGAAGTGATAGGAAGGTTTAGATAAATGGACCTTTTTCTCTTCAAGCCTCTAATTGTGAAGAAAGAGAATATTTGGTGTAGTGAGGTGATTTTATTAGACTTTAGATAAGCAGATTTCATTAAATTCAGAAAGCAACTTTTTTTTATTACGTGGCTAGAGAGTTGAAAACTAAATTACTTCAAAGGGACTGAATTTTCTAAAAATGGATATTTTGTCTAAGCCCAGATACAATTCTGATAAAGAACAAAAGTGTGACTTTGTCAGATGTGTTCTAATCACATTTTTAAAAGATATCACAAATGACAAAATAAATGTCATTGTCCTATAATTCTTGTTAGATTAAGCCCAGAAATACCTGAAAATAACAAAGTACTAAAAGACCACAAAATAGATTTTTTTTAAGTTATGTTCAGAGCCTGAAAAAAAAAATCAGGAAATGATCAAACCATTGCTCAGGAAAGATGATGTAATATTAATATGCCACAGAAAGAAGGCAGATCTAATCAACTCTTAGTTCTCTTTTCATCTTTTCTTTTAGAACAATGATTGGGAACCTAATTTTCAGTACTAAAATATTATCTTTGATATAACTAAAATGAATGTTTACTGATAAAAACATGACTTTTTAAAAGCAGAATCCTCCTCTTTACTATATTCTCACAGGGTGGGGGGCCTAACATTTTTCTGAAAGAGAAATCACAGTCCCTGCCCTGTTATGGAACTTGTGACCTAGTTGGGGCCAGATCGAGGTAGGACAGGAAGGCGTAATTGTAAAACAACTAAGTAAACATCTGTTTAAGCAAATGCAAGATAAAGTGGTAGGATATAACATACCAAATAAGAGAAAATCCTTACAGGGAAAGGATTAATCTGGGAGAGTTTTATGAAGACAATAAACCTTGAACTCAGCTTTTGAAACAAGTGAAACATTTTTAAAATTTTGATTATTTTTTGATAATTATTTTTCAATTGTAATTGGCATACAATATTATATTAGTTTCAGATGTACAACATACTAATTAGACATTTATATAATTTACAAAGTGATCACCCTGATAAATCTAGTACCCACCTAATACCGTACAGTTATTAGAATATTATTGACAATATTCCTTATGCTGTACTTTGCATCTCTGTGACTGTGTTTATAACTGCCAATTTGTACTTTTTACTCCATTCCCCTTATTTACCCACTCCCCCAACTCCCCTCCCATCTAGCAACCATCAAAATGTTCTCTGTATCTATGAACTTGTTCTGTTTTGTTTGTTTACTATTTTGTTCTTTAAATTCCACGTGTAAGTGAAATCATATGGCGTTTGTCTTTCTCTGTCTGACTTACTCCACTCAGTATAATACCCTCTGGTCCATCCATGTTGTTACAGATGGCAAGATTTCATTCTTTTTTTTATGGCTGAGTAATATCCCATGGTATAATATGTACCACTTCTTTACCAATTCATCTATTGATGGACATGCAGGTTGCCTCCATATCTTGGCTATTGTAAATAATGTTGCGGTGAACATATGAATGTGCATGTTCCTTTGAAACAGTGTTTTGGGTTTCTTAGGATAAATACTCTGAAGTGGGGTTTCTGGGTTCTTCTTTGTTTCTTGTTATAGCCTTTGTTTTAAAGTCTGTTTTGTCTGATAAAAGTATTGCTACCCCAGCTTTTTTTGTTGTTGTTGTTGTTTCCATTTTCATTAAATATTTTTTTCCATTCCTTTACTTTCCGTCTGTGTGTGTCTTTTTTTCCATATATACACATTTTATTCGTAGAAATGAAGTCATATTTTTCTGTGACTTTACTAAACAGTATTTTATAGACATGTCTATACTTAGATTTTCTTTTTTTTCTTTTCCCCCCAACTTTATTGAAGTATAATAGACAATTAGTTGCTCATATTTACATTATACAATTCAATGAGTTCTTTTCAATTATAGTTGGTATACAATAATATGTTCATTTCAGTTGTACAGCATAGTGATTAGAGATCTATATAATTCACAAAGTGGTCACCCCACTATATCAGATACCCCTTTTTCCCCTTACATATTTTTTTTACAACATTGTTGACTGTTTTCCTTATGCTACACTTTTTATCTCCATGATTGTTTTGTATCTATCCATCTGCACTTCTTAATCCCTTTGCTCTTTTTCACCGTCCCCCACCAACCTCCCTCCCATCTGTCAGCCCTCAAAATATTCTCTGTATCTATAAGCTTGTTTCTGTTTTTGTTGTTGTTTATTTTATTCTTTAGATTGCACTTGTACATGAAATCATATGGTATTTGTCTTTCTCTATCTGACTTCATTCAGCACAATACCCACTAGGTCCATCAAGGCAATATCTTTTTCTTTCCCCTTCCTTTTAGTCTGCATATGTCTTTTAATCTGAAGCGAGTCTCTTGTAGGCAGCATATGTACGGGTCTTATTTTCTTATCCATTCAGCTTCTCTATCTTTTGGTTGGAGCACTTAACTCTTTTTCATTTGAGGTACTTGTTGCTAAATATGTAATTATTACTATTCTTTATTCATGATTTTGATACATGTTTTTTCTTCTTAAAGAAGTCCCTCCCATCTACGGTCATGTCACCCTGAACAAGCCTGATCCCATCTGATCTCGGAAGCTAAGCAGGGTTAGGCCTGGTTAGTACTTGGATGGGATACCACCTAGGCAGACCAGGTGCTGTAGGCATAAAAAATAAAAAATAAGGGATTGTAAGCTAATAAGTTCCTTGCAATCTGTGAGGTCA
>NW_024344241.1:2186746-2287606 GCF_902729225.1 Pteropus medius
CCCTCCAACAATTCCTGTAATACTGGCTTGGTGTTGATGAATTCTTTTAATATATTTTTGTCTGGTAAGCTCTTTACCTGTCCTTCAACTCTAAGTGATAGCATTGCTGGATAAAGTATTCTTGGTTGTAGATCCTCAGTTTTCAACACTTTGAATATTTTGTGCCAAGCTCTTCTGTCCTACAAAGTTTCTTTTGAGAAATTAGCTCCCAGTCTTATGGGAGCTCCTTTGTAGGTAACTAATTGCTTTTCTCTTACTGCTTTTAAGATTCTCTCTTTGTCTTTAAGCTTTAGCATTTTAGTTATGATGTGTCTTTCTGTGGGCCTCTTTGGGTTCATTTTGAGGAGGACTCTCTGAGCTTTTTGGGGTTGTATGTCTATTTGCTACACCAGGTTAAGGAAATTTTCCATCATTATTTCTTCAAATATATATTCAACTTCTTGTTCTCCCTCTTCAGGAACCCCTATTACATGGATGTTGTTACCCATATGCTCCTTAAATTACTATATTCTTGGTTACTTTTTTCTTGCCATTCCGGTTGGGTGTCCTTGGCTTCCCCATCCTCTATATCGGTGGTTCGATCCTCTTCTTCCTTCACTCTGTTGACTCCTCAAATATACTCTTCATCTCAGATAATGTGTTCTTTATTTCTGACTGGTTCCCTTTTATGATTTCCATTTCCATTTTTATGTTTCATCTCTTTGTTAAAGTTCTCACTGAGTTCATTTACACTTCCTTTAATTTTATTGAGTATCTTTATAACCAGTATTTTGAACTCTGCATCTGTTAGATTGCTTGACTCCATTTTTCCTTGATCTATATTCTATTCTTTCATGTGGTTTGTGCTTTTTGTCTTCCAATTTTGGCTGCCTTTGTGTGTCCGTTTCTATGTGCTAATCAAAGCTCCTAAGCGCTTTGTGTAGTAGGTGTCCAGCAGAATAGTCCTGAGAGGGGTTCAGCTGCAGGCCAAGTTTAGCCCAGCCTGTGCCCCTCTGGGGCCACCTGTTAAGACTGAGCAAGCAACCCACAGATGCTGTGCTTACAGTTGCCTCAAGAAACCACTCCAGAAACCGAGGCTGCCTCCAATGTGAGTCTAGTTGCTGCTCAGCAAGTGGCACAGGACTAGCCAAGGATACAAATGGATGTGGCTTGGGTAGGGCCACGATGTGGGGGAGGTGGGGTTTCAGGGAATCCTCTGGGCAGAGTGACCTCTGTTATCTAGTTTGGTGATGTCTCAGCTATGGCGGTGCTGCATCTGCACACTGGGACTGGGGAGGGCTCAACAGAGGAACAATGGATACCACCAGCACTTCTGCCTGGGAGAAAGCCTCGCCTCCAGTCCTCTCTCTGACAACTCAGTGTCCCCCGTAAGACCCCGGAGACCCCTGAGCAGCCAACCCAGTGCTGGTGCCCAGACCAAGCAGGTCCATCACCCTGAAAGTCCAGTTGTGGACATGGCCCCTTTTAAGAGGCAAATACAACTGCCATAGCCTCTGTCTCATTCAGTCTCTGGGGACCGGGCATCCTCTCATCTTTGCTTCTTCCTACCTCCAACTGTTGCAGGGTGCTTTCATATTTCTTTCTCTAGTCGTAGTGCTTTTGTTCATTTAGACACCCAGGCGACTCTGCTGTATGCTCCGTGTTTTTGTCTCAACTTTGATGTGGTTGCAAGAGGAGATGAGCGAAGCTTCTAACATCTATGCCATTTTACCCGGTTCCCATTCTGTGTGTGTCTTTCAATCTGCAGTGAGTATCTTGTAGTCATCGTATATAAGGAAATTATTTTCTTATCCATTCATCTACCCTATCTTTTGATTGGAGCATTTAATCCATTTACATCTAAAGTAATTGTTGATAATATATATAGTTATTGCCATTTTATTATTCATATTATTAGCCCTTTTCTTCTTCTTCTTCTTAAAGAAGTGCCTTTAACGTTTCTTGTAATACTGATTTAGTGTTGATAAAATCCTTTAGCTTTTTCTTGTCTGGGAAGCTCTTTATCTGTCCTTCGATTCTAAATGATAGCTTTGCTGAGTAGAGTAAACTTGATTGCTAATCCTTGCTTTTTATCACTCTGAATATTTCCTGCCAATCCCTCTGGCATGCAAATTTTCTGTTCAGAAACCAGCTAACAGTCTTACGGGAGCTCCTTTGTAAGTAACTAATTGCTTTTCTCTTGCTGCTTTTAAAATTCAATATTTGTCTTTAACGTTTGGCATTTTAATGATGATGTGTCTTTGTGTAGGCCTTTTTGTGTTCATTTTGTTTGGGACTCTGCACTTCCTGGGCTTGTATGTCTATTTCCTTCCCCAGGTTAGGGAAGTTTTCTGTTATTACTTCTTTGAATAGGTTTTTAATACCTTGCTCTCTCATTTCTGCTTTTGGTACCCCTATGATACAAATTTGGTTATGCTTGATGTCCCAGGGGCCTGTTAAACTATCCTCATTTTGGGGGGGATTCTTTTTTCTTATTGCCGTTCTGGTTGGGTGTTTTCTGCTACCTTATCTTTTAAATCACTGATTCAGTCATCCGCTTCATGTAATCTACTATGTATTCCCTGTAATGTATTCCTCATTTTAGTTATCATATTTTTTATTTCTGACGGGTTCTTTTTTATATTTTCTATCTCCACTTTTATTTCCTATCATTTAGTTAAACTTCTCACTGAGTTCATCTGCTCTCCCCTTAAGTTCATTGAGCATCCTTTTAGCCAGTGTTTTGAACTCTACGTCTAGTAAATTGCTTGTCTTCATTTTGTTTAGTTCTTTTTCTGGAGCTTTGTTCTCTTCTTTCATTTGGGACATGTTTTTGTCTCCCCATTTTGGCTGCCTCCCTGTGTTTGTTTCTATGTATTAGGTGAGTCTGCTACATCTCTCGGTCTTAGTAGAATGGCATCATATAGGAGGTGTCCTGTGGGACCCAGTGGCACAGTCTCTGGTTACCTGAGCTTGGTGCTCCAGGAGTATCCCTTGTTTGAGTTGTGTGTACCCTCCTATTGTAGTTGTGACATAGTTGCTATTGACATGTCAGTGGTAAGGATTGACCCACAGGCTGATTGGTTGTGAGGACTGGCCAGTTACTACAGTGGAGGAGCTGTTGTGCAGGAGCTGACCCTACAGAAGAGTGTGCACAGCTTGAGAAATAAATGAATGACTTAGTACACATGCCCAGTCTGCCCTTTGGGTGTGTCGCCCTCAGATGTGGCCCCAAGTGGTGCTCTGGCTCAGTCCAAATCTGGCCACTAGGCGTACCAGCCCTGGGCCTCTCCAACCCTGGGACATCCTGGCCCTGCTGTAGGCCAAGTTTAGCTGTAGCCTGTCCTCCCACACCGCTCACAGGGTACCACCTGGCATGATGAGCCACCAAGCAATCTACAGATGGCCGCCACCCATGCCAGGCTTGGAGATACCTCAAGAGGCCAGGCCGCAAACTGAGGCCACATAGCAAATGCTGAATAAATATTTGACGAATTATTGAATGAATGAATGAACAAACGAACGAACAAACAAGCAAATATGCCCAAGATCAGTTTATACAACTAATGAGTGCTTAGCTCTAGATTTGACTAACTCTGACTCAGCCTGTACACTAAACGGTGAGGTAAGTGAAAACACTCATCTACAGAAATAAAATGGAGCCAGTAAATGAAGTAGTTCAAATAAGTGATTAAAACCAGTTTCATTGATGAAATCATAAGAGTAGAGTGTTGAGAATAAGTCAGATCTTTAGAGTCAGAGACTGATTTATATCCTGCTTTCTGTATTAGTCATATTACCTCCTTGAGTGACACACACCTCTTTAGGTCTCAATTTTTGCAGATGCCAAAACTCTGTAAAATGGGATAGTGATCCTCTTCTAAATAGGAAAGTGAGATTAAGAGGAGCAATATGTGGAAAGTACTTAGCACAGGTCTTGACATAGTAATATTCAATAAAATAACTGTAATAATTATTACTAGCAGTTTTGGTCCATTATAAAGAGAAATGATTCAATGAAAACAGTCCAGAAAAATTCAAATCTGGCAGTGGCAGACAAGAAGAGAGCAGTGGCAAGAATAGTAGAAAGTGGTTGAAGCATTCTAGATATCAAGTACTGCCTACAAGAGAGCAGTAGTGTGAATGAGACAAAGGCGAGGGGTGGAGGCTAATGAATTGGAGAGGCACTGTAAAGAAATAATCAGTCAAAATGTAATGGTAAACTTTGCAGGTGTTTTAATGTCATTTTAGAGAATTCTGAGGTCATTGCCGACAACTCATCATTAGAGTTAGTACTTAAATGTCTTTGGCTTGAAGTTCAAAGCCCAGGAATGATGGTGGTTCTAATTATGACATCTTGAATATATTGGCAAAACTTCTCTTTTCCCTTCTTGCCACCCTACCAAAACCAAAATATTATCAGTTTTTTTCACGTAGTTTTTTGAGATCTAATACAATCTGAGGTGTTTTTTTGTGTGTGTTTTGTTTTTTTTTTCAGATAATTCTCATCTTAAGCAAAGGCTGCTGATTGAAAACCTATTTTCTGTTTTATTTCAGTGCAAGCAGCTACTGACTCAGTCTGTAGACTCCAACAGAGGGAGCAGGAACGTAAAAAGGTAAAAGTAGATCATTTGAATAATGGAGCCTATGACATCAGGGCTTTTATTATCATATTATTAGTAGTTGCTTTTGATAAAATAAATTCCCTTAATTTGTTTTATGCAGTGATTTAAAAAGATTTAAAAATCGCTAATTCATTGAAGATGTGCTGAAGAGGTATGAGCACATGATTGCACCATCCATATTTTTATAATTCAAATTACGGACCTCTTTTCTTTACCTTTTCAACATTTCCACCTTTTCCTTGAAAGTGGTATTTGTCTCATGGAGGACAGAGAATAGGACTTTTACATGGAACAAAAAATACCCACCAGATTGGAAATATAAATCTTTCCTTTGCATCTGAAGCATTGAGTATCTTATGTATATTTCTTCTAGAAAAAGAAGTAGTCATGCTTGTGGATGGGTTATTTAATGAACAGTCATAAGAGTGTGTGAATCATTTGCTGGGTAGTGCTTTGCTTATTTGAATTGTATTTTAACTAAATTCAGATGTGGAAAAACAGCATAAGAATTTAAGTTCCTATGATAATTTGGTGTTTTTACTTTTAAGTTTCATGAAGTATTTTTATAACTTATTCATTGTTTTAAACTAATTAAGATACACTTATTAAGAAATCTTGAAAATACTAATTCATTCTTGAATACACACCTTTTTGCATATGTGTGTATCAATGAGTGTTACTATCTCCATTTCTCTAAAATGTGTTATGGTTAATCCACAGTAATGGCTCAAATTTGACACTGTATAAAAATATAATGGAATGAACCTTGCCAGAGTTTAAATTTCTGCACCCTCTGCTCAACTTTAAATATTGATATAAAGTTATAAAGTTTAGACATTCAACAATTCAGTGAATCAAGCCTACTGAAAGGACTTGACGTTTAAGCCAGGAATGCTGCCCAAGAGGAGTAGGACTGATTCCGGCAGTCCAGGTCAGGAAGAAGGGTTGATGCTGAGCACACTGATAAAAGTGCAGGGCAGAACCATGGGCAGGAAAATCTGTGTCAGAGTAGAGAGCTTGCACAATGTCCAGAGAGCACCGTAAAGGCAGGCAAGGGGGCTTCAATGGGCCATTCCTGGCTGGAAAGCAGATTTTTTTTAGTCCTCTACTTTGCTAGGTGATGCTGGGGGTGAAAGATTTTAGTTTGTTAAGTTTCAGGCAATTCATACACTCAAGAGGTAAAAGTCCAGGGATCCCAAACCACTACTGCTAATATAATGTAGGGTAAAGTAAGGGCTATGGTCAGGTTATAAAGGACTTTTACAAAGAATCTTGGCAAAAGGAGTAATTTATTAGGAAGTTGGTGGCATTTTAGCCCAGCCTTGATCAGTGAGTAGGAATTCGGTTGATAGAAGATAGAAAGTAAGATACAGGATGAGGGATATTGTGTAAGCAAAGGCAGAAGAGGTGAGAAGTCAGTGGTCTCAGAGAGCTGGTATGTAGAATATCTAAATGGATAGTTCTGAAAATGATTGTGGAGAACCTGATTACTATATTAAAAAATTTGTTGTCGAAGGCACCAGGAGCATTTCTGCGTTTGAGAAACAGAAATACCGTTGCTGGCTGTAACATATGCAATATCTCTTGGCATTCAAAGTAAAAATTAAAAAGAGGTTATCTGTGCACCATGTTGCCTCTCAAACGTGTTGCTATGTGATTTAAGCAGATTCGTGTGAATGTGCACTCACACACGATTGGCCTTTCTAAGATGTTGTCAAAGCAGTTATGATTCTGATAAAATGGCAATTCTTTTCATTCATAAGTAGAACTAACCTAAAATTAAGTTATAATTGGAACGGCTCCTTTTATTACTTTGAACATTTTTCACAGTTGGTGTATATATGGTGTATGTCCCCATATGTAAGTAGGGAAATGACATGATTAGGTTAAAAAAATACATGATTTGGTCTTCTGTTTCTGGTTGTTTCTTTTATTAGCTAGCTATATGCCCTTGGAAAAATTCTTGAGCTTCAGGTTCCTCATCTGCAAAATAAATACCTGTTCTACTTAATTAATGGTTTGATATTCTCCTTACCTGGTATATTATATAATTTATATGAAATGGTTTCGCAAATTGTATATCATTCTCCAGATGTAAGGTGGCATTTTTTCCCTGCCAGCTCAATCATTTTTTGAGATACAGGCAGTCACTCTGTGGATAAGAACCCTGCTACAGCCAATTAGAGTTGGCAAAACCCTTGAGAATCCTGCCCGTTCATGATTTTCTAAATTAAAAAATCCTGTCCCATGGTTAAAAAAAGGGCTCAAGAAGTAATAAAGTCCTTAGAATATTTTAGTCTTAAATATATTTCTGATAGGTATTATGTCAGAGAATGTTACAGAACTATTTTTTTATGGAATACATATTAAAATTACTATTTTAAAATATACTGAAATGTTGTTTCACTAAGAACCGATATAGAGTTTGTGAAACCTACACGCATAAGCAGCCACCTTTATTATTTTTTTCTCAAGATAATTTATTATAGTTAACCAGCTGAAAGTCACACAAAAGTACATTTTTCAGACAGAGCTCAGAGAAAGATAAAAATTCTTTATATTCTTCCATGGCAATAAACCTTTAATCTTTATTTCTTTTTCAGTGCTTATCTAGTTAGCAAAACATTCAAAATGTGGCTCTTTAAGGACTCCTTTTTTTTTTAACTGCTATATCTAGCTTTTGCCAAAACTTTGGCATGGTAGAGGTTTCAGACTACATATATATATATTAAAGGCATAGAGATAAAGTTTAATTTCTTATCTAGCAGATATGTACAAAACAAAATTGACCACTAGCTGCATTTTGCAATCTAATGTTAATTGTTGCCCTTGGTTATAACTTTTGGCTACATTTTGTATAATTGAATGGCTCTCAGAACAAAGAAAGATGGGAGTAGTAATGGAATAAAATAGACTATTTCCATTAATCATTAATTCTTTTTATGTCAAGACAATTTGTGGAATTCTGTGGGAAGTAAATTATGATAAACGTCATTCATCCAAATCACATTTCCCACAATTGATATCTAGAAGTACATTCAGAACAATAAATGCACATTCCCCAGTTATTTGATATATGTCTTAAAAACTACCCACTAATACAAAGTTGCATTTTGGGTGCTTGTAATGAGAGTAGTGAAATGAAAATACAGTTAGCTTATAAAACTCACTGACTCTTAAAAATAATGCTATCGAGGGAGAGAGCTCATTAATATCTGAATAGTTTAAGCTTAAGTTCTATACACAAGCATCAACTTTTGAAGCCATATTCAACCAAACTAGAGATAATAAAGTAAACATGAATCCTTTGACTCATCTTGTCCACAAATATTTATAAGATTTAGTTATACCCTTGTATAATTTTTTTCATGAGATCGGTGAGAGAACATGGATTATATATTGTTCTTGATAGAATTTGAAAATGCAGAGTAATAGATCAGTACGTAATATTCTATTTAAAATCATTACTGACAGTTATTATTCTGACATTTCTTAATGAAGTAGATACTTTTTCATTTGTCTTTGTAAGGCATATGTAAAATTAAAGGCATGTATATTACTGACAGATGTTCGAAAGGGCCTTTTTGTTCAGAGTTTTCCCTCAGACCAGGGTTTCTCAACCTCTCCACTACTGACATTTTGGACCAGATAATTCTTTGTTATGGAGGCTGGTCTGTGCTTTGTAGGATGTATAGCAGCATCCTTGGCCTCTACCTAGTATGTGCCAGGAGCACATTCCCCTAACCTGTTATGTGATAACCAAAAATCTGGGGAACCGGAGTGTCAGAATAACCTCCCCAGTTGAGAAACACTGACTTTGATTAATGCATGCAGAAATGATTTTTTTTTTTTTTTAAGTATCTGAGAGTTGATTTATAGACCTGCTCCTATTTATGGTTTGGCTTCAGGATGTCTTCTCTTTAAATTTATCTCTAATAGGATATGTGTAAACCAGTTTAGTACTATTTTCTTCACTATTGTAGGAAGAGACAAAACCATTACAGCTGATTACTTTTTGTATACAGTTGTAGCTCAATAAACTTTCTCTTTATTTTCTTTTAAAGTTGGCATTTTCTAATTTTATCTTAAAAACAAATGTATCTATTTCTTTAAGAATGCAATTGATTTCATTTAGGAAGAACCCTCTGAAACCTAATTTGTCTTTTTTTATTGTGGTAAAATATACATATTTTACAAATATACATATTTGTCTTTTTTTATTGTGGTAAAATATAAAATTTACCATTTTAACCATTTTTCAGTATGCTGTTCTGCAGCATTAAGTACATTCACATTGCTGTACAACCATCACCTCTATCCATTTGCATAACTTTTCATCATATCCAACTGAAACTGTGTACCCATTAAACACTAACTCCCCATTCCCTGTCCGCTCACCCCTGGTGACCAGCATTCCACTTTGTCTATGATTTGACTGCCTCTTCTAAGTAGAATCATACAATATTTATCTTTTTCTGTCTAGCTTATTTCTTTAATATAATGTCTTCAAGGTTCATCTGTGTTGTAGTATGTATCAGAATTTCATTCCTGATGGATACATTTTGTGTATCCATTCATCTATCTTTGAATACTTGAGTTGCTTCTACCTTTTGGCTATTGTAACACTATTAACTTGTGTATACAGATATTTGTTCAAATTCCTGCTTTGCATTCTGTTGGGTATATACCCAGAAGTGGACTACTAGATCATATAGTAATTCTATTTTTAATTTTTTTGAGGAACCACCATAGCAGCAGTTAGACCATTTAGTTGTACTGCAGCAGTTGTACCATTTTATCTTCCCACCAGCAGAACACAAAGGTTCCATTTTCTCCACATCTTTACTAACACTTGTTATTTTCTGTTTCTTTGGTGTAGCAATTCTAATGGATATCTCATTGTGGTTTTATTTTATATTTCCTTAATGACTAGTGATGCTGAACATTCTTTTTGTGCTTATTGGCCATTTGTATATTTTCTTTGGAGAAATGTCCATTCAGGCCCTTTGCCCATTTTTTAATCAAGTTGTTTGTTTTGTTGTCATTATTGTTGAGTTGTAGGAGTTCTTTATATATTTTGGATATTAACCCCTTATCAGATATATGATTTGCAAATATTTTCTACCATTCTGTGATTACCTTTTCACTTTGTTGATAATGTCCTTTGATACACAAAAGTTTTTATTTTGACGAAGCCTGATTTATCTATTTTTACTTTTGTTGTCTATAGTTTTGGTGTCATAGTCAAGAAATCATTGCCAAATTTAATGTCATGAAGCTTTCTCCCTGTTTTCTTCTAAGACTTTTATAGTTTTAGGTTTTACATTTAGGTCTTTGATCCATTTTGAGTTAATTTTTGTATATGATATAAGGTAAGGACTCAGGTTTGTTTGTTTGTTTGTTTGTTTGCTTGCTTGTTTGTTTGTTTTTTAATTTGCACGTAGACTCTAGTTTTCCAGGTACCATTTGTTGAAAAGGTTGTCCTTTCCCTATTGAATGGTCTTGGCACCCTTAGCAAATATCATTTGACCTTATATGTGAAGGTTTATTTCTTAACTCTCTATGCTATTCCTTTGTTCTGTATGTCTGCCTTTATCCCAGTACCACATACTGTTTTGATTACAGTAGCTTTTTGGTATGTTTTGAAATCAGGAAATATGATTTTTTAAATGTAGGTTTTATTATTATTTTGGTATGGTGACGCCAACAGATTGGGGATGATTGCCATGGAAAAGTATTTTGTTACTCACAGTTTTCAAGAGGAGGGAGCATGCCATGCTACACAGAACCACATGGGAAAGCGCTGGGATTTGTCAGGAGACAGAGCGAGAAGGGGAAACATGGGCAGGAGTTTTTATTGTGGTTTCCACAGGAAGTAACATGTGAAGCAGAGAAATCATGTTTAGAATTGGCTAGTTTGACAAAGTTCATCAGATTCTGGGGCATAGGGGCTTCCCATAGTTGTCTGGCACCTGGCCCTGGGTGATGAAGATAGGTAGATAGATAGTGGCCCAGAATTTGAGAGTCCAGTAAAGAAGGTGGTTGGGATTTGGGCTGTGGATTGATTGGCCTGCATATAAAAGGTATGCTCACAGGGGAGTTGTTTACTATATCTAGGAATAGACTGGCTCTGGGAAGGACAGTCTCTTCAGGGTCAACAAGGCCCCAGATGTTAAAACATCATGAACACATGGTCAGTACAGTGTGAGACCTCCAACTTTTTCTCTTTTAAAATTATTTTTGGCTATTTGGTGTCATTTGAAATTTAATATACATTAGGATGGATTCTTCTATTTCTGCAAAAAAAATCATTGAGATTTTAATTGGGATTTTATTGAATCTGTAGATCACTTTGGATAGTGTTGACATCTTAAAAGTCTTCCAATCCATGAACATGAGTTGTCTTTCCATTGCTTTGTGTCTTTAATGTCTTTCAGCAACGTTATAGTATTTAGTGTACAAGTCTTTTTTTGCCTCCTTGATTAAATTTATTCCTGATTTTTTTTTATTCTTTTTGATACTGTTGTAAATAGTATTGTTTTCTTCATTTCCTTTTTGGATTGTTCATTGTTAGTGTATAGAAATGCAACTAATTTTTGAGTGTTGACTTTGTATCCTTTAAATTTGCTCAATTTATTATTTCTAGCAGGCTTTTTTGCCAGATATGATTATGTTGTCTGTGAACACAGATAATTTTACTTCTTCCTTTTCAGTTTGGATGCTGTGTATTTTCATGCTTAATAGTTCTGGCTAGAACTTCCAATGTTACATTGAATAAAAGATGCAAAAGTGGAATCCTTGTCTTGTTCCTAATACAGGAGGGAAAATTTCAGTTTTTCACCATCAGAGATGATGTTAGCTGTGAGTTTTTCATGTATGGTCTTTATTATGTTGAGATAGTTTCCTACTATTACTAGTTTTTATCATGTATGGCTGTTGAATTTCATCAGGTCTGTTCTCTGCATCATTTGAGATGATTATGTGTTTTTTTTCTTTCATTCTATTTGGTGTATTTTGTCGATTGATTTTCATATGTTGAATCATTCTTGCGTTCCAGGAACAAATCTCACTTGATTATGGCATATGATCCTTTTAGTATGCTGTTGAATTCAGTCTGCTAGTTTTTTGTTTGAGGGCTTTTTATATCAGCATTCATCAGGGATATTGATCTGCAGTTCTCTTTTCTTATAGTGTCTGTGTCTGCCTTGGTATCAACACAATCCTGGCCTCATAGAATAAGTTAAGTCCTCCGTCCTCTTCAATTTTTTTGAAATAGTTGAAGAAGGATTAGTGTTAATTCCTCTTTAAGTATTTGGTAGAATTCACTAGTAAAGTAATCTAGTCCTTGTGTGCGATTTGATTTTTAATATCACATGCTTTTTATATCATCTTTTGTTAGAAGAAATAAAGAAAACTTGACCAAGATTAGTTGCACTTTGCTTTTAAAGTTAGCATGAGTCCCACATATAAATTCCTGTCAGCACCGAACTGATGAAGAAGAGAAGGCTTCGGTGGTTAGACGCCCAGTTGAAAGGAAATGCACAAGGAGCCAACATGAAAATGAAATGGTAGGCACCAACTTTATAGCAGGGAGCGCGGGCTTCTGCAGTAGGAGACCACATGAGCTTTATATATGTCAGAGAACAATAGTGATATTCTGCCACACATGCATGATAAACAATAAGTTGAGTTATACTTGCACAAGTTAGGCACAGGCGCCTTACCACGTTGATGTAACATTTTATATCCAGAGTTCTATCCCTAGCTGCAAGCCTGGATCACAGCCAGACCTGGGACCCACAATTCCTAAGTGGTTTACAATGCGTGTTTCTAGATTTTTATTCTGCTTATTCAGACATAGTCAGTTTTATAAAGCTCTTAGTTACCTTTGAAATCGGAATGTGAAATACTTATTAGTTTTTGCCATTTTAAAAAACATTAACAATCTTAGAAGATTAATAATTTAATATGTTTAGTTTAAGCAACATTAGATATCAAAAAAAGAGCAAAAAATAGGATTTTTACTCTTGATTCTACTTTTTTTCCCTGTGTGACCTTGGAATGACTTCCATAGGGGCAGTGTACCTGTCATATTTGACACCTAAAATAGATCATTTTTAACACCCCCACCAGACAAAAATTTTTAAATAATAATCCTGGCATTAAAGAATAATGATGAGAAAAAATGCAGTTACTGTTTTTTTTAACTTCATGTAAAATAATCATACCAGTAAAAAAAGTTTTTTTAATTTAAAGTACTATAACACCAAGAGAAAAAAGATTATTAATTTTAAGTACATTAATATAGTTTTTGAAAAATAAGAGGGGAAAACTTATATCTACCTATATATTGGTCAGTTACAGTAGTAATAATAATATTCTGGTTTCCTTTTGATTCTTATGCAAATATGTTAATGACTATCAAATTGATTTTTGCATGTGTAACTTAAATAGTATAGACAGATTTATCAATCTATCTTGACTCATAGTTGATTGAAAATACTTTTCATTATAAATAGTTTGGAACAGTTTTAAACATAAGAATAAGACTGAAAGAGATTCATAAAAATCACTTTACAGTAAATGACAAAAATTGTAATACTCTCTTTGTTTCTTTGGAAACTATTATAGTGGCTCCTAATGTCTGCATAGTATAAAAATTTTTAATATTAATAAAAGCATATACAAATTTAAGTACAAAAAATGGTAATATAGAATGATGGATTTGAACTAATTTAGGTTTTATGTCTGCATTTGCTCTATCATTGTTTAAATGAAGTTGGAGAGGCTGAGCATCCAAAGAAAGCTGAAATGATTCCAAGCTACTGGAAATTTATATTTGAAATGAACATGTATAGCCGACTTGAGTTTTGTCCAGGATTGGCTGTGTAACTGGGAGTCCTCTAAACTTCAATGTAGCATACAAAGTTTATTAAAGATTAAACAATAAAAATGTGTTAATTTGTAACATATTAAAATTCAACAGTAACCTCAGCAATTGTTAAGAACTTAGACCAAAGAAAGATTTTTGGTTTAGGAATATTTTATCACTGACATTACCCAGTATTGTCAGTGCCTCGTGGTAATAAAAAAGTCTTCCAGTTGTTGGTGCCATTGATTTAAATTCTGTACAGACAATGTACCCTCTTATTGCTTGCACCCAGGGCAGAGCTCTCCCACCCTCCTGCTGTTGGTATGCCACTAGTACCTATTGTAACATTATTGAAAAAAGAAAGCTTCAGACCATCATATGTAATGTGACTTTATTTTATTATTGTTTAAGAAATATGTTTGTATAAGCATAGGAAAAAATCTGTGAGTACCCCTCAAACTATTAATAATACTAGAAAAAAGGATACTAGGGAAAGGATTGATATATGTGTAGCAGTAGAGGGCAACAATCACTTTCTCTTAGACTTGTATGAATCTGTTTGAATATAACCAATGAGATAGGAATATTGTTTTAAATGTATTTTAATTAGAGGAATCCTAATTTCAGACTAAATCTTACATAGAACCCCATTCATTAAACATAAAAGCAGAATTACTGTGTTTAAAGTAGTGATGTGCATAGGCATGATCTACAGTTAGCTCAGTATTTATAAAAGATTTTTCTTCATTTTTGAGAGTTTGTTTTAGTTGTAAAAAGATTCATTGGCATGTTCACCTAGATCTTTGGATTTTATAACTTCCTAATGCATGAACTGGGATGCATGCTAATGGTAGAATGGTTTCTGTGGAATCGAAGAACTATTTTGGCACTCCAGTAGGGGGTGGGGTATTTGCCGCTTTGGATTAAGCAACAGTTCAGCTCCTTGTTATTCTATTCTAGTAAAGTTATAGCTGTCCAGACTGCATTTCCTTACATTTTGAATAGATATACCCTAAGATAACCTTCATTCCTATTGGCTTAGAATACTTTTTAACTTTCTTGAAGGTGATATGTAAGATGTAGCTAATTAGGGGTTTTTCTATTATATGCAGTAAAATCTGATGGGTAAAGTTGGGTAAATTACATTCAGAATCAGAAGAGCTTTTCATGAATATTGCAATATTTGTAAATGGACTTTGTGGTATCACTTTTTTTATTACTTATAAATGTCTTACATAGAGTTCTCAACTAAGTTTCAGGTAAATGTTATTCCAGGTAGTGAGTTTTATTTATATGTGAAGACCACAATATTGTCAATACGTGAATGTATAAGCTTTACTACTTGTTAGGAAGAATGCCAGATTGAATAGCAGTTATTGTTATTAAAAGTGGGAGACTAAGGAAAGATAGAGTGACTTCCTGAACTTCTTGGTAAGAAAGAAAGACTAGATTTTCAACTTCTTTCCACCTGGGCTATGAGGCCAAGGAGTGATCTCTTATGTGAAATAGCTACTTTGGATATATGTATCTCTAGTCGTAATATTCTGAAACTATAAAATAGAGATACTGATATTTGGTAACATCTTAATTAAAATCTTTTCTTATAGCAAAATAGTAAATAGTAGAATCATCAAGGAAGATTGACTTGAAAATGGAACAAGAGGAGGAAACTATTAGTTTTATTTGTGTTACTTCTATTTGAATCATTACAAGAATCTATTTGTAAAATTAAATTACTAAAACTAAAGAACGAAACAGTTTTATTTGTGTTGAATTATTACAAGAATTTGAATTATTTTTTGAATTATTACAAGAATTTATTTATAAAATTATTACAAGAATTTATAAAATTAAATTACTAAAACTAAAGAACAAAAAACTTAGGGAGGATAAAAAGTGGTTTGATCTGCCTTCCAGATGCTTTGCTTATGATTTATATAATAATAATATTTACCTTTTATTAAGCACCACAGGCACTGAGCTAGGAACTTAGCATGTATTACCTCTGGTCTTCATAAATATTATATATGAATATAAAGCATTATTTTTATCATTTTAAAGTTAAGCTAACTTGCTCAGGTCATGCAACTGGTAACAAGAGAACCATAATTTGAAGTAAGATTTATATGCCTCCCAATCTTCACTTTTTTCCATTGAGCTGCACTGGATAAAGTGCTGCCCAGTAATAGAAAGTGGAACCAGGGCTGTTGCTTTGTGGTCCAAATCACAGGGTCAGCTGAGCCAATTGTGATGTTTTGATTAAAAAGAAAAGAATAATCCATTAAACAACATCTGAGTATGGATGTTAATATTCTCTGTATTTATTAAAAATTAATTTACAACTAAAGCAAGATACTATTTTGAAGAAGTTTACTTGCATATTTTAGTCTGATGTCTTTTCTCTTAGAATATAATAGTTTTTGCAGAAGTTCCATGAAAAGTTTAGTGAACTCTTCATTTTTTATTCATCTTTTGGAGAATTATAATCCATGAAGCTAAAAAGTTAAAATATAATGTTTCGAATTTTGCTTAACCTGCTTCCCAAATTTACTGGATCAGAAAATCCCTCCCTAACCCACTCTCCTCAGTAATGCCTGTTTAGATCCTAAGGGTTTGTGGGACTTCAGGCTCCCTTCAACCTCTTCACTTGAAAAGTCTCCATGCTGAGGAACTTCAGATAAGATTGGCAGAAAAAGCTCTTGCAACAGACTTTTTTTTTTCTATAGTGAAAGAAACTTCTAGTTTCTCTGGAAAGATCTGATTTGTACTTTGTGATAGAAAAGGCATAAGTATTAAAAGACCTAAGTTTGAATCTACTTAGTAGTTGAGTGACCATGGAGAAGTAAATTAGTGTCTTTAAGCTTTCATTTCTTCATCTGTAGAATGAGAATAATATAATCTTAAAATAGGGGTTTTTAGAAGTAGATAAGATATACAAAACGACTAGCAGAAATATGCATTTCGTAGGTACTTAGATCTTGATGGCTTAATCAGCTCTTCATCCTGCTTTTCATCGTGACCCAGATGAGAGAGAAAATAGAACAGCAAGGACAGTATGAGCAGCAAGAAAAACCGTTTTTATCTTTTTCCTGTTAACTATCTGGTGGCCAGCATCTGAGTTACCAGTATCTAAGTACACCAGGTGTCCTATTTAAAGCGCTGACTTTAGTTGCTTTGTAGTTTGCATCTGTCACAGTTTTTGCTTATTTGTTTTATAGGACTTAGCTTGTATCGAAACTTCTAAAGACATGTATGTAGAATATTTGAGGCAAGGACATAGAGTTATTTTTATACTCTTTCTATTTAGCTCAGTGTTATAAATATTCAAAGATAATTAATAATTGAAATTATACCAAATGTATGCCTTTTTTACTTATACATTGTTTCATCTTTATTGTGGTACTCAAAAGAAAAAATTTTTTCATCCTCATATAGAAATATTAAGGAGCATCTCAAGAACTTAGACATTTGACAACAGATGCTTTTGGTGTTTATTTGCTTTAAGGAACGGAACTGAACCAGAAGAATTTTCTCGCATTCTCTTCCAGTGATTTAATAATGCGTGATTCTTTTTAATATGCCTAAAAAGTCTTTTATATAAGACATGCATTTTAATTTCCTATAATAATGATTCTTTGGGCATATATTCTTTAAACTTGATTTAAAAATTATATGCAGTTAAATGGAATTTGAGAAGAAAAAGAGATATGAAAATTTACTTGAATTGTGTCTGGTTTTGTTATTTAAAGATATTAGACATTTTTGAAATTTCAGAAATGTGAATATCCATGGTCAGTCATAGGAAGAGAATAAACCTTAGCCTTAGATGTTTCTAATATATCATGTTCTTATTGGTCATTGAAAGTGTAATGCAATTTTATCATTGTGACTTTCAAGCTGATTGCTATATTAACCAAATATCAAGAGGTAAAGTAATGTTTGTCTCTTCTGCATAGAAAAATACTTGTCTGGAAAATGTCACGTGACTTTCACATTTTCTTTTCTCAGATTTATAATGACCATTTAATAGCTAATGAAAAACAGCATGTAACCCAGTGGGAGGATTTCATGAAAGAACAATACAACAAACAGGCTGAAGTGGATGAAGAGCACAGAAAAGCTATGGAGAGGCTTAAAGAACAATATGCCGAGATGGAGAAGGACCTAGCAAAATTTTCAACCTTTTAAGAACTTGAACCACAATAATAACAAACCAATGAGAAAACATTGACTTCCCCCAAAAAACTGTTCCCGCCAAACCATTTAGCCTCTGCTTCAAGCTCAACAGTATATTCAGTGGCACTCTTATATCGAAAGAAACTTTTACTGGAGTCTTCATTAAATGTTTAATGGAAGAGTGCTACATTTTTTTCAGTTTTAAGTGCCTATATATGATTGTTTGAAGAGGCAGGAGTAGGAGGGGAAAATGAGATAAATTTACTCTTTGTTAATGAGAATTGGTCTTCTTTTCCATTGATTATCTCAGAACTATAAGTATAGACTTAGAAAAATAATTAAGTCATTCTTATACAGGGTTAATATTAGTTATTGTGGCTTAGAAAGCATATAAAATAGCTGCCTGTTATAGCCTCTATGGCTATTGGAAAATATATAAAGTGTTATTTCATGAGTAAGCAGACAAAAACAACTGTCCGTGAAACAGAGATCACATTTAAGAGAGGTGAGAGTCAAAACCTTGTCTCCACTGTGGCACAGATGGCCATGTTGGTCTTTGAAACGCCTTTTGGGAAAGGTTACAGATTTTGTATTTTGCAGTGCAGCATAATGCCACGTATTTCACTGGATGGCAAGATAGGCTTAAGTTTTGTGGCCTTCCAGCACTTAATGTATTCAGGTTTTAAAACATGCTTAGAAGGAAAACTTACCAAAAATATAGTTGACTTTTAGCCTTTCAAAGAACTGTAATCTTGCCCAGAGTATTTACCTCATTTTTGTGTCTTTTGCTGTGGGTAAGCTTTGTAAGATAAAAATATCTATACATGTGTCAGCTGTTCAGTGAGTAATTAGCAAAATCTGCCAAGGAGTCCCTCTGGAACCAGAGAAAGATTCTGGTTCTGAGTATACCAGAGGTATTTGTCCACATGGCAAATGATCTGTGTTAAATGTAAGTCCTTTTTAGTGTTTAATATCTGTTCTCATAAGCAAGTGTATTATGATGAAACGTATACCAATTCTATCATCACTGTGATCTTTAAAAAAATCTGTACTTGATAGTTTAATTGAGGAACTAAGCTGATTTTTTATTTGCCATAAATCTTGAGAAGCAAGATTAAATGCAATAATTTCAAGAGTTTTATGACAAATGAATTTGAGGTATGGATAAATCTTTTAAATATTTTGTATTGCTCTTCAGTAAAGAAAGGCACAAGAAAGAAAATACCCAGCTCTGTCATATTATCTCAGTGTTGCTAGTGCAGAAAGCTAACAATGCTTACTTGTGTAAATTTATGGCTTACTGTCAAAGCTTCATTCTTGGCTGCATGTTGAAAATGTGATTAAAGTTAATAGAGGAGATGAAATAAGTATTTGAGATTTCTTTCAATAACACTGAACTTCTGCCAACTTTCTCCGTCCGCTACTGTAGGCTTGACAGGTTCATCAATCATTCTCTGGTACCTGGACTAAAAAGAGCACTTGCTGACACTAAGGCATGTTGGAATTTTCTTAATTCTCTTTCAGTGAATGTGGGGAAAATACTTCTAAAAATATCCCACACATGAAAAGGGAGGGGAACGTAAATGTACCATAGGCTGTATTTGGAATGTTATTAATTGCCACTGCACATTTGAACAGATGCTGTAACCAAGAAATCAGGACTGTTTGAGCAAGAATGTACTTTTAACTGTGGTTACTCAACTTGTGCAACAAGGATTTCTGATAGCGTTTGTTCATCTCATATGAATAATAAATACCGTATGACTTTGTATATGTTATCTAAGGATCTAATGGACTTCAAACACCAAAAAGAATTAATGGGCTTTTGACCTTTAAATGTGAAGATACTAACTTCTTTCTGTGTAACTTTGTTAGCTATTCAGTATAACTTTGAAAAGAGCGGAAGTGGTTTGTTTTCCTTTTAATATTTTTAGTAATGAACACTTTCACTTATATTTCCCAGTTTCTAGATCACTTTTGATATATATATATATAAACTTTTTACCTAGTAATTTCTTAATTTGTAATATATCTGCTGTTTATGATGTTGAGCAGAGATAATGCTCAACATCTGTATAGCTCATAGAATTCTGTGACAAAATAATGTTTTGTCAATTTAAAGTGCTATAGAAATATTTGTTTATAAGTTCTAAGTATTTTCAATTTTTTATTGATTTTTTGACATATGTGTGGGTTTTGTTTCATATCCTAACAAGTAGATTTTTAAATTCTGTTCTTATTGATTGCTGCTTTACTGGGATTGTAGTCACAGAATAGGTTCATATAAAATCGATATGTTGAAATTTGTTTAGATTTGCCTTATGACTTAAAATATGGTCAGTTTTTATAAATGTTTCATTAGTACATGAAAGTATACATATTTTCAAGTCGCCGGGTGTCCATTAGACCAAACTTGTTAATTGTGTTGTTCAATCTGTCTTTGTTTTACTATTGTTTTTCCTTCTACTTGATCTTGCAGATTCTGAGATGTGTTTAAATTTCCTAATCTAGTGGATTTTTAAGTTCTGTGTAATTCTGTCAGTTTTTGTTTTGTGTATTTTAAAGCTTTGTTATTCAGTACACACACATTTAGAATTATCATCCAAGCTTAGAATTGAGTATTTATAGTCATAGCCTCTATTTCTAATAATGTTTTTATTTCATTTTATATTGCTTTGAAATCTATGCTTTAAAAAATATATATACATCTATATGTCTGTGTATATATGTATGTGCGTATATATATGTGTATGTGTGTGTGTATATATATATATATATATATATATATATATATATATATATATATATATATATACATCTATATGTATACACCACACCAGCTGGTTAGTATTTATGTGGTTTATAGTTCTTTATCTTCCTGTTGAACCTTTCTGCTATGTTTTAGATGTCTCTCAAAAACTGTAACTAGATTTTTTTTCTTTTTATCTGATTATCTTTTACTTGGAGAGTTTACTCCTTCTGCATTTGTGGACCTTATTAATATATTAGGGTTTATTTATACCATCTTATTGTGCTTTTTGTCCTGCCTTTTATGTTTCCTCACTGCCTTTATGTTTTTTGTTTTGTTTTGCCTTCTTTCAGATTGATTAAGTTTGTTTTGTTTTTCCATTTCCTCTACTAGTTTAGGAGGTAAAAACTCAATTTTTATTTTATAGTGCGTAGTTAACTTAAAATCTAAAGTTAATATATTTACTCTTTCTAAATATAAGAGGCTTTTGAACAGTCTGATTTTCTCCCCTCAACTTACTAATTAATGTCTAGAATTTTAGTTTTATCTCAGTTTAACTGCAGAAATAGTTACACAGTTAGTATTTGTTTAGACTTACTTACAGGTTTACCACTTTTATTATCCTTGAAAGTTAGCTGGGTATACAATTCTAGATTGACAGTTATTTTTTCTCATTGTTTAATGATATTATTCAGTTGTCTTCTTACTGTCATTGTTGCTTCTGAAATGCTAGTTGTTGGCATGATCAGCTCTCATTTGTATCTAATCTGTCTTTTCTCTCATTATATTTAAGGTCTTTATCTTTGGTATTACACAGTCAAATGTCATTATACTACAGTGTGTCCAGCTATGGATTTCTTTTCATTATCCTATTTAGATTCATTGACCTTCTTGAATCTGAGAATTAGTGCCTTTCATAAACTCTAAAAAATTCTCAACTTTTATCTTTTTGAATATAGTACTTCCCCCATTCTCTCTATTTTTTACTTTAGGAAATCAAATTATACTATGTTTTACTGTCTCATTGTTTTCCATCTCTTTATTTTTGATTCATATTTTCTATCTCTTTGTCTCTATGTGTTGAATTCTGGATAATTCTTTAAATCTGTTGTTCATGTTCATTTCACTAATTCTGTCTTCTCATTGTCTCTAACCTATTTAACCTATCAAATTTTTAATTACAGTTATAATTTTTTCATTTCCAGAAGTATTGTTTGTTTTTTTCTCAAACTTTGCTGGTCATTTGGGGTAGTTGCATTATTCACTCTTTTTCTTTTCTTTAAACATATTAAATATACTTTTTCGTGTGTGGATCTGACTCTAAGTTTATTTGTTGTTTTGTCTCAAACAAGTTTATAGTGACTTGTTTTCTAATGTGATCATTGATTTTGATTGTGGGTTAATATTCCTCTGAACTTTATTTTGGAGTAATTTTTGTTTAAAGTATGTTGCTACATATATTTCTATTTCTAGAACCACCAGTTTGTTTCTTGTGGCACTTCAAAGTCAGTTTTCACCTAGAGTTTCCTGCCTCTCCCTCCCATTTTTAGCTCATGCACGCTCACATACACTTAGAGGTGATGTGAATTTCATCCTTAAACATACGAGTGTTGGGCTGTGATAAGGTATTCCTAGAGGAGATTTTTGTCTCCCTTCACAGCTCTAGTTCAAGTAAAGAGGAGGATAAACTTTAGATGTTTTCCTAATTTACTCACTGAGAGTGGTGCCCTGGTTCATCAATTCTACTGCTCATCCAGCTCAGTCTCTGTTAAGAACCGAATTGTGTCCCTCAAAATTCACATGTTGAAACCCTAACTCCCAATGTGACTGCATTTGGAGATAGGGCCTTAAGGAGGTAGTTGAAATCATAAGGGTGGGGCCCTAATCTATTAACACTGGTGTCCTTATAAGAAGAGGAAGAGACAACAGAGGACTCTCTCTCTCCACACAGTCTCAGAGAAAAGGTCACAGCAAAAAGGTGGCCATCTGTAAACCGGGAAGAGAGACCCCATCAGAAATGGAATTTTCTAGCACCTCGATCTTGAACATCTTCCCTCCAGAACTGTTAAAAGGTAAATTTTGTTCGTTTGTTTCTGCTATGCCATCCATGGTATTTTACTGTGGCAGCCAGAGCAGACTAATACAGACCCAGATCATGATTCTTTCCCCAATGTAGACATGGCTCCTTAAAACTGGAGTCCTTCTGGCTGCAGGGAAGGAGAGATGCCTTTATTATAGGACAATTACAAGTTCTAGAGCTAAATTACCCTATGGAATTTCAGTTTTCCATATCTGTTTTTGTTTTTATTAATTTGTCAGAAACTCAGGCATGGATCAAAACTATAGTTTGTGTGTGTGTGTGTGTGTGTGTGTGTGTGTGTGTGTATGTATACTACTTTGTTCTGTAGCTAGTGAGAATTCTCTGTATAGAAATGGCTTGTTAGACAAGTATATGCTGATTTTATTATATGAAAATTTCTCCCCCCAAAACATGACTGTATTCTAATATAAAAGATAACTTTTTTTTCGAATATTGTACCAAATATTTTCCATTTGATTGTTTCTTATTACTATCTATGAGCTAATTCGATTATTTCTATTACTTGTATGGATTCTTTTTACTATTGGTGAGCTAATGAAAGTGATTAAGAGTATGGTAGTCTGTTCTAAACCTACATAACTGTTATCTGAATACTTTGTTTTGGATTCTTTTTTTTTTTTTAAGGACATTATTGTATGTTACAATGTCCCAGGTCCCTCTTATGGATGTGTAGATAGAAGTACTAGATCTGTGGTATTAGACCTAAAGTAACATGAAAATCTGGAGGAGTCACAGATGCTTCCCAGATACATTGTGAATTCTCCTCTGCTCCTGTAACACATAGGCTTTCTATCTGAATACTTCTATTTACTTTCTAAACTGTTTCCTAATATACATGTGTTTCAATATATTGGGTTCTGATTGCATTGCAAATTAAAAAATAGAGAGTTTTATTGCTTTGGAATTTAGAGGCTCTTCTCTGCCATTTGGAGCTCTAAATCTGTATCTCAGGATAAAAAAATACTAGAAAAATATTTTAAACATTAATTCAGTCAAAATATTTGAAACTCCCATTATACAAAATATATTTCCTACTAGATTTTTCTTAATTCTTCAGAAAGGTTTTATAATTATTTTATTAATTTTCAACTCCAATAAAATGTGAATATTAATGTTTTATTGTCTTAGTGCAACTCAAAGTCATACAATGAAAGAAAAATCAAAATCAGTTATATTACTTAAACCTTGCTCTTCCTTTTCTTCTCATTTTTTAAATTTTAGCTTCTGAAAACAGTGCTTTCTTGTGATTTGTCTTGCAATATTAGCAAAGAAATATTTTCTCTGACTTCTTATATTTATGTTCCCTAAACAAGAAAAGAAACATAGATTTTTCAAATATAATGCACTCCACAGAGCAATAAATTAATAAAAACGCTAACATTTGATACTCACAAAATCAATTTAAGGTTAATAAACACAATACTTCTATTTGTATAAAACAGCTTACAGCTTGCAGTTTTATAGTGTACTTTTAAGTGCTTTATATGTAATCTTTATCCTAAAACCAAGATAAAAATTAAATTAAGATTAAATTTCATATCATTTACTCTATCAGATATATTGCTGCTGGCCCAACATTAGGTGAGCAAAACACTATAGTCCCTATATTTTTATCATTTTACTCTTTAATGGTAAAAATATAGGGACTATAGTGTTTTGCTCACCTAATGTTGGGCCAGCAACAATATATCTGATAGAGTAAATGATATGAAAATCCATAGTACAGATGTAGCCACAAATTTTTCTTTATAATTATATAGTTTTTTAAATAAAGAATGCTCCATGTACTCCAAACATTAATGTCAATATGTGAAATTTCAGTTTTCTTAAATATTCTGAATTATTAAAGGTATTTGCTACTGTTTCAGATTTACAGGATGGTCAAGCTGTGCCACAGGATAAAATATAACATGAGTGTCATTCAGGGAGAGACCAGTGTATGGTTCTAGTCACTGAGAACAGCATGTACCAGGTTCAAGTGCTCTAGTGTTTACTTAAAGAGGAGAGCGAATACTGAAGATCCAGCCCCTTGCAATGTATCCAGCCCTCATGGCCAGTAGATCCACTTCACAGCCAACCTTGGCAATACTATACTTTTCAAAAGTTGAATTGGATGCAGAATATGTGGTTTCCATTAATCTTTGGGATAACTGTTCCCCCACTTCACCCCACCACCCGCCCCTTAAACTTAAAAAAGAAAATAAAGTTTGATTGAGACCAAGTGGGTAGAGAAGAGTTAGCCTCTGTAGAAATATTATCATTTATGAGTGAAAAATTGCCTATAAGAGAAGTCAGTCTCATCTATAAATAGAGACAGTTTTACTTATGTATAGAAAACCCTATATACTTCAAAAGACTGTTAGAATTAATAAACACAGTAAAGTTGCAGGATACAAAATCAACATGTAGAAATCTGTTGTGTTTCAGTATAGTAACAACAAGCTATCAAAAAGAAATTAAGAAAAGAATCCCATTTAAAATCACATTAAAAAGAATAAAATCGGAATAAATTTAACCAAAGAGGTGAAAGGGTTCGTACGCTGAAGGCTACGACACTGATGAAAGAAATTGAACAAGAAACAAATAAGTGGAAAGTATTCCATGCTCATGGGTTGGAAGAATTCATATTGTTAAAATGTCCACACTACCCAAAACAATCTACAAATTCAGTGCAATCCCTATCAGAATTCTGATGGCATTTACAGAAGTAGAACAAACAGTCCTAAAATTTGTACAGAACCCAAAAGATCCCAAATAGCCTAATAAATCTTGAGGAAAAAAAGCTGGAGGCATCACACTTCTTGACTTCAAACAATATTACAAAGCTATAGTAACCAAAACATTATGATATTAGCATAAAAACAGACATACCAACCAATAGAACAGAGCCCAGAAATAAACTCATGCATATATGGCAATTTATGACAAAGGAATCAAGACTGTACAATGTGGAAAGGACAGTTTCTTCAATAAATGGTGCCAGGAAAAGTAGCCACATACAAGAGATAGAAACTGGGCCCCTATCTTACACCTTACACAAAACCAATTCAAAATTGATTAAAGACTTGAATGTAAGATTTGAAACCATAAAACTAGAAGAAAAGATAGAGAGTAAGCTCCTTAACATTGGTCTTGACAATAGTTTTTGTTGTTGCAAAGGCAACAAAAGCAAAAATAGTAGGACAACAACAAACTAAAAAGCTGCTGAACAGCAAAGGAAACCAACAAAATTGAAAAGGCAACATACAGAATGGGGGACATATTTGCAAGTCATATATCTGAGGAAGTTTTAATATCCAAAAATATAAAGTACTCGAAAAACTCAACAGCGAAAAAGCAGTCCAATTGCAAGATGGGCAGAGGAACTGAATAGACTTTTCTCCAAAGAAGACATATGAAATGGCCATCAAGTGCTCAACATTACTAATCATCAGGGAAATGGCCAATCAAAACCACAGCGAGATATCATTGTGTACCTGTTAGAAAGACTGTCATCAAAAAGACAAAAGATAACTAGTGTTGGCAAGAATGTGGAGTAAAGGGAACCCTTGTGCACTGTCGTGGGAATGTAAATTTGTGCAGCCACTATGGAAAACAGTATGGAGAGTTCTCAAAAAATTAAAAATAGAACTATATGATCCAGCAATTTCATTTCTGGGTATGTATCCAAAGGAAAGAAAATCACTATCTGGAAGAGTTACATATCCAATGTTCATTGCAACATTATTTATAATACCAAGACATGGAAACAACCTAAGTGTCTATGGATGGATGAATGGATAAAGAAAATGTGGTATGTAGTAATAAACTTAAGAAAGGATGCGAAAGACCTGTACACTGAAAATCACAAGACATTGTTGAAAGAAATTAAGACACCAAGAATTAGAAAGATATTCCATGTTCATGGATTCAATCAACATAGTTAAAATGGCCATATTACCTAAAGCAATATAAAGATTTAAAGCAATCTCATCAAAATCTCAATGGCATTTTTCAAAGAAATGAGACCAAAAAAAAAAATCATCATTAGCTATGAGGGAAATGCAAATCAAAACCACAATGAGATACCACCTTACCCCTGTTAGAATGACCATTATCAATAAGACAAGTAACAAGTGTTGGAGAGGATGTGGAGAAAAAAAGAACCCTCATACACTTTTGGTGGGAAGGTAAATTTGTACAGCCACTGTGGAAAACAGTATGGAGTTTGCTCAGACAATTAAGGATAGAGCTAGTTTATGACCCAGCAATCCCTCGTCTGGGTATCCACCTGCTATATTTGAAAACATTTATTCCTAAAAATATATGTACCTTTATGTTCATTACCGCATTATACATAGTAGCCCAGACATGAAAACAACCTAAGTGTCCTTCGATGGATGATTGGATAAATAAGATGTGGTACATATGTACAATAGAATATTGTTCAGCCATAAGAAAGGATGAAATACTGGCATTTATGACAAAATGGGTGGATCTTGGGAGTGTTATGTTAAGCAAAGTAAGTCAAGTGGAAAAAGACAAAAACCATATGATTTTACTCATACATGGGATATAAAACAAAGCCAACAAATGAACAAACAAAACAAACTGGTAGACGCAAATAACAGAAGAATGGTTACCCGAGGAGAAGGGGAGTGGAGGGAAGATTAAGAGGATAAAGATAGTCAAATATATGGTAGCAGAGGGATACTAGACTTTGGATGGTGAACACACAATGCAGTATACAGATGATGTATTATAGAATTGTACATTTGAAATTTATGTCACCCTATAAATTTAATTAAAAAATAAAATGTGTATATGCAATGGAATATTAGCCATAAAAAAAAGGAAATCCTGCCATTTGTGATGACTTGGATGGACATTAAAGGCATTATGGGCATTATACTAAGTGAAATTCAGAGAAAGACAAATACTGCACAATCTCACTTATATGTGGAATCTCAAAAACAACCAGTCAGACTCATAGAAACAGCAAATAGATTGGTGCCAGATATAAGATTAATAAGGTCTGGGGATATAATGTCCACCATGATGATCATAGTAAACAATACTTTGTTATATAATTGAAAGTTGCTAAGACAGTGGATTTTAAAAGTTCTCATTGCAAGAAAAAAATAACTATATGAGGTGATAGATGTTAACTTATTGTAGTGATCATTTCACAATATATACATATATCAAATCATATTGTACACCTTAAACTAATACAATGTTTATGTCAATTATATGTCAGTAATAACTGCAAGAAAAAAGTCAATGTATAAGATTAGCTAGATTATGTTTAAAAGTTTTCCTATTACGTCATAGATCTAATTCTTTGACTTCTATAAAATTGCCCATATTGCTAAAATTATACTTTTTCAAAGAAATAATTCTGCAGATGTTTTTAAGATTTAATATAATGTATTTCCTTATAGAATTTGTTGAGAATTTGAAAAGAAAGCCACAAGAAAAATCATTTTTAAAGTACTCTGAAATGCTTAAGCAGCTTTTTTGGAAATTTTATCTTTTTAAAGATAATAGTTCATAAAATTATAATGAGATCAGTATCACCAAAAAAAATTATATGGCCAATTCTGTATTAAATAAATTTGTTTTACAACTTAATTATCAAGTCTTAAATCATCCAAAAACTTTATTAAAATAGAAAGTATTAATATGTAATTTTATTAAGAAAAATTTTAACACTAAAGAATCTGTCCTTGGAACCTAAAATTTATAGCTAAAAACCAGCAGGTGTCACTGTGATAAAAGATTTTTTTCCCCCTCTAAGCCGTTCTGTGTAGATGGGTGCATACCACCTATATAGAAAGTTATATAAGAGATAAAAAACTTAAGTTATATCCCTGAATAAAAATACCAAAATGTAGAAAAGCCTGTATAATACCTAGAGGATTGATAGTACGTTTGAGAATTTTATTTTTTCCTGACTTCATGTCTCAAATGTACAGGTTCTTTTATTATATAATTGATGTGAGAGTTTTATTGACAATAAAAAGCCTCTCGATAATGTTTTAGACTTTATACTGAAGTAGAGAATAGTGCACAATTCATTGAGTTACAACTTGTAACCAAATTAAATCAAGAAACAGCATTTCCAGTAAAGTTTTCAAAGGGATTTTGAAAAACTTTGGTCCTTTCCTCCAAATTAAGGTAGAGTTATAATTTCTAAATTAATTTTTAGAGACAAAAATATGGTAATTGGTGGAAAATAATAATAGGAATTAAAGAGCTAGTTGTCAGGATATTTTTTTCCACCTAGTATGGAAACCAAAGTAGACCTTAGTAAGCGTTCATCCATTGGAACCTTGTGCTGTTTCTGGATCCTATTCTGAGAGGAACAGTCAATAATAGCACTCCATCTTAAAGAAATTTATAATAGAGTCATGCACATGTAATAATAAAATAGAAAAACCAAGATCATAATATTACATATTAAAAACTATGATATACAAAGCAACCAGTTTATGATTAAAATAAGTGAATTCCAAGTAGGAACTATCTTTGCGAATTATAATCAGAGAATTATTCATAATAAAGATAAAACTTGAACTCACTAGGGTTTAGAGACTGATAAGGATAGCAAAATACCCGATTTAGTTTAGTTCAATAAGCATTTATGGAACACCTGTGTTTCACTCACTTTGTATTCCTGGACAGATCCTAAGGACAAAAAAAAGGTAAATAAAGCTTGATTTCTGCCCTTGTTTATCAAAAACCCAGATGGAAATACTGGCAAATTCAAACAATAATTAATAAATTTCTTTGATGTTGAAAACAGTGGTAGATAAGACTGGAAATTGGAAAGTGCGCTGCTTTGAGAGTCAAAAGACCTAGATTTTAGTCATGCTTCTGTCACTAAATTTATACGGGAACTTAAACATATCACTTAGACAATTTTTATACCATTTCCAACTTTAATAATTTCTGCTTATTCTATAGGTAATGAGACTATTAGAGTGAGTGGTGTGATGAGGAAAGTTACTCTATAGACTCAGATATATGAGGAAATTACTACCCTGCACATGGATTTTTGAGAATGTAGCTGAAAATAGCAATTTCTAGTCTAGACAGGGCAGGCTAGAGATGAAGCTCTTGGTTTAGAATTTAAGATAGTGGGAATTTTTAACATCCATATGTAGATATGTCTATGTACTGATATATTACTTATGACAATTACTATCACAACTTCAGATTTAGGTACTCGGCCCTGTTACCTTTTCATATATGTTCATAATTGTTAACCCAAGTGACTGAATCTTTGCTTTTGAGAATACTTATCACTATAAATTAGGAAAATCAAAAAGATATTAAGATATCAAGGATATCTTTGTCTTTTACATAAATATTTTGCTTTTATATAATTAGTGAGAAAATATTATGGGATTTTATTAAGCAGCTACCTCTATTTAAAGAGTTCCCATTTCCTTTCCTGGAAGACTGAATTGTTCATGAACAAAGAATGTGTTTTATACTATTTTATATCTCATGCCTAGAACATGTGCATGTATTTATAAAAGAAAGTTCTCTCTATATTATAGGGCTAGTCATGAGTTTGACTGAGGAAAATTTGAATTATCATAGTGTTTACATGACATTCGTGTTTTGCAGTGATTGAATTTGAAGGCAAATATTTAATGAATGTTTCATTATTTTTAGTCTATACCATCAGGTTTCTAGTCTATCTATCATCACCTAATTTATAATATTTGCTATTTCAAAGCTTTTGAGGTAAACTGTACATGGTGTAAATAGATACTTGAAATCTTATCTTTTTGAAAAAAATTACACCCAATTAACAAATATATATATTTTGCTAAAAATTTAGGTCATCTGTTTAGAACTTATAATCAACCTCCAGATGGAAACAGTGACATACATAGTGATTAGCCTCTTAGCTAGCCCACGAAGACAATCATGTCTCAAAACATTATAGTACCAGTAGACGCAGTAGTATATAATGCTTTGAACTAGTAACCGGCCACTATATTTAATGATTTTTTTTTTTGAGATGTGTATCCAGAGTTTCAATTTATAGGACCTGGAATGTACCCTCTGCTGTTCCCCTGAAAGTCATGTTGCCAAGTATGAATAAGGGAAACAGAATCCCTTAGTTCCTGAAGAAAGGATTCCATGGTTTAGGCCAAATCCTTCTTTATCCTCAGTCCAGCCTTCCACCAGTCTACTTCTCTTTTTGTTGTTACACTTACTGTCTCAAAAGAGAAAGTTCTCTATCTCACTTCCAAATGAAGTCTCACCGTTTCTCTCTTATCTGGTGCTGAAGAGATTTTGAAGATTTTAATATGACTTGTTGAGAATAAGAAGTAGATGAGAGAAGAGAACACTACCAAACACACGGACGCATTTTTAAATGTACTTAGGTGACAATGGTAGTTCTTTAAAGCAGCGGTCCCCAACCTTTTTGGCACCAGGGACCGGTGGTCCTATGAGAATCTAATGCCTGATGATCTGAGGTGGAGCTGAGGTGGTGATGCTAGTGCTGGGGAGTGGCTGCAAATACAGATAAAGCTTCACTTGCTGGCCCACCACTCACCTGCTGTGCAGCCTGGTTCCTAACAAGCCAGGACTGGTACCAGTCTGTGGCCCAGGAGTTGGGGATCCCGGCTTTAAACCCATCGCTGGATAAAGGTATTGCAATTTGCAGATTCAGTGAGCTTCCATAACATTTTTTGTCCTTGGTTCTCTAAGTATGAGATGTTCTGTGAGGTGACTGAGTTGGCCATGAGGTTGCTGCCTACAGGCTTACACTGGGACTGGAGAAATGATAATGAGGGTGTAAAGCAGCCCCCACCGGTTTATGTTCATTTCTTTTTACCCCTTATCCAGGCTTGTCCTGACATCAGAGACCTGGGTTACCATGAAGTGAGTTAGGGCATTGTTGGAGATTCCAGGTTCTGATGGTGTCTGCAATCATAAGAGTGTAACAAAACACCTTTCTCTCTTAAGAATCTAATATATATATGTACTTCTCTTGTACTGGTCTTGGGTTTACTGTCTTATAATCTCATGTAGATCTTTTATTAAGGACACAGAGTAGACCATACTCGAGTCCTGGAATCTGTGGACATTGTTAATATTAATCACCTGAGAAAGTGGTGATTCTTAGAGAGGATCTGATGAGTGTGAGAATCTTCTCTCTTCTTCTTTTCCCTCCCCTTTCTTAGCTGGACTTTCAGAATTCTAGGCACACTTGATAGTACTCCCAGGGGATGGGAGTTAAGATAGCCTCTGCCACAGGGAGGTAGTCATGCAGTCATCTTTGTAAGAGTGCCTGAGTCGAAGATAGTGAGTTATGCTTTATAAACCAGATTATCTAGTTATATTTTGTGGCTTTTTCTATTATGTAACCCCTAAATCCTCAGTGAAACCTGTTTAAGTGTTCCAACATGATCTCAGTTATGTGGAGGGAATTAAGGAAGGAGCTATCCCTCAACATTAAATACATGGTGGTGGTAGCGGCGACAGATCTCCAAGGAGAGGGCGAGTGTTGTACCTATGAGGTCTGGTTACCATTCTCCAGGTAGTTTCATCTCCATCGCCCACCTAGCAACATATATATATGATCTTAGTAAAGAAAAGTACAAGTTCCCTTTTTAAGTGTTAGGGAAAGGAAAACTCAAGTCTATAGAAACTGAAAAGTAAGAGGCAATACTCTTTTCACCTGGATTTCTTCACAGCTGATTTTTTTAAAGTGTACTATTAAAGAACTGAGGTATTTCTAAATAGCTTAATTCTATATATACCACCCTTAAACTTTGAATGACAAAGCTGGGCATAGGTATTCCATAGAAATGTTTTCCTTTTTATGGAAGAATCATGTAGCAACATGGCATATTCTTCAAGAGAAAAATAAAACCTCTCTACAACAACTATAGGAAACTAATATTAAATAATAATAGGGATTCTAACTAGCAAATTTTCAGTACATCTCAGAGGTGATATGACCATTGTATAACTGAATCAGAAGTATCTGAGAACCATGAGAGAGAGCATAGCTAATGGGAGCAGAGCATCCCCTTGGAGTTCAAATTTCTCCTCTTTAACTTATTAACTACGTGACCATGGACCAGTTACTTAACCTCTCTGTGCCTCAGTTTCCTCATCTGTAAAACAGTAGTAGTAAAAGTACCAAAACTTACCATACAAGTTTGTTTTGAGGATTAAATGAGTTAACTTACGCAGTGTATTAAAAATAGCCTGTTATATAAGTACTATATTTAATGTTTGCTTTTATGACATTGTTATCATCATCGTCATTAACAACTATTATAGGTGTACATTTGGGAATTTATTCTTTGTAAGACATCCACAAAAAGGTTGATAGGTCATGGTCATAAGTACTTTAAACTTCTTAAAATGAAGTCCATAGCAGTTCCCCTTGGAGCACTTAGCTGGATTAGACTGCTTTCTATGATCTTAAAATACATATTAAAGCCAAAGAAATACTAGTTTTGTAAATCCTTAGATGGCACACCCATACAGCTGGTACCACAAATGATGTCACATTTTGGGAAGATCAGCTAATATATTCCATGGAATCAAAGGTACTTCTCAGGATAAAATGTGTTTTACTTCTAGTTCCCAGGCTGGACTTTGATTCAGACCCAAATTAGAGAAAAATCTAGCCTTTGAAATAGGTCTCTGCTAAACCCATTTTGATAATTTACTGAAGTTATTACCACATTCAGTAATTTGGGTAAAATTTCTCATTTCTCAAAACAAGTTTTGCTTACACCCTTTCAAAAGAATGTTATTGGTATGTGGGTAGGTTGTCTGGAGCCAGCCTCTTATCTAGAGACCAGATTCAAAAAGTCTGAGTTCAGCGAAGTGACTTAGACTGCATGCTTTTGTTTTGTTTTGTTTAATAAGCATTTATGGGTCTTGCTAAAACACAGTGCTACCCCATCTAGGAACAATGCCGCACGTATCATTTCCTGAAATAATGGAGTTGGAAGGCAATTATCTACTCACAAAACAGGCTGAAACAACAGTTCCTGATATTCTTCTAAAATACTTTAACTTCCCAAGGAATCCGGAAAAAATAATTCCATGAGACAGTGTTGTGAATGAAAGTATGACATTTTAGTTTCCTTCACTGGAATCCAGTACCAGCAGTAACAAATTACTACCTACTCGGCGTTACTGAGAGGGGCTCTTGCCAGAGAGTTGTTTGTCTTTACTTTGGGAACACCGTACTGCTTTAGAGTCTCTTGTGACATGTTGGCCTTGAGTTCCTTTTCACGTTTGGGAACCATCCCAGAGATTACCTGCAGCTTCTGGAACTATGCTTATATATGACATTGTTTTCCTTTTACGCCTGAAAAGAATTTGGGACTTCTGGTTCAGACATTCCAGATAAGAAATGTACACTTTCTAGAAGGAATGAATATCTATTTCATCAAAACATGTTTTCAAGTAGGTGAGAGAGCTTTTTGAACCCATGACTCCTGTATCATCAATGTAGGTTGTAGGCATTCGTAATAAGAGCTGTCTTCCCCACGATCCATAACAATCTGGACATTGCCAAGGTAGCATAATGATGTTCATGGCAAAAAATAGAAATTAGGAGGACTTCTAACATTTACACATTACCTTCTGGAATTCTCATCTGAAAGAAAACTGGCACAATATATTATTTCATCAAGACACACACACAAGTTTTCTTCTTCATGTGCCATGAGAAAATTGGGAATAGTCATCTGGACATTAAGCCAATTATAAAGCCGTTTGGAAACTTCCAGCAGATTGCCTGTCTCAAATTTCATCTGAATATTTGACTTTATGTTTACATATCCTCTCTACTAAATAGGGGGTATAATATATTGTGTGTAAGTGTCACAGGGAGTGACATTTAGCAGAATGAAGAGAAACTTGAGATAGTGTAACATTATTTAGGGAGGTTGTGTAAGCTGTCTCCAGAAGTTTTTCACGAAAGGTAGACTATTTTCAGTCTGGCTCTTTTGGGTATTCATAAATCTTCTCCCTGTCTATAATGTTAGGTATTGATTTAGGGTCTTGTTATCCTGATCCATCAGTCAAATTGTTTGACATTTTTCTCTAATGAAATATATAACTTTTAGAAGTGTAGTTGAAATTTGCATTTAAAATTATTCATTTCTGATTGTATCAGAAATTGACTATTCTTTGGAAATAGTGGAAATAGCTATATCGAGGTTTTCTTCCTTTAAGATATCTTTCCATTTAGTCTGGCCCTTACTTAGCTGGTTGGCAGCCTGTCTCTGGTTCCTCATGGCCATATGTCCACATTAGAGAATTCCTTACCATTTGACATTGTTTCCTTTTAACTCCCACTGACGTTTTTTCAAGCCAAGACACTCAAATTGAGAAGCTATCGATGGAAGTGGGTCAATATGTTTAATTAAAAAGCTAATAAGTGAAATTAAGAACATTTCAAGAAGAGCGTATGACAAAAGCTAAAAGTAAAAGTAGGGCTTGTGCCACTGCACGGTAATGGACAGCAGGTAGGCCATATGCAGTTCTGGGAGTTTCACCTAACATTGTGAAAGCAGTCTTTCTGGATGAAAGAGGGTCAGACCCAGGGACTCAGCACTTTGTTCTTCTGTGGAGTATGCTGGAGCCAGGTTTCTGTGGTCTTAGGCCTAGTTTAAGAACTCAGAAGGAACTGTGTCTGGAGCCTTAAATCAGTTGTCTTTGTTGTTTTGGCTCTAGTTTGTATCAGTGGAATTGTTTTTGGCTTCTTGCCTTGGCTCACTCCCAGGATTGGCTTAACAATAGTTAGCCAGTTCTATAAATTCCAGCTACCTTAATAGTCCTTATGACTACCTCAGAGGGGAATCACCAGCTATGAATAATCCACACATCTATGTAGCACTTAAAATCCTAATGATGGCCATATATGTTTAAGGAAGGGTACTATTAATGTTTTCTAGTATCAACATTATTTCCTTTGTAATATCGCTATTTAGTAAGATATATTATACCTTTTTAAAACCAAGAGTTTGTTAGCCTTCAACAACTAGATATATCACAGGTTCTGGGTACCTAAACAAACTAAGCACATAAAGCAGGAAAGTTAAAGAGTTTGTTCCTCATTTTCAAGTCATTATTACCCATGCTGGATAAATGATAAATTATGAAACTGTATGTACCGTAACACCTTTTTATAAGTATTGTAAAATATAGAATTAAATTTTTTCTAAAGCAAGATCTATCTTAGACTGCCTCCAGGGGGCTACAGCACTAATCCAGTCAATATTCATTTGGTTCTTAATGTACTTTGCAAAGTATAGGGGACGTAAATGAAGTATAATGTGTGGATACTGCCTATGACAAACTTTAGGTGAAAAAACAAAGGCTAACTTAAGTGACATAATTGGAAAACAATTTAAAACTAAATTTTAGAACTCTTGGATTATATAGGAGGAAGAAATCTCTGTAGGCTGAAATAGTTTATTCTGTCTTCCAAGGATCCTTCATGGAAGAGGCAGATGTAAGAGGTGAGTGGAAAATAGACAATTATGGAGTTCCTTTTGAATTCCAGACTCTTTGATAGTAGAAGATTTAGTAAATTGACTATACTTCTCAAAGGACTTGACATCTCTGATTTTATATTCCATCTTTCCACATTTTTTCATCTTCACCTGATAACATGTGTCCAGTTTTAATACAATAATATCCAACCTTCTTCCTTAGCAATATAGCCTAGTGGTTATACCTAATAGGTCTTATAATGATCTCCAAAGGTTAATATCTGAAGATTAAAACGAAACAAAACAAAACAACCAAAAAACATGTGTCATGTATTAGCTGAATGGTTCCTGAGCTAATCCTTTGGTTATTAAACTAAAAACTATCATCCTATCAGTATTGCATATCAAAGTAGCCTGAGTCTGGCAAATTATTAATAATTATTGTTATGTTCAGCTAGTAGCTGGAATTAAAACATAAAGGAATTGTTATAATAATTATTATTATATCAGATTAGGAAAGGGTATATCACAATGATTAAGAATTTAGAATTGGAACCAGGCCACCATGGGATTGAGTGCTGACCTTACTCCTTGCTAGCTGAATGAACTTGGCATGTAACTTCACCCTTCCCAACCCTCAGCTTCCTTGTTTGGTTGCTGCAAGGTTTAGGTGGGATAATATTTGTGTCAATGGTATCTGGCACTTTAAACATGCTCAGTAAATGTTAATTAGTACTTAAAGTTGTATCATACATTATAGTTTACCAAAAAAAAACCTCACGTATTTATTTTATTTGAATCTGTCAGTCCTGTGAAGTAGACAGAAAAGGTGTTGTTATTCTCATCTGACATTAAGAACTGCAGTTCAAAGAGGTGTTAAGTAGCTTAACTAAAGTTAATTAATGACAAATACAGGACTCAAAATCTGGTACTCTTTCCTCTAGATTTTTCAGCTGCACATTATCAAAAAAAAAAAAAAAAAAAAAAGATAGTGGCAGGGAACCCTGACTATCATGAATTTAAGAGTAGGTCACGATAGCAGTAGTTTCCAAGTGCCAGTCCAGACAGTGAAAATATATGACAGTTTTCTTGTCTGTCATTCAGATTCTCAGGCTAGATAGTGAAATGAGAAAATGAGGATCAATGTAGTTAGTTTTTCATATATGAGTAAACTACTAAAAACATATCCATCAATATGGAACCTGTTAAATAAATTATAGTACATTCAAGTTAGAATACTATGAAGCAATAAAAAAGGATGAAGTAGCACTATTTATGATCAAATGGGATGATCTCCAAGATATATTGTTATGTGAAAATTCATTTTTAATGAAGGAAATGCACACATACATGAGTTTGGATATTTCTGGAGCACATGCCAGCAGCTGGTAAAAGTGACTGGCTTAGGTAGGGACTGGAGAAACGGGTCTGCAGTAGGAGAGATACTTACTTTTCCTACTTATTGAAAGGCTTATATAATTTTAATCAGGTCCTCGTGATACTTATTCAATTTTTTAAAAAAGCTAGTTCAAAGGAGAAGTTACTTTTAAAAATTGCTATGCAATATGAGAAAAAGAGGTTAGAGGATATTTAGATTAAACTGTCTAAATGAAAGGGGATAATGCAAAATGAACAGAGTTTTCTTTTTGCCTGTTCTCTAATGTGAGAACAAGGGAGCACCTGATGGAGTTAAGAACTGGTAAATCAATAAATCAAAGGAAATAGCTTTTCACACAGTATGTGGCCAGTCTAAAGAATTTACCACCACAGGCAGTCATAGAATCAAATATTGTAGCTGGATTTTTTTGAGGGGAAGTCTGGTCACCTATGTCCAGTCATAACATTTGTAGTTATGCAAGAAAAGATAAGGATAATCAAATCTGATGGAGCAGGATGTAAGCCGATCATTGCAAAGGAAGGAATTTCTCCCCAATCTCCCTTCTTTTTTGGCTTTTCCAAAGCCTCAGAATAACATTACACAATTAGCTAGGTCTGCTTTGAAGAATTGACAGTACTTCCTCTGAATCATTAGGTATTATTCATGGCCCAGGGAGGAATTCCAGAGCTGCCAGGGCAGCAAAGCTCATAACTCTTTTTTTGCACCCAGAGTGATGGCCCCTTCAGTTCAGAGTTAAGCATTTTGGCAGGGCAGCCCTCCTGCTGCAGCACTACTCCTGCCATTCTCAGGAAAGAACATGTCCAAAGGGAAATAATAGGTTTCAGTTCTTCTCCTGTGGAGCTGGCAATCTTGTATAAGCAACAAACCATAGATTATTGAGGGAGGGACTGATCGGATATGCAGGAAGTCATTTATGCTTTTTTCTCTTTCTCTTTCCTTCTTTGGCTCCAACTAGTAATGAATCCCTTCCACTAGGAGGTAGACAGAAGACATAAACCAGCACTTAGCAATCTCATTTAGCCCCGGTTACAGGTTTGACATTGTTATTAGTCTCGTTTATCCATATGACTCAAGAAATACTGCACCTGTGTACCTCTTACGTTTTAAGATCAAAAGTAGAATATATCAAATTGACTTGGATTTGAGCAAGTAAATGGAGTGTAGAATAGTGTACTATGTCAGTGTGAGCAAGATAAGTTGCACTAAACAAAATCCATTGCAGAATGACTCCATTCTGTCCCTTCCATGTGTTGTCAAAAGCAACCCTTTAAGTGTCTAACCACAGGAATGAGAGGACCCTACTGTTAAAAGGGATTTCTCCCATATTATGGAATCCAGTAGCAGGCAGACCAGGTATTTGTTAAATGTGCCAGATGAATGTGCTTCCCTTTCTCAGTGTTTTGCTTTCCAGAGCCTTTTCTGTCGTCTAGCAGCTGGATGACATGTAGACAACAATTAGTGCTCTCAGGCCCATCTGGTGCTGGACACAGGGGCACAGCATCTGCGTGTCTCACAGGTAGGATTCAAAACAGTCAGTCATCCAAACACCCAAAAGCAGGAGAAGGTTTGTTTCCATCATTATTATTTGGCTTAATTACATGCTAGAAAGTTCCAACTGAATTAAAAAAAAAAAAAATCTCTCATTACATTTATTTACAGTCATGCACCACTTAACAAGAGGGGTATATTCTGAGAAATATGTCGTTAGGTGATTTTGTTGTTGTGCGAACATCATAGAGTGCACTTACACAAACCTAGATAGTATAGCCTACTGTACTATATAGCTATGTGTATAGCCTGTTGCTCTGTAGCAAACATAATTTTCCCTCTTTCCTTCTGGGTTCTTGGCTGAGATATCTCAGTGATAAATGACAGATTAATAGCAGAAAAACAAATAAGAGTTTAATAACATGTATATAAATGGGAAAACCCTGAAAAACTGAGCAACTGGCCAAAATGTCAAAAGCCACCACCTAAATTACCATCTTTAGCTGAAGACAAAAGATGTTTGGGATAGGGAGAGGTTACCAGGAAAGACACAGTAAGCAAGGGTAAAGTTGTTATAAAGATTTAAATCCTTGTCTTCTCCTTTGATAAAAGTTTCTAGAGATAAGATCAACCCTGTCTTCTTGCTATAGGGAGTGAGACACCCTTACAAATGGAGATCTCCCTTACAAACATAAATATCTTTTACAAAGAATAACTTCTACTTGGTTTTCAGAGCTTTTCCAATGTCTATTGTTTCTTAAAATTAACAAATCTAAAATAATCCTTATGGAAAATAGACATATTTGGGGGTGACAAATATTGTTCCCCTACAGCTCCTAGGCTACAAACCTGAACAGCATGTTACTGTACTGAATACTGTAGGCAGTTGTAACAAAGATAAGTATTTGTGTAATGTGTTGCACTAAAATGTCGTGAAGGCTAAGATATCATTAGGCAATAGAAGTTCTTTAGTTCCTTTAAAATTTTATGAGATAACCATCTTATATGCACTCTTTCATTGACCAAAATGTTATCATGAGACACATGATTGTAATTCCTTTATGTGCTATCCAAACTCATCTCAATCCCAACTTTTAGCCCATTTAGGAGACGCATTCAATTTCCAGCATTGTCCAGTACAATATTCCGTGGTGATGGAAAAGTTCTGTGTCTGTGCTGTTCAGTGTGGTAGCCACTACCACATGTGACTATAGAGCACTTAGAATGTTCTAGGGTGACTGAGGAACTGAGTGTTTAATATCATTTTATTTTAATTAACTTGTACACAACACAACAATGGCATCTGAGCTTTAGCATTTTTTATGTCTCCAGCCCATTCTGACATTAGCCTCCAGACAAATATGTAAAAATGATGTAGTCATTCTCTTCCTTCCTAGGCAGAAAGCATTGGCTCTCTTTTTTGTCATTAAAATTTAAAAGCAATACTAAGATCCATTTTGCTGTTTTCACACAGCTTTAGGAAAGGTGATACAGTCTTGTCACCATGCAAAGGCTGCTGTTGTTAACTGAGAACCTATGCTCATACCTAATACCTGAATGGCCATCTCAACGAATAACAGCAGTGATTCCTCTTTTACTAAGTGGAATAACCTTGAGTAAAAATCTAAAAATCTAATGTCTGCATAGCCAAGAGCAACATAGGGTACTGGGAAATTCCATCAGTATGCCCAGCAACTTCTTGGCAGCAGGAACAATGTCTTTTATCTGTTTCCTTAGTTCCTAGCATCAATTTTAATAAGTGCTTCTCAAATGAGTGAATTAATATGTGAATAGGCAAATTAATATGGCTCAGAAACGATGCTGGTCAAAGAAGTCTCTCATTAAAGCATGTAGCACCCTAACAGGTATCTTTATTAGCAGTATGTTATGGAAACTCACAATACAAGTAATAATGTTTGGACTTATAAAAACACTACAAACTCATCTATGACTAGTTTGAGTACTGTACAGAATAAATGGAATTCTACATTTATAAAATCTATGAGTCCAGAAAAAAATTTCTATTTTTCATAAAAGTTTTGCTTCTATTTGACTTTATTTTTTACAATGGCTTTCATCCCTTCCTGGCCATTCCTTTTCATTTTGACCTGTTTTTTACCATTGCACTGACAAACATGGCATAGTCAGCTGCCTTCCTTCCATTATCCCTGCCATTAATATGGTCAGGTGTATGAAATTACTTTGTCACCTAAAGCACAGAGTCATTCTCCAGAGAAATCCCAACTCCTTTTGCAGGTAACAAGAGCCACACTTTTCTGCTTTAAGGTGCTTTCACAGGATAACCTCTTTTCCTAGCCTCCTGTCCACTTTTTTCCTTGTTTTCATCAAAACTATCCATCAGTTTTTTCACCTGATCAACTTGTCCCTGCCTGTAAGCCTTTTGCTTTCAGGTTGTACCTGATGACTTGGATGTCCCATTATCTCAAGTGCTCTTGCTTCATTTCCTTCTTAGTATCAAAACATACTTGAAATCCCAACTCATAGAGATGCTTTCTCAATCAGCAAAACCAGGCGTGTTAAGGAAGAAAGAACTCAGAGCTCTGGGAAATGTGATAATTAATTTAAAACTTTCCTTGTGCCACTAGCTGGATGTATGATCTTGAGTAAATTCCTCAACCTGCTTGGGGTTATTTACTACCTCTATTAAATGTGGAGAGAGGAGTTTAGGCAATGCAAGTGATCCCTCCACACTCTAAAATCTGTGGGATTAAGGTACATCATTTGCTCCCTACCATCCTGTCAAAACCCACAATAATGATATGCTCCAACTATCAATTAATGCTGCAAATATTTTCTGTAATTAATTAGAAAAAATTGTGCACTTAATTTGTATAAAATGTGCTATGTGTACTGCTTTGCTATTAGCATAACACCATGAATGTATGAGTATGTAATATGTGATGGTAATAAAACATTTATGGTGGAGATTTGCTTCTGTTAATGGCAAACCAGTCAATTCATATCAATCCTCCATAGAAAACAGTTTTTTAAAATTGATTGAATACATGGAGTACCACCAGGTTAGTGAATAATTATAGTGTGCCAAAATCTGGGAAAATAAAGAATTACAGAGAAGTGAGCATCTGGGCCTACTTGTTCCTTAGGGACCTCTACCTGAGAGACTGAAAAGCAGAGCAGAGTTTTTGACAAACTCATAGGCCAAAAACTGAGTTTGAGGTCTGTCCTGGCAGGAGTCTGATACCTCAACAACTTGGATTGGAAAGGCTACACCACGAGAGGAAGTATGGACAGAAAGAGACCATCCCTCACAGACACTACAATTCAAGGACTCACAGGGGATCTAGATAATGGCATTATCTTACACAGACTTTAAAATAACTGATTGATATATTTAAGATAGGATTTAAAGCAGATTAGATATAGTTGAAGCAAGAGCTAGTGGGGTGAAAGAAAAATCTTAAGAAAATATCCAGAATGAAGCATAGAAAAATAAAAGTTAAGTAAATACAGAAGGTAGCAGGGGATATAATGAAAATGAAAAATTTAATATGTACATTTGGAATCCAGGAATGAAAGAAGAGAGGAGACAGAAACAGTATTTGAAGAGATAATGGCTGAGAATTTTTCAAAATTGATGAAAGACATAAAACCATAGAGTCAAAAATCATTATAAATCTCAAGCAAGAAAAAATATAAAAATATATGTATATATAATAAAATTTTACTGAAAAGCAAAGACAAAGAGAAATCTTTAAAGTAACAAAAAGAAAAGGGAGCAAATTATCCTCAAAGGATCAACAAAAAGACTTCTTTCCAAAAATAAAAAACAGTAGAATAAAATCTTAAAATTTGGAAATCTATGCCCGTCAAAAACAACCTTCAAAAATGACAAGGAAATAGTCATTTTCAGATGAACAACTTAGAAACTCATTACAAGCAGACTGAAATAAAGGAAGCGCCAAAGAGTGTTCTTTAGGCAAAATAAAAATGATTCCAATTGCTTACAGATGGAGTAAGAAATAAAGAGCAAATAAATGAAGTAAATAAGTAAATTTTATCCAAGTAAATATTGTTCTTTATAAAGCGATATTAATACTTATTTGGGGAATTAAAAATACATAGGAAGATTTTTTTTTTTTAATTTCAACAGCAACCAAGAGGGATATAAATGAAAGTTTTCCAAGGTCTCTTGCATTTAGAAGTAAAAGTATTAATGATATTAGCTTTTGTAATTTCTGCTGTTAAAAGACTAGTAAAAAATTTGAAACTGCCACATTAATGGGAGAAATGTATTTTAAAATATTTTTTAAGTATTTTAAAAGTATTTTTTTAAAAATCCAAAGAAAGCAAAAGCAAAGAGGGAAAAAAGAGAACCTAGAACAGGCAAGATAAGCATAAAGCTGTTAAGAACGTGGTAGATTCTAAAACAAATATTTATTAAGAAATATCTTAAATGTATAGTAACAAAATGCTTCAATTAAAATATAAATATTGATAGCTGAGTTTATTTTTTAAATAATTTTATGTTTTTATAAGAGATACATTAAATTATGAGAACACAGAAAGAATTAAAGTGAATGGAAAAGACAGATTGTGAAAGTACTATCCAAAAAGAACTGGTAACTAAATTAATCTCAGAGGAAGGACACTGAGAAAAAAAAATTCCAAGAAATTAAAGAGAACTAATTTATAACGATAAAATATTTAATTTACCAATAAAGCATAAGAATTCTAAATTTGTAGCACATATCATAGCTTCCTCAATAATTGACTGAAAAGGCATTTAAAAATCAGTAAAATTTCAGAAGATTTGAATAAGACAATTAACAAGCTTGATCAAATTACACAGAACAGGGCTCCCACTGTTACACAATATGCAAAATTGTTTCACAATTTATGAAAAGTGACCACATGCTGGGTCATAAAGCAAGTCTCAAGAAATTTTAAAATATTAAGATCATACAGACTGTGCTCTGATAACTCAGAATTAAGCTATGAATTAATAATTTAAAAAGTATTATTAGAAATAACTCAGATATATCTCTAAATAAGTCCTTGGTCAATGGAGAAATCACAATTGAAGTCAGAAAATATTGTAAACTGGAAGAGAATGTAAGTATGACATTGAAATTTTGGGGGTGCAACTAAAGCCATGCTTAAAGGAAAAGTTTAGGGGTGCAACTAAAGCCATGCTTAAAAGAATCAGTTTCCTGAGCACTCCTCTCCAGAAGTTAGAGCAAAATAGCAAATAAAACCTAAAGGAAGTAGAAAGAAGGACTGCATAGCTGAGATGAATTAATAAAATAGAAGACAAATATAGAGAGCACCTACAAAGCACAAAGTTATTTATTCGAAAAGGCTAATAAAACTGATAAACCCCCAGTGAGAGTGATCAGGTAAAAAGCGATGGCACAAATAACTAATATCAGGAATACGAAGGGCAACATCACTTCAGAGCCTACAGACATTATAAATAGGGTCTCATGTACAACTATATGCCAATAAATGTCGAAACATAGATAAATAGAAAAATACAACTTAAAACCAACCTGAGAAGTAATAGAAAATCTAAACAGTTCCATAAGTATTAAAAAAAATTGAATACATAATTAAAGATCATTTATGCAGAAAAACTCCAGGGTTAAATGCTTTACCAGTGAATTCTTTCAAACATTTATTATTTCATAGTTTATGTGAGTCATATACATAAGGTGTGGCTTACCCAAGTGCCTTTGGTTCAGGGTTTCAACAGCTGCACACTTGGTTGGGGCTGCAGTCTCATTTGAAGATTTGATTGGTGGAATACACTTCTAAACTCACTCATGTGGTTGTTGACAGGCCTCAGTTCCTCACAGGCTATTTACTGAGAGCCTTAGGTTCCTCAGTGGCTGTTGGCCAGAGGCCACACTTAGTTCCTTACCGCATGGGCCTCTCCATAGGGCAGTTCACAACATGGCAGCTGGCTTTCCTCAGAGTGAGCAAATAAGGGTGAGCAAACAATACTGAAGCCACGGTCTTTTTGTTACCTAATCTTAGAAGTGTCATCCCATCACCTCTGCTATACTCTATTCTTAGAAGTGAGTCGCTAAATTTAGCCCACACTAAATGGGAGGGAATTATACAAGGGCACAAATAATAGGGTGATGGGATTTGGGGGGACCATCTGAGAGGCTATCACAGTAATCTTATATACACTCTTCCAAAGATTAATAAAAGAGAGAACACGTGGCAATATGTTTTAAGGACCAGCTTAAGTTTCACACTAAATTCCGACAAGGATGTTACTAGAAAGGAAAATTATAGGCAAACTCGTCATGAACATGCATGTAAAAATTAAATAATATATTAACAAATTGAATGTAGCGCTAGTAAATTAACACATCATAACCAAGTTGGGTTTATCCTAGGAATTCAACGTTGGATTAAGATTTGAAAATCAATTAGATAACTGTAACAGAATAGAGACTCCAGAAATAGACCCATGTTTATATGGACAATTGATTAATGAACAGGGCGATATTACAGAGCAGTGAGATAAGTATAGTCTTTTCAATCGTTGGTTCAGAGTGAGTTGAATATCCATGTGGAAGAGTAAAAGTTAGCCTTTAATTCCAGGTGAACTGCAGATTTAAATACAAAAAGTAAAATTATTAAGCTTATAGAAAGTAATTTAGGAGCATATCTTCATGAACTTAGAAAGGGGAGGATTTCTTACATAAGACACTAAAAACTTTAATCACAAATGACAAGACTGATATCTTGGTCTTCCTTAAAATTTGAAACTGTTTGTTATCAAACAATAACATTAGGAAAGTGGAAAGGCAAGTCACAGAATGGGAGAACATATTTATAACATCTATAACAAAAGATTTGTAGCCAAACAATAAGAAAACATCATAAAGCTCAATAGAAAAGATGAGCAACAAATATGAATAGTCAGCTCATAAAAGAGAATATCCAAATGACCAATAAACATATGAAAAGGTGCTCAATCTCATTAGTCACGGGAAAGTGCAGATTAAACCACAATGCGCTACTATTACACACACAATAGAATACCTATAATTTTAAAGATTGACAATACCAAGTGTTGATTATATGTGAAGCAATGGAAATTTACATAGTGCAGGTGGGAATATAAATCAACACATTTGGAAAAAGTTGGGCATTATCTGTGAAAGCTGAACCTAGATCTGCTCAAAGACCTAGCGAGTCCACTCCCAACAGAAATGCGTGTCCATGTGTACCAGAAGACTTTATAACAGCATGTTCTCTAAGAGCCCAAACTGGAAAGAACCCAAATATTCATCAGCAACAGAATGGATAAATAGTGGTATGTTCATACAATGGAATATCATGCACTTCCCTCCAAATGGACTAACAGCTTGTTGAGTGAAACAAGCTAGATGTAAAATTATACATACTATATAATTCCATTTATATAATGTTAAAAATTGTAAACCTAACATCTGTTGGTGATAGAAGTCAAAATAGTGGTTATCCTTAGGGATATGGGAGCATGTAGTGATTGGGAGGGGGCTCAAGGTGACGCTTCTGGGCTGTTGGCTATTTTCTAATTCTTGACCTAGGTGATAGTTATAGAGGAGTATTCTCTCTAGATTAGTGGTCCCCACCCTTTTTGGCACCTGGGACCGGTGCTCCTATGAGAATCTAATACCTGATGATCTGAGGTGGAGCTGAGGCAGTGATGCTAGTGCTGGGGAGCAGCAGCAAATGCAGATGAAGCTTCACTCACTTGCCTGCTGCACACCTCCTGCTGTGCAGCCCTGTTCCTAACAGGCCACAAACTGGTACCAATCCACGGCCCAGGGGTTGGGGACCCCTGCTCTAGATGATTCATTGGATTGCACAATTTTTTTAAAAGATAAAAACCTATGATTATGGTTATTCAAACTAGGACTTATCATTTACTAAACTCTAGTCTAAATGTTAGCACTGGAAAGATGAATCACAGTGTCTGGTTTCCATGAATGGAGAGTCTAGCTGCGGACAATGACTTATAGACAAATTGCTGTGACATAATAATGTGCTGAGTGCCATCAAGGATCGATATATAGAATAAAATTAGGGCCAGCCTTGCCTCATAAGAGCATCTAAAAGTGCAGGCATGTTCACTGAGCCACTAAAAAGATAATGAGAAAAACCAACACTTATTCAATTTTACATTAGTACTAAAGACCAGTAATAAGACTGCGGGGAGAATGGTCTGCTGCTAGTAGGCATGACTGAAAATAGAATCGAAGGAGAAGTTCTTCTTGTTAATCTTAAACTCTAAGACTGGGTCTTAAATATTCTTTAGAATGGACTTATTCTATATATTTGCAAGTAGCCAAGCACTAAAAGAAGTAAATAATGAAATTAAACATTGTGCAAATCTTTAGGAGAATACGTGAGCACCTCTGTTCACACTGTGCTCTCCAGATGCCAACGCTTCCCAAAGCATGGCAAGAAACATACATCTGCTCCATGGCTTTATAGTTTTCTGTCTGCTCACACTGCTCACGTTACTACTGCCATCCCCACATGCAAGCCAGCACACACCCTAGCCTAGATGATTCTCCAAGTGGGTGGGCAACTCATCACTAAACTGACATTTCAAAGAAGCACCATGATCCTACTACAAGCACACCTCTGTTGTGCATGGAACACAGGGCCTGTATCATCTGTTGATGAGTCTGTCTCTCATATGCATGTTGTTGTCCCCTTTGCCTAGCACAGTGGCTGGCATCCCATGAGTACTGAATAAATGTTTGTTGAAACCACATTAAAGAAAAGCCCAGGTGGTAAGCAGCCCTAAGAGTGCAGCTGTGGCATCAGGAGACCTTATCTTTAGCTCTATTAGAGTATGGAATGACAAGGGGACCATTTATCATCCAAGTAAAGACACTTTTGAGCATGAAAACAGGTGTTATTAATACATATGCCAGGGTAAAACCAGAATTTTCTGGAGGAAACTGGGAGATATGGTCATTCTCATAACTCTGTCACCACAGGACTATTATAAGATGTACCTGAGTCACCCTATGAAGTCCCATCTCTCCCGTGATACCAATGCCATGTGACTTTAGAGTGTCTGGTATACACAGCACCACTCTTGCCCATTCTAGATCTCTGTGAGGAATGTGGGAATGGGGCAGGCTTCCTCCCCCTGCATTTCCTCAAGAATTCTAATCGAGACACCACATTTTCTAGGTTGAACTCTCATGTGGGCCCTCTGGGTTCCTGCTAAATTATCGGAGCCTGGTGTTTGGCCCATGTATGACCCAAGCAGACGCTGAGAGGTTCTTGTGGCCAGTGTTTAGTTTCCAGCATCCTGCTGTGTTTTCAGGGAACACATGATGTGCAAGGTACAATATGCTCTTACTCTTCCTGAGCTTCTGCTTCAGAGACAGAACCTTCCCCAAAACAAGGTTTCTCTACTGCTTCTCTGTCTACTTAGGAGAAAGCTTGCCATTTTTATCTCACTGCTGACACTTCTGAGGCCACGGTCAGGATGGTTTCCTGATTGTATGGGGCTAAATTGAAAAGACAATAAATATCTTGGTAGACTGGGGCCTTCCTAGAATATGGAGTCTGACAAAAGAGGAGATGAATGATGAAGATATAAATTTGCAATTAAAGAAAACAGTACCCCCAGCACCAAAAAATACTTTCCATGCTATGTAAGTAATACATAAACATTACAGCTGATTAACGTTTGATAAACTATTAACTTCCCCATTTCTTTGATAGGAAGGCTGTGAAGTGAGATAAAGCAGGGGTGCACTATGGAGGACAAACATCTCAGCATCCAATAAACCTCAAAATGTTTCTTTTTTTGTTTTCAAGACTGGTTGCTATTTCCTCCGTGACTCTTGTTTATTAACGTGTTGACTCATCTAGAGTCAAGCGCCTTGTTTCCACACCAGAGAGATGGACTTGCACATCTGCCAAGTGGAGTCAGAGGGAGAGATAACAGCCAGCGACAACAATAGTCTTCCTCAGTCCGTCGGCCAAAAACTCTTGGCAGAGTGGGCTGAGAATAACTTATCATCAGTGCCCTGAAAGATCTGAAGTTCTGGAAGCATAGAGTGGTTGTTTGCCAGACAGAGATAACAGGCAGGATGCGACAGAGAGCCAGACACACTCTGGAAGTCAGGGCTACACCTGGCAGGCACTGAAAAGGAAAAAAGGATGAAGCGGCCAATTAGCACATGGCTTCCTGGTTTCCCAGTCCTTGCTGTCAACAAAAGCAAGTGTTCTTAAGTTCGCCAAAAGGATTGAGTTTATTCCTAGGTCGTGTAAAGAATACTTAATGGTTTATGCCACAGGCAAGAATTTCCATGGCTATGATTTTTTTTTTAATTTTTAGAATTATTGTTGACTTACGATATTATATTAGGTTTAGGTGTATGTCATAGTGATTAGACATTTATATGCCTTATTAAGCAATCACTCCAGTAAGTCTTGCACCCACCTGGCACCATACATAGTTATTACAATATTACTGTCTATGTTCCCTGTGCTGTACTATACATCCTTGTGACTATTTTTATTACTGACAGTTTGTACTTCTTAATCCCTTCACCTTTTTCACCCATCCCTCCACCCCCTTACATCTGGCCACCATCAGTTTGTTCTCTGTATCTGTGGGTTTGTTCCTGTTTTATTTCATTTGTTCATTTATTTCATTTCTTAGATTTCATATGTAACTGAAATCATACAGTATTTGCCTTTCTCTGTCAGACTTATTTCACTTAGCATAGTACCCTGTTGGTCTATCCATGTAGTAGCAAATTTAATATTTCATTCTTTTTTTATGATTGAGTAATATTCCATTGTGTGTCTGTACCACATCTTCTTTATCAATTTGTCTATTGATAGATACTTAGGTTGCTTCCATATCTTGGCTATTGCAAATAATGCTACAATGAATATTGGGGTGCATATATCTTTTTTGAATTGGTGTTTTTAATTTCTTTGGATAAATACCCAGAAGTGGGATTGCTAGCTCATATAATAGTCCTATTTTTAATTTTTTTTGAGGAATCTTCGTAAGTGAATTTAAAAAAAAATAATGCAAGAAACTCATTTTAAAGAGGGCATCTGTTCATTTTTAGTTGCTCTTGTTAAAAAACATATGATCATCTTATCAATGGTTGACCCATCTTTCACTCTCAAAAGGTAGCCTTGGTAACCTAGAGAGGCAGTTGAAGATATCTCACAGATTGGACCTGCTTATTCTGAGCCACCCAAAGAGCATCTGAAACTAGTATTAACTCTTCTACTTACAAAATTTGCCTTTAGATGCAAGCTTTGTGGGCTTCTTCAACTCAAGTTATTAGATGCATGAAGCAGGCATCACCCTTGACATTTTCCATTGTAAATTTGTGATAAAAATGTCCTTCATTGTCTCATAGAACTTTTTAGAGTAATGTCTAAAACAGTGATAAAGGAATGATTGTTTTAGTAATAAGTTCAATACTATACTATAAATTACTTAAACTACAAAGTATTACACAAATCAGGTACAGCATGTTATTATTAATAACCATTATTAATTTGAGGGCTGTGAAGAGCGAAGAATCTGAATTCTGTTTCATTAGTTTTCGAAGTCACAGAACTTGTCCTTCAATAGTGCAATAGTGACTTAAAGCAAATGTCATAGCCTGCTTACTAGAGTTATTAGAATTTTGATACATAATTGATGTTTACACAGTGATTTAAGATTCCATCATAATGTTCCAATGTCAACACTAGCTAATTTAATTACAATGTGTATAAATACAGTACATTTTCACCCCTCACCTAACTCTTACTCCCATTCTGACAATTATTATAAACCATTCAGTATCATCTCCAGAAGTATTTATCAAGTATCAATCATGGCATTGTGCTAGGTCACCTAAAAAAACAAAAAAACAAAAAACGCCCCCTAGATTTTATAGTACTTCTTTTTCTTAATATATGGATAGATTTGGTTTTATACGTTGGCCATTTAAATCCCCTGAAGATGGAGATCTCAGCAGAGTGTGAATCTTACCTCAGTAATAGCCAGTTTTACTGCTTATCACATTTTTACTGCCTATCACAAATATGCCTAATATATTTTCAGTAAGATTTTGGCAAGTGAAGGCAAAGCTTAGCTCTAGATTGCTTAGGTTTGGGTAATGACCACTCCCTCAGTCACAGTGTTTTTGTCTTTAGTCTCTTGTGATTAGCCATCTGATCGCAATAGTATCCAGTTTCTTTCATTGAGCTGTTCACTATTTAATATAGACTACTCAGAGAAATTTTAATATCAGAAAGGCATACATTTGACTTCTTGTTATGAGGGGATTTTAATGCACAGAGCCCTAAACATGAAATTCTGAATTTTGTGGCTCTGCCTCCCGTGGGCCAGCCATCTGGAGGGAAGGTGGGAAGCAATACAGTGATCCAGAAGCCCGAGGGTTGTCTTAAGTCATCTTCTCCATATAGCAAAACAAGACCTAGTGGGGGAACAATACCTGCTCATTCTTGGAAGGCCTCCAGTTTAAATATATAGATGAGACAAAGCTGGCTTCTGTTAGCATAGAATTTATTAATGTGTGATTAGTGAAGAATTATTTCCCAAAATTCAGTAAATGTAGAAAATTAAGTATTTTTCTATTTTGAGAATGCTTATTATGGAATGAAATAAATTCTTGTCTTATCTTAGCCACTTTACCCCCAATCTAGACATTTTATTATATTCAGTAATGTTTTGAGACAGTAAAATTTTAGAATAGAAAATAGATTAAAGGAAAAACGATTATATTGAACACATTTAGGGAAAATCATCTGAAAGTTAAATAGAAGCAAGACCATCTTAATTATACTATATTACCGTATTTTTTTCAAACCTAAGATGCACTTTATTATTTTTTTACGTTACCATTTCTGAAATGGATAGTATCGTACAATATATATTTAATGTGGTAGTGTTACTTTCCTTCCCCATTTCCTCCAAAAGTCTGTTATTAACTCATCATCATAAAATTATGAATTATAGAAATAAAAAAGCCAAGAATTAGGCAGAGATAAATTTTTCTACATTTTCATAGTTTGTAATTTTATACATTGAAGTTTAAAGATTAAGTGGTTGTCCTTAAAGAAGTGTCTCATAGCAGGGTGGTCCTCCTACTCTGTATTTCTTGGGTAAAATGTAAGCAAAATCATTACCCATTATAATATTTAGAACTTCTTAGTTATTGTCCATTAATGACTCAGAATGGTGAGAAATAAAATAAAATATAAAATTCAATAATGTTTCCATTTGGAGCTAAAAATCCCTTTATACCATAGCAACTTTTTGTAATACATGTGTTCATACTACAGGCAATGTGTAAATGCTCCATTTCCACCCCAAGTGGGTGTCCTGCCACACAGTTCTGACACCAGCTACCTGGGGTTAACCTCACACTCTGTAGGTTAAAGAGCTCAGTCTCACAAAACTGCTCATACTGCAGACAACGGTCAAAAGTCTCGGGGGCACCCACATTTCTGATTGACTGAGTATACATTTAAGGGTTCCCATGACCTTCTCAGATTTGATAACTTGCTAGAATAACTCCTAGGACTCATGAAAGCACTGTACTTATTATTAGAATTTTATTATAGTGAATACAAATCATGACCAGCTAAGTAGAGGATACATACATGGAAAGGTTCTGGATACAGAGGTTCCATGCATCCGTTAGTGGAATCTGGATGTGCAATTTTGTATAAAGTTTTTATTTGTGTCTATGGTAACCTTTCTACTGGTTTACTTGCAGGGTGCTACAGTCTCTGAAAGATGTCTTGCTGCCATCCGCAGTTCAGCAAATACAAAATTATGCCTAGCTTCTTTCCCCCAAATTAGCTTGACCTAAATTGTCCATAATGGTTAATAGAAACCACTGTCCTCCTGAACATTAAAACTCGAAATTTCAGATTCACCCTTTCTTCAGTTTTTAAGATTTCCTGTAAATCTTGTCTGATCACACTATTTAGATCACTTTTCAGCCTTTTTGAACCTAGGTCCCCAGATAATAAGAGTTGAAAATCTAAAAAAAAAAAATGCAGTTAAAATATAGACCATGTTAAACTCCACACACTTCCCCACTTTGCCCTTTCTCCCAGAGATTCTGGTATGTTCCCTCTGGTTGAGAATTTCTGGGCTAGATTGTAGTTGAATCACAAATATGACTTTAGTCATCCTCAGCGCTTCTGAGTCAAAGATCATTAATATTTCAAGGGAACCTGGGATGGGGCTTGATAGCCTGGGTGTGGCAGGGAGAGTTGACAGGCAGTAAGTGATTTCGAGTTGTAAACAAGCTAAACTTTTTCCCTCTCCTTTTCTTTTCCTTGCTATTCTATTCTATACATCCCACAAATCGAAATTTCCTAACCCACTTCTTTAGTGCATCCATTCACTCATTTGACCCTTCATTTATTCATTCATTCAATATACTCTTGAGTGCCTTTTCTAGGCCAGTCTCTGTTCCTATACCAAGATAGAGCAGTGTTTAACAAAACACAATCTCTGGACTCTGGGAGAGTTCAGTCTGGAGGCGGGGGGCAACAGGTAAGTAAACATATACAAGAAAACTTCAGACTATGATAAGTGCTGTGAAAATAATATTAAAATAAGTGAAGATGGTAGAGTGTGATGGTGGTAGTTTGTAGCTTAGGTTGAGTGTTCAGGGAAGGCCTTTCTGAGGAAGTAGCATTTGAGCCAAAACATAAGGATCTGAGCTTTGTCTCCTGTTTCCCAGAGGCAGCCATGTAAAAGGGAGGGGGAAGAGAGAATTCTAGGACTACCCTGAATGGAAGCTAGGGGTATGTGGTAGTTGAGAACATGGAATATGGGGACAAATAGACCTGCCTTAGCACCACAAAGGACGATTTGATCTTAACTCTGAAATTAGAGAAATTGGGCCAAAGTTTGTTCAGCTTGAGTTTGCTCTTAGTTCACTCTGAGAGAGCCCTAGCATTCTTTCCTGGAAGTTCAGTGTGATTAAAACAAAAAAGCAAAAACAAAAAAACCATGTGATCAAAGTGCTACATCCTCCTGTTGCTTCCCTTAGTGTCTCCAAAAGAGCTTCCAGGAGTCCATATTGGTTTCCTGCTAAAGTGAGAGCTCAAGAATGAACCTCTCTGCATCTGCTCTTTTAGATTCCATGGCTCACTCTTTCTCCCTCTCCTCCCTCCTCTCTGTCCATAAATAAACCTTCCTTCTGTTTATTTAGGGTAGTGAGTGAGTCTCTATTTTCATGGCACACAAGGTCACAGTCAGCCTAAGGGCCCTCCTTGAGGTATCCTGCATTCAGGAATTTTGGTGGGAGTGCACCTCTAGGGAGTAATAAGAACAAGCAGGGCAGTGACAGTGAAATGTGTAGAATGTTTGGGGGATAGGGAGCACTCTGCAGGCGTATGTTGCCTTTTCATAAGCAGGCAGCCCCTAGATGACTGAATGCCTTATTATTAAGTCATGTAGGGAGGGGAAAAATCGCTTTTGGACTGAAACCAAATATGGGAACTTTCAACACCAGAGGCAGATTTCTCAGAATATTTCATAAGGAGTTCTATTTTAAGTTTCAAGTCAATATAATATCCAGCTTGAAGATCCACTTTTGTTGTAGTTCTTAACTGTAACTCATTTGAAATACAGGCATAGCAATTTCCAGTCATCTGCTTCAACTCATTAGGACATGATATGTTTAATCCAAATTAATGTAATAGATTATAAAATTCTCTTTGTACATACTTGTGTCTAGAAGGTCTGGAAATCCATTTTGGCTTCCTGTTCTTTTCCCTCTCCCTGACTCATGCTCACTATCCTCCACCACCCTGGGCCACCACCCTGTGTGGTCTGGTAAGAATATCTTTTCTTTCTTCCCTATCATTCTGTTCTCTGAAGAATAGAAGTGGAAAGAAACAGAAATTAAAAGAACTTTTTCTCCAGTGTTTCCTATGGATGAGCTGGAGTTCTTTTCAGTTGGTTTACCTGCTAGCTGCTGCTTAGCTGATGGCTCTACCCAGTGTGAATCCACAGAGAAAGAAATACCTATGCTATAACCGATTTTATAAAGACTTCATTAAACATCAGAAATAACCTGCTCATTGATAATTAAGTTCAAAGTGGCCCATAGAGAGCATACTACATTCAAAAGAATATCTAGTTTGGTGCAAGAAATGGAAACAAACAAGTCAGCAATTCCCAAGGCTCTCCATCAATGGTGCCTTAAGCCTCTGAGAACCCAGAGGCCTCTGGGGTTCATTAGTTCCTGAAGCTCTGTTCCAATATTGAACAGCTCTGACTGTCACAGTCTTTCTTTTATTGAGCTGAAATTTCTCTGTACCCTCTGAGAATAGCTCTGTGTCTGGTAGGGGGCATATGGAATAGGCCCAATTTTTCTTTTGGTTGGAAACACCATCCTGTCTTATCTTTAAGTTAAACATATTGATTTAAGTGAATAATTTTCATATGAAGTTTTTTCAGTCCCCTTGCCAATCTCCTTTTTCTCCTCCTGAATTCTTTCTAATTCTTCCCTGTCTCTCTTGCGCTGTTGTGGTCTAAAACTCTTCCTTCAGTGCCCTCTCACTTCTTGCTTTCATCTCCCTCTTTGCTTCCATCATGAAGTCTTTTGGCCCCGTTTCCTCTGATGAAACACTGGGATGATATCCACTAGATGCTATCCCCACCTTTTATATTTGGTTTTGTGGCTCTACTCCTTTTTTTAAAAACCACTTATATTCCTAAAAACATTGATGATGTGTAGGTGTGAATTTGAATATGTATTCTTGGTACAATTTGTAATTCATATGTATAACTCTCTGTGTATACCTAGGAAAGATAGACTATAGGATAGTCTGTCCTTCCAGACAGAACTCATCCAAGTGTCCTGAAATACTAATAATAGCATTATGTATTTCTGTTGAGTGCATTTGATAACAGCCACTGCTCTGAAAGCTTAACATGGATATTCTCATGTAAATTAACTCTCACAAATTTACAAGGTAGATGAAGTTAAAACATGGAAGGAACATATAGCTTGTCCAAGGCTCCACAGCTAGTGAGGCAGAGCCAGAATTAGAATCCACCTTCACATTGATTTTGTGTCCTGCAACTTTGCTGTATTTGTTTATTGTTTCTAATAATTTTTTTGTGGAGTCTATAGGATTTTCTATATAAAGAATCATGTCATCTGTAAAAAGCAAGTTTGACTTCTTTATTAGCAGTTTGGATGCTTTTATTTCTTTTTCTTGTCTGACTACTCTAGATAGGACTTCCAATACTATATTGAATAATAATGGTGAGAGTGAGCATTTTGTCTTGTTGCTGATTTTAGAAGAAAAGTTTTCGGTTTTTCACCATTAAGTATGATGTCAGCTGAGGATTTGTCATAGATGGCCTTTATTATGTTGAATTGAGGTACTTTCCTTCTAAACCCATTTTATTAAGTATTTTAATCATAAGTGGATGCCGTATCTCATCAAATGCTTTTTCTGCATCTATTAATATGATCATGTGATTTTTATCCTTTATTTTGTTTAAGCGATGTATCACATTGATTAATTTGCAAATGTTGAACCATCCTTGCACCCCTGGAATGAACCCCACTTGATCATGATGTATAATCTTTTTAATGTATTGTTGTATTTGATTTGCTAGTATTTTGTTTAGGATTTTTACACCTATACTCATCAGAAATATTGGTCTATAATTATCCTCACCAGGGTTTGGTATCAAGGTAATGTTGGCCTCATGAGTTAAGAAGTATTTCCTTTTCATTTTTTTAGAAGAGTTTGAGAATCAATGTGCAAAAATCCATTGCATTCCTATGTACTAACAATGAAATTTCAGAAAAAGAATTGAAAAAAACAAAACAATTCCTTTTGCAATTACAACAACAACAACAAAAAAGAACAAAATACCTGGTATTAAACTTAACAAAGGATGTGAAGGACCTACACACTAAAAACCACAGACGTTATTAAAATAAATTGAAGACACAAAGAAAGGAAAGATATTTTGTATTCATGGGTTGGAAGAATCAACATAATTAAAACAGCTATATTACCCAAAGCAATATACAGATATAATGCAATCTCCATCAAAATCCCAATGGCCTTTTTAAAGAAATAGAACAAAAAGTCACTATATTTTTATGGAATCACAAAAGATCCCAAATAGCCAAAACAATCCCGAGGAATGAAGAACAAAGCCGGAGATATCATACTCCCTGACTTCAAATTATACTACAAAGCAACAATAAACAAAATAACATGTTATTGGCAGAAGAACAGACACATGGAGCAATGGAATAGAATTAAGAACCCAGAAATAAACCCATATGTATATGGGTAACTAATTTTTGACAAAAAGCCAAAAACATACAATGGAGAAAAGAAAGCCTCTTCAATAAATGGTGTTGAGAAACTTAGAAAACCACTTGCAAAAGAATAAAACTAGACTGCTGTCACCATACACCAAAATTAACTCAGAATGGATCAAAGACCTAAATATAAGAGCTGAAACAATAAATCACATGAAAGGAAGAATAGGTACTAAACTCATGGATCTTGGTTTTTAGAGAGGATTTTATGAATTTGACTTCAAAGGCAAGTAAGTAAAAGCAAAAATAAATAAATGGGACTACATAAACCTAAAAAGCTTCTGCACAGCAAAAGAAAATATCAACAAGTCAGAGGCATCCAACCGAATGGGAGAAGATATTTGCAAACAATGCATCTGATAATAGGCTAATATCCAAAATACATAAAGAACTCATACAACTCAATGACAGAAACAAACAATCCAATTTAAAAATGGGCAGAGACCCTAAACAGACACTTCTTTCAAGAAGACATACAAACAGCCAACAGACATGAAAAGATGCTCAACTTCACTAGCTATAAGGGAAATGCAAATCAAAACCACAATGTGATATCATCTTACTACTGTTAAAATGGCCTTTATCAATAAGACAGGAAATAGCAAGTGTTGGAGAGGATGTAGAGAAAAAAGAACCCTCATACACTGCTGGTGGGAATGTAAATTTGTACAGCCACTATGAAAAACAGTATAGAGTTTCCTCAATCAATTAAAAATAGAGCTTCTGGATATCTGCCTCCTGAAGTGTCCTTCAACAGATGATTGGATAAAGAAGATGTGGTACACAGATACAGAGAACAAACTGGTGATTGCCAGAGGAAAGCGGGGTCAGGGGTGAAATAGGTGAAGGGATGAAGAAGAACAAATTAGTAGTTACAAAATAGTCACAGGCATGGGGAGTACAGCATAGGGGACATAGTCAATATTACTATAATAACTATGTATAGTGCCAGATGGGTACTAGAGTAATCGGAGGGATCACTTTGTAAGTTATATAAGTGTCTAACCATTGTACTGTATACCTGAAACTAATGTAAAATAAAAAAGAATATGTACACAAAAAAAAGATGTGGTACATATATACAAACAGAATATTACTCAGTCATAAGAAAAGATGAAATACTGTTTGCAATAAAATACGCTAAAAGAAATAAGTCAGACAGAAAAAGTTGAGAGCCATATGATTTCACTTATATGTGGGATATAAAACTGAAAGCAACAAATGAACAAGACAAACAAACAAAAATTCATAGACACAGGCAACCGTTTAGTGGTTATCAGAGGGAAAAGCTAGGAGTGGGGGGTGTAGATAAGGGTAAAGGGGGTCAAATACATGGCGAGGAAAGATTTGACTTTGGGTGGTAAATAAATACACAATACAATATACAGATGGTATATTATTGAATTGTACACTTGAAACCTGTGTAATTTTAATAACCAATGTCACCCCAATAAATTTAATTTTTTTAAAAAAGGAAAAAAGAATCCACCTTCACAACCACTGTGATATCCTGCAGCTGCCTCTCTGTTCTTTGACATGGTGTATAATATAAATACTTGTTGATTTACTACTAATAAAATTACTCAAAACTTAACCTGTCTTCCAATTTTGCCCATGTCGAGTGTTTATCTAAATAGTTTTAAGCAAACATTCAAAGTATTTTTAAAGTTAATTCGCTGGGTAAAGATCCAAGGATTTGGATATATGAGGACAAGTGTTTATTTCTTCGCATTTGTTCTCTTAACAAGGTTTGCAGTGTAATTATCAAAATTGTGTAAATTTTTTTCTGCTAGATGAGCTGTAACAGAGTGATTACTTTTTGTGTTTTTTTTAAATAAAGTTTATTGAGGTATAATTTGCATACAATAAATGTGTACATTTAACCGTTTGATGAGTATTGACAAATATATAAATCCATGTTAACACCACCTCAGTCAAGGTACAGAATATTTCCATTAAACCATAAAATTGGCTTGCACTCCTTTTTGCAAATGGTCTCCTCTTTCCTCCACCCAAAGGCAACCACTAATCTAATTTTATCACTCAGACTGATTTCTATCACTAGAATCTCACATAAGTAGAATCATACATGCATAAATGGAATCTCTTATAACTGGCTTCTTCCTCTCAACCTATTGTTTCTTTTGAGCCATTAATGTTGTTTTGTGTATTAGTTCATTCCTTTTTATTGTTGAGTAGCATTTTACTGTATGAAGATACCACAATGTTTATCCATTCACTCACTGATAGACATTTGAGTTGTTTCTACTTTTTGGCTAATATGAATAAAGTTGTGTAAATATTCAGAGGCAAGTCTTTTGTGGACATATAATTTCATTTCCCTTTTGTAAAAACTTAGGTCACGTGTGCAGTGCATGTTTAACTTCCAAACTGTTTTCCAAAGTGGTTGTATTATTTTATAATCCCACCAGCGGTATGTGAGATTTTTAGTTCTTCCACATCTCTGTCAACACTTGATATTGGTGCATGTTTTATTTTCAGCTTTTCTAGGGAGTGGGTAATGGTATCTCTTTGTGGTTTTAAGTTGTGTTTCCCAGATGACTAAAAATGTTGAGTATATTTTCCTGTTATTTTTGGTTGTTTTGGAGGAAGAATATCTGTCTTTTTAGTTTTAGCCCCACCCTTTTTTGGTGATGTTTGTCTTGTTATTGAGTAGTAACGGTTTTTATATATTCTAAACAGAAGTCCTTTGTCAGATTAATTTGTTACAAATATTTTCTTCTGGTTTGTCGTTTGCCTTTATTTTGTCAACAATGTATTTTTATTTTATTTTTGCATTAACATGTTTTTATTTGAATTGAAAAAGTCATACTTTTTAAAGCAAAATAAGTCTCATTTGACTATGTTATTTTATTTTTTATTGTATTGTATTGTATTTTTTGATGTATAAGATTGACTCTGCCAATTAGATTATGTGGTGGGCAATTTCTTTAAATTTTTTTTTAAAAAATGTTTCTGTCTTTATTGAAATATAATAGACAATTAATTGCTTGTATTTACAGTGTACAATTCAATGAATTTTTCAATTATAGTTGGCATACAGTAATAGATCAGTTTCAGTTGCACAGCAGAGTGATCAGAGATTCATATAACTCATAAAGCAATCACCCCAGTAAATCTAGTACCCCACTTCCTCTTTCCTTATTTTTATAACATTATTAACCATCTTCCCCATGCTACACTTTACCTCTACATGTCTATTTTGCGACTATCCACTATTTTGCCATTCCCCCAAGCCCCCTCCCATCTAGTAGCCCTCAAAATATTCTCTGTATCTGTGAGTATATTTCTGCTTTTATTGTTGTTTATTTTGTTCTTTAGATTCCACATGAAATCATGAGATATTTGTCTTTCTCTATCTGACTCATTTCATTCAGCACAATACTGTCTAGGTCCATCAAGGCAATATCTTTTTCCATCCTTTTCCTTTTAGTCTGTGTGTGTCTTTTAACCTAAAGTGAGTCTCTTGTAGGAGGTATATGTAGGGGTCTTGTTTTCTTATCCATTCAGTCACACTATCTTTTGGTCGAAGCACTTAATTCTTTTCCATTTGAGGTACTTGTTGATGGGAACATAGTTATTACCATTCTTTATTCCTGTTTTCGATACATGTTTTTTCTTCTTAAAGAAGTCCCTCCAACATTTCCTGTAATACTGGCTTGGTATTCATAAATTCCTTTAGCTTTTTTTTGCCTGGGAAGCTCTTTATCTGTCTTTCGACTCTAAAAGATAGCTTTGCTTGATAAAGTATTCTTGGTTGTAGATCCTGAGTTTTCATCATGTCGAATATTTTGTGCCAAGCCCTTCTGTCTTGCATAGTTTCTTTTGAGAAATCAGCTGCCAGTCTTATGGGTGCTCCCTTGTAGATAATTAACTGCTTTTCTCTTGCTGGTTTTAAGTTTCTCTCTTTGTCTTTAACCTTTGGCATTTTAATTATAACATGTCTTGGCATGGGCTTCTTTGGGTTCCTCTTTTTTGGGACTCTCTGAGCTTCCTAGGGTTGTATGTCTATTTCCTTCACCAGATGAAGAAAGTTTTTCATAACTATTTCTTCAAATAGATTTTCAATGTCTTGTTTTCCTTCAGGCACCTCTATGACATGGATATTTTTACATTTAATAGTGCCCATAGACTGCTTAAATTATTATCATATTTTTGGATTTCTTGCCACTCCAATTGGGTGTCCTTGTATTGGTCGTTCAATCCTCTTCTTTATTCCCTCTGTTTATTCCATTTAATATACTTCTCATCTCAGATGTGTTCTTCATTTCTGACTGATTCCTTTTTATAATTTCCATTTTTATGTTTTTTCTTATCTCTTTGTTAAAGTTCTTACTGAATTTTTCTATACTTCCTCTAAGTTTATTGAGGGTCTTTATAACCAGTGTTTTGAACTCTGCATCTGTTAGATTGCTTAACTCCTGTATTCCTGGAGCTTTGTTCCGTTCTCTCATATGGTTTCTACTTCTTTATCTTCCCATTTTGGCTGCCTTTCTGTGTCTTTTTCTATGACTAATCAAAGCTCTTAAGTCTCCCGGTCTTATTAGCATGGCTATGTGTGGTAGGTGTCCAGTGGCACAGTCCTGAGAGGTGTTCAGCTGCAGACCAAGTTTAGCCCTAGCCTGTGCCCCTCCAGAGCCACCTGTTAAGATTCAGAAAGCAATCCACAAATGCTGTGCTTATAGTTGCCTCAAGAGGCCACACCAGAAACTGTGGTGAGCTGCCACCAGTGTGAGTCTTGGTGCTGCTCAGCAAGGAGCATCTGACTCGCTGAGGATACACCTGGATGTGGCTTGGGTGGGGCCGTGAGTTGGGAGAGGCAGATTTTCAGGAAATCCTCTGGGAGGAGCAACCTTCATTATCCAGTTTGATGACGTCCCTACTATGGCAATGCTGAGTCCGCACACTGGGTGAGGGGAGGGCTCAATAATGGAACAAATGGATATTGTCAGCACTTCTGTACTGAACGAGCCCTGCCTCTAGCCCTCACTCCGACAACTCAGTGTCCCCCTGTAAGTCCCTGGTTCCTTCAGAGCAGCCCAACTGGGCACTGGTGCTCAGAGTGAGCAGGTCCATCACCGTGAAAGTCCACTTGTGGACGAGGCCCCTTTAAGAGGCATCTGCAGCTTCCGGCTGCCGCTACCGCAGCCTCTGTCCCACTCAGCTGCTCTGACCTGACAGTGTCGCGTCTGCTCCCCCTCCTACCTTCTAGAGTTGCAGGTTGATTAATTATTTCTCTCCCTAGTTGTAGTGCTTTTGTTCCTCTAGATCTCAGGCGACTTTCCTTGCTATTGGCTCCTTGTTTCTGTCACATCTTTGATTTAGTCACAAGAGGGATAAACAGAGCCTCTATCATCTAAGCCGTTTTTTGGGAGGGACCCAATTTCTGTAAATTGAGTAAACTTAAATCAGCAGCTGAAAAAGTCTTTTTCCCAGCTTTATTGACACATAACATTGTGTAAGTTTAAAGTGTACAAAGTGTTGATTTGATACATTTATAAATTAGAAATGACTATCACTGCAGTATTAGCTACCACATCCATCCTGTCACATAGTAACTGTTTTCTTTTTTGTGATAAGAACACTTAATATCTATGTTCTTAGCAGCATTCAGGTATAGGATACAACATTATTAGCTATAATCACTATGCTGTACATTAGATCCCCAAACATGTTAATCTTATAACTAGAAATTTGTACCCTTTTGACCAATATCTCTCCATCTCCCTCACCCCACAACTCTTAGTAACTATCACTCTACTTTCCGTTTCTCTGAATTTGTCCATTTTAGATTCCACATATAAATGATATCATACAGTATTTTTTCCCTTTCTCCGACTTATTTCACTTAGCATCTCTCATTCAGGTTGTTGCAAAAGGCAGGATATCCTTCTTTCTTGTGGCTGAATAATATTTTACTGTATATCCAGTCATAAATATTTTGACTATTGCGAGCAATGAACATGAGAGTGCAGATATCTCTACAAGATCCTGATTTCAATTCCTTTGGATATATACCCTTTATTCCATAATGTGTTGAATTTCATTGACTGATTTTTTAATGTAAAATCTTTCCTCCCTGAGAAAACTCTCACTTAGTCATAATGCATCACTCTTTTTATATATTTTTGGATTTGATTTGTTAATATTTTGTTAAGAATTTTTGCATCTACGTTTACGAGTGATATTTTGTTCTGTAATCCTTTTATTTTATGAATTATCCTTGTTAGTGTTAGGAAACTCTTATATTTTCTGAAAAAGTTTATTTAAGCATATTATTATTTCTCCCTTAAATATTTGCCAGAATCCACCAGACACATCCAGGCCTGGTGCTGTCTTTATGGGAAGATAATAATAATGATGGCGATGATGATATAATGAGGATGATTCAATTTCTTTATAGATGATGATTCCTTTTTTTATAGATGTAGGACTATTTAGAATTCCCATTTCTTCTTGAGTCAGTTTTACTAAGTTTGTGTTGTTCAACAATATAACAGCTATTCTCTGTTAAGCCTTATGTAGTATGACTCAGTACTTATGCAGCCTAGCCTTTAGCAAAGGACTTGCAGGGAACTCTCACTCAGATTTTTACCCACATACCTCCCCTAACCCCTGAGCAGCTCCTTCTTCTCTTGTGCCTTTTCGCCCATATATTCCAGCAACTTTAACAGTTCTAAACTCTAATCTCTGCCTCCTCAGCTCAGTTGAACTGTCATGCAATGTTTGGACTCTAGCTCTGCACCACAATTAGGAAATTGTCTGTAGAAAACAGCCAGAGCAATCAAGGGACACACCCCACATATTTCCCTTCTTTCAGGGATTACAGTCTTGTACTACCTTGTGTCCAATGCCAGAAAACATTTGCTTCATGTATTTTGTTCAGTTTCATAATGGTTTACAGTCTGATACTAGGTACTCTATTATGGCCGCAGGTAGATATCACTTTTTGTGTTTGTAAAAATAAACTTTAATAGTGAGGATGTCCAAACTTCTATACATAGAATATGTGGCCTCTCATGACCTGGCTTGTCTACACTGTCTATCCCTCTGATCTTTTCACTTGACACACTGCTAAGCACTTTATGCTTCAGACAAACTACACTACTTAGTGTTACTCTCTTTACCAAACACACCCACAAATGAGACTATTGTGCTTGCTCCTCAGAGTTCTTGGATGTTACACACACACACACACACACACACACACACACACACACATATTGTTGCCTCAAATGTTCCCTTCTGCTCTCTTAGTTAACTCATGGTTTTCCTTCAGAACTTATGGTGACCCCATGACTGGATCACGTGGCCCTCTTTTTCTTCTCTATGCTTACTGCCATCTTAGCATTCAGCATAGCAAATTAGGTTTGTCTGTTCATTCTTTTTTTTGCCTCTTCCACTTGTGGATAGCAACCCTTATTTATCTTTAAACAAATTAACACAAAGAAGGTTCTTATTAAATACTTGCAGAGTAACCAATGTAATACTATTAATGGGTACTTTAACTTATGGCGTATTTTTTAGTGTTCCACTGTTTACAATAATAGCTTTATTAATCTATTTCAGTGTGCCAGACTATAAAAATAAACTAGGGTCCTATATGCCTAACTCCTACCCATCCATGAATCTCGGTGAAGCAGCATCTTGAGGGAGTGGGGGAAAAAGAGTAATGGTGGTGTCCCATAGACCAGACTCTATAGCAGCGTGGAGTGAGATAATTCATGACTTTTTACTTTTATGTTCTTGGTTTATTTGATATTTTGATTCATCATCTTGAGGCTGATTTTTCTTTGCTCTGACAGGTCATCTGAGAATCTGGCCACAGAGATACTTCTGCAGGACTCCTAGTGCCCCATGTTCCATGGCAGCCTCACACTGCATCTTTCATTGCTCTAAGGCTTCTGCAATGGCTGATTTCCCTTGCTGGAGAACAGACGTCTGACATCTGAACATTAGGTTGTAATAATCTGGGGACTCCTTATGTTTGCATTTCATTTTAGTGTCCCTAATTTTTCCTCATACTTCCATCTGAGAGGAGATAATTTCTTTCTTGGGTGAATTATTTTCTCATTTATGTGAACAAATAATTCCAAAAGGACATTTGTATGACATTCCGAAATATAGACTCTGATATTGAGACTAAAACTTTCTTAGGATTGTGACTTCTACCTGGAAAGAGTGACTTAATTGGTCGAAGCCTCTGCTTGAGAGATCTTGACTCTCTAGAGCTCCAATGTTGAGTCCTGGTACTTAAAAGCAACTTTAACCAGCTACTGCCTTTCTTCTAAGGACTGTGGTGCCTTCTTTTGTACCTTAAAGCCACCAGCATTTACATGGGTGAACACAATCATCTGAAAAAGAACTCACAACTTTAACTAATACTCAAGACTAAACTTCATGGAAATTGAAGTTAATTTCATTAGCGATAAGCAGACCAGTCTGTTCCTTTACTATCTGTTTTACAGTAATAACAATAATTTTCTATTTGCTTTATATACATGAATAAAAGCTTTCAATTTTCTGTATTAGGGGACATTTTCTGTACTAAAGATTTTTTTTTTCTTTATGAGTTGGATAAAATTCACCAGTAGAAATATCAGAGCATTTAAGAGAATTCTTTGATGACTTTCTAAATTTCTTTCCTGATATTTAGTTTGTTCAAAATTTCATTGTTTTGAAAAACCTTTTTTTTCCCAGAAATGTTTTCTATTTCAAGTTTATTGAACATGTAAGCATGCAGTTATATAGACACTCCTCTGACAATTGTAGTGAATTTTCTGATTATTTTTAGAAATTGATCAGGGGTTTTTATGATTGTTTTAACATGTTATTTGGCCAGGAAACCCAGAAATCTACAAATCCAGCTGTGGCCTAACCAGCCCTCTTTTCTGAAGGAACTCCAATAGAAATTTAAGAACAGGAAACAATAGCAAAATGAAACAATGGAAAGCAGAGTTTAATTTCATCAGGGACTTTAGCTTGGCACTGCAGGGTTGAATGGCAGTAGGCTGGGCTGGGTCTGGATTGCACAGCCATGTTCTGGGTAATTGAGAATGGGTAGAACCAGAGCAAATGTCTCAACAGCCCACTCTAGTGATCCAGAAGAAAAGGATATAAAAGACAGAGCAAGACAGAGCACATTTGCCCCAGTGACTACTACTGAGGTATCTTAGGCTATCTGCTCAGGGATGTTTCTGACAGGCCAGTAGTTTCCTGACCATTGCCACAATGGAGAAAATATAGAGGAGAAAAATAACAGCGTGGAGTGAGATAATTCATGATACAGCTGCAGAAAGTAGGGACTGGCATATGGGGGAGAGGCAGGGGGCAATGAAGGAGTGTACAAGTGATAAATTGGGGGAAATAAGCATTCCTGAATTGTACATTTTATTTTAGTATTTTCAATTAGTACAACTTTATTATTATGCATTTTACTGTTGACAGATTTTAATGATAACATTATGGTGGAAGAACAATCACTTCTCAGCCCTGTCAGTTGCTAGCTTGCTCCTGAGTCACCGTCATGTATATATGCTAAATGAAATAGACACTCACTTTCAAATGAGGCCAGAAAAGGGACAGAGATTTGGGAGATACATCATTTTCTCTAATACTTTCTTCTTTTCTTCATTTTTATATTCTTTATTATATCTGGTTCAAATATGATTTATTATGATGATATTGTACATGATTTAGGTTTCTTTCCTCCCTATGCAATTCTAAGGCGACAAAGTGGATATTCTGCTTTTAATTCATCTTTATAAGATGAGAAGAAGTGCCAAATAAGATTTTCTGTTGCTTTATATGGCCTAAACTGAATTTAAATAAATAAATAAATAAATTTTAAATATTATCAATACTCGTACAACAAACAATTCTACAAAAAAAGTAGACTAATGATCTAATCTCCATTATTCCGCCTTATGTTATTATTTAAAATTTCATAAAATGGGTTGGCTAAAAAAATAATTAGTGTTTTTCCTAAAGTTATCTACCCCATACGTTCTCTTACACAATTATTTCAATTGCCAGATTTATTCTCTATGTATTTAACTATTTGAGAGTGCTTTATCTTTGTACATAAATTGATAGGTGTCATAGACATCATTAATTACAGCATTTTAGTCTTATATAGCAAATATACATATATATTTTAATTGACTGATAGAATTTCAATCTATAAAGTATACAAAAAGTCTCATCTCAGTTTCATTAAGCGAATATTCAGATAATAACAATAAATTGGACTGGCATGTCTTATTGTAAATTGGTGTCATGCTAATTAGAAATTTGGTACACATGGTCATTGATCATTCTCAAGTTAAGGAAAACTAAAAATGAAGTAGAATTCAACTATCCGGACTTTCATATGCCCCAGGGCAAAGCTGAAGCAGAATAGCAGATTTATGCCACACTGAAAGCTGCAGCTAAAATTTGGTGCATCATTATATTTATTTATACTTTTTCTTTTTTGTTCTAAATTATAATTATGGTGTTATATTCCATTTTATCACTTGTTATTTGGAATAATGTTCTTTGGAATTTCCAAATAGTTCTTTTCTAACTAAAATTTTCTTAATTTTATCATATTATGATCAAATAATGCATACTTTTATCTAAAGGATTTATTTTTATATTTTATATATTTCTTATGGACATAATCTGTTTTGTTTTATGAATTGAGCTGGAAAGGCTAATGATTGGTTTTGTGAGATTTTCTGTGTATTTTTAAAAACAATATTTCCTATATATGTTTTGATGCTGCATTATTCATGTATAAAAAGTTCATTCCACTGTTTTCTACCTATGTGACCATGGCAAGTTGCTTGAATTCTTTGAGCTTTAGTTTCCTTTTTTATAATCTAGAATGGTAAGGCTCAACTTTGTGTAATATTTATTGGAGGATTAAATGAAATAATTTATGTAAAGGGAAAACTGCACATTTAGTAGTAATAGTAATTACATCTTCTTTATATATTATACATTTTACCAATGGAATTTTACCTGGTGTCAAAATAGGATTGTTTTATTTATTTATTTATTTATTTTTACCATAGAAGGTGTTTTTTTATTTTTTTATTTTATTTTTTAAATTTAATGATTTATTTTTTTATTTTTAAAAATTCTTTTTTATTTCTTTTTTTCTCTTTAACAATTTTTATTTATTTATTTATTTTTAAAATTAAGTTTATTGGGGTAACGTTGGTTAATATGATTATATAATTTTCAGTTGTACATTATAATTTGACATCTATATATTCTATTGTGTGTTTACTACCCAAAGTCCAGTTTCCTTCAGCTACCATATATTCGGTCCCCTTTACCCACTTCACCCTTCCCCTACCTCTCTATATTTGACTCCCTTTACCCCTTCTACCTCCCCCTCCTCTCCCACCCCTACCCTCTGGTAACCACTAGTCTATAGTCCATGTCCATGAGTCTCTGTTTGTTTGTCCTGTTCATTTGTTGCTTTTAGGTTTATATTCCACATATAAATGATATCATGTGATTTTCAACTTTTTCTGTCTGGCTTATTTTGCTTAGCATGATTATCTCGAGATTCATCCATGTTTTCACAAATGGCAGTATTTCATCTATTCTTATGGCTAAGTAATATTCCATTGTATATATGTACCTCAGCTTCTTTAGCCAATCATCTATCATAGGACACTTCAGTTGCTTCCATGTCCTGGCCACTGTGAATAGTGCTGCTATGAACATTGGTGTGCAAATATCTTTTCGGACATGAGTTTTCAAGTGTTTGTAGTAAATACCCAGTAGAGAGACAATAGAGGGATTGCTGGAGCATATGGTAGATCAATTCTTAGTTTTTTGAGGAACCTCCATACTGTTTTTCATAGTGACTGTACCAATTTGCAGTCCAACAGCAGTGTACGAGGGTTCCTTTTTCTCCGCATCCTCTCCAACATTTGTTATTACTTGTCCTGTTTATTATAGCCATTCTAATGGGTGTGAGATGGTATCTCATTGTGGTTTTGATTTGTATTTCTCTAATAGCTAGTGATGTTGAGCATCTTTTCAAATATTTGTTGGCCATTTGTATGTCCTCCAGGAAGAAGTGTGCGTCCAGATCCTCTGCTCATTTTTTGATTGGATCATTTGTTTTTTTGTTGTTATTGAGTTGTATGAGGTTTTTGTATATTTTGGATATTAGGCCTTTATTGGAGGTGTTGCTTGCAAATATATTTTCCCATTCGGATGGTTCTCTCTTTACCTTGTTGATGATTTCTTTTGCTGAGCAGAAGCTTTTTAGTTGATGTAGCCCCATTCATTTATTTTAGCTCTTACTTCCCTTGCTTTTGAGGTCAAATTCATAAAATCCTCTTTAAGTCCAAGGTCCTTGAGTTTAGTTCCTATGTTTTCTTCTATGCATTTTATTGTTTCAGGTCTTATATTCCGGTCTTTAATCCATTTTGAGTTAATTTTGGTGTGTGGTGATAGACAACAGTCTAGTTTCATTCTTTTGCAGGAGGCTTTCCAGGTTTCCCAGCACCATTTATTGAAGAGGTTTTCCTTTTTTCACTGTATGTTTTTGGCTTTGTTGAAAATTATTTGCTCATATAAATATGGGCTTACTTCTGGACTCTCAGTTCTGTTCTACTGGTCTGTGTGTCCGTTTTGCTGCCAATACCATGCCGTTTTGATTACTGTCGCTTTGTAGTATAATTTGAAGTCGGGCAGAGTGATGCCTCCAGCCTCGTTCTTTTTTCTCAGGATGGCTTTGGCAATTCGGGGTCTTTTGTGTTTCCATACAAATCTGATGATTTTTTGTTTTATTTCTTTAAAAAATGCCGATGAGATTTTAATGGGGATTGCATTAAATCTGTATAATGCTTTAGGTAATAAGGTCATTTTTACTATGCTGATCTTCCAATCCAAGAACATGGAATATCTTTCCATTTCTTTGTATCTTTTTTTATTTCTTTTAATAGAGTCTTGTAGTTTTCATTATATAGATCCTTTACATGTTTCGTTAAATTTATTCCTAGATATTTTATTCTTTTCGTTACAATTGAAAAAGGAATTATTTTTTTCACTTCTTTTTCTGACACTTCATTATTAGAGTATAGGAAAGCTATGGATTTTTGGATGTCGATTTTGTATCCAGAGACTTTACTGTATTTGCTTATTGTTTTTAGTAGTGTTCTTGTGGAGTCTTTAGGGTTTTTTATAGAGAGAATTATGTCATCTGCAAATAGTGACAGTTTGACTTCTTCATTTCCTTTTTGGATGCCTTTTATATCTTTCTCTTGTCTGATTGCACTCGCTAGGACTTCCAATGTTATACTGAATAACAGTGGTGATAGTGGACAGCCTTGACTTGTTCCTGATCTTAGAGGGAAAGTTTTTGGTTTTTCACCATTAAGTATAATGTTGGCTGAGGGTTTGTCATATATGGCCTTTATTATGTTAAGGTACTTTCCTTCTATACCGATTTTGTTAAGCGTTTTGATCATGAATGGATGCTGTATCTTGTCAAAGGCTTTTTCTGCATCTATTTATATGATCATATGATTCTTATTTTTTAATTTGTTTATGTGGTCTATCACATTAATTGAGTTGTGTATGTTGAACCATTCCTGTGCCTCTGGAATGAAAAAATTGTTTAATGTCACCATATCATTGACCCCTTTTACCCCATCTACCTCCCTCCTCCTCTCTCCCCTCCTAAATTAGTATTATTGTCTGCTTTCTTTTGGTTTCAGTACACCTGAAATATCATTCCCTTTTGTTTTGTCTAATTTTTTTATCGTGGTAAGATATTCATAACATAAAATTTATTATTTTAACTATTTTTAATTACATAAGTCATTGACATTAAGTACATTTACACTGTTGTACAACCATCACCACCATCCATCTCCAGAACTTTTTCATCATCCCAAACAGAAAATCTGTACCCATTAAACACCAAGTTCCCACTCTCCTCTCCAACCAGTCCCTGGAAATCTTTTTTCTACTTTCTGTATCTGTGAATTTGCCTTTTCTAAGTATCTCGTAGAATATTTGTTCTTTTGTGTCTATTTCACTTAGCATAATGTTTTCAGGGGTCATTCATGATGTAGCATGTATCAAAATTTCTTTTTATTGATGAATAATATTTCATTGTATGTATATTTATGTTTTGCTTATCTATTCATCTGTCAATGTACACTCAGGTTGTTTCCACTTTTTAGCTATTGTGTATTATGCTGCTATGGACACTGGTGTACAAGTATCTATTTGAGTTCCTGCTTTCAATTTTTGCGGTATATACCTAGAGGTAGAATTGCTGGATCATATTGCTGGAACATATAAAGTTTTATGTTTAACTTTTTGAGTAACTGCCCAACTGTTTTCACAGTAGCTGTTCCATCCTTTAGTTTTAACAGTTCTGTGTGGACCTGTTTTAGTTGTATCTCTTATAGGTAGTATATAGTTGACTTTTACTTTTTAACTCCAAACTCTCTTTGATCTTAACTATACCAGTAATTTGGCAGGATATACTCTTTTTATTTTATTAGGGCTTGACTTTAAGTCTTTTTAAAAATATTCTCTGATCTTTATTTTCTAACTCTAAAGTTAAATAATTTCAAAGGTGCTTTTTGACCTACTCTCTTTCCTACAACTCCTTTGTTAAGATTTGAAGTTTAAATTATTTGTGCTTCTTCATTATTACTCTATTTACTCTCACGTCAAATCCCAATCTTCTTTAATATAATCAAGAATTTGAAATTGAAATTTTTGTTATTTTTTAGTTTTATGGGTATATACATGTTACTTTTCAAATGCTATAATATGCTATGTTTCACTTTTGCCTTGAGTTTAGCAACCATATTTATGACAATGTTTTTCAAAACTCTATTTTAATTGCCTTTATTGCTTATAGCTAATGCTTTTAGTCTCTAGTTGTCATCTTTTTTTTTTGTCTGTTTCATCTCTTAGTCAACTAAATAGACTATTTATCCAAGTAATTTTTTTTAAGAGGGAGGGCAATGTATGTTCAAATCAGAGGTAGCTTTACCAGATGCTCATAAGTTTAAGCTTTAGGTCTTCTCACTTGTAGTGCCCCTGCCTATACCCCATCCCTAAAGTTAAATTCATAATGCTACATATTTAAAAGAAGTTCTCCACATGGTTTTAGTTTTAGACTCCACAAAGCCTGTATCTGCCCTTGATTCTTATTCATTAATCTCTGAGTATATGCATCTGTCTCTTTCATGTAGAAAAGACTTAGAGAGCTAAAGTCAAAAACTAATTAGATTTTTTAATCTTTCTGGGAAATATCTTTTTCCTATCTGGAATTTATGTGAGTTTTTTTTTTATTCTTGTAATTCAAAAATTTTGCTAGGCTATGTGAGCCCCACCCGCCACCAATCCCTGCCCTGGGTTTTTTTTCCAGTTGTTATTGTCTGAAGTAGAATAATCAGAGTATTGGGCCAGTTTTAGAGTCCAGATTTCTATTCCGGGTTCCAGAGAGTGGAATAGGAAAGACATTTTGGCCTAGCTTCCTCCATAATTTATAAGAAGCACAAGTTATTTTTCTCCATAGTTCCACTATGCTCATAATTTGTGGCAAGATCAGCCAGACTGTTTTCTTAAATAACAGTTTTATTGACATATAATTCACATACCATGTAACTCACCCTTTTAAAGTGTACAATTTAATATTTTTTGTATATTCACTGATATGTGCAGCTATTACCACAATCAATTTTAGAACATTTTCATCACCTCAAAAGGAAAACCTGTACTCCTTAGCTATTACCCCCCATCTATTTGTAACCCTAGTCCCTAAGCAACCGCTAATCTACTTTCTATATCTATAGATTTGCCTTTTTTGGACATTTTATATGTGATATAATATAACATGCAGTCTTTTGTGACTGACTCCTTTCACATAATGTTTTCAAGAGTCATCCATGTTGTAACTTATATTAATACTTCATTCCTCTTTTGGTCAAATAAGATTCCATCACATGAATATTACCACATTTTGTTTATTGATTTTTCGGTTAACAGATATTTGAGTTGTTTCCACCTTTTGGCTATTATGAATAATGCTGCTATAAGTGTTTGTGTAAAAGCTCTTGTGGACACGTGTTTCCATTTCTTTTGGATAGATACCTAGGATGGAATTTCAGAGTTTTATTCTAAATCTATGTTGAACCATTTGAGAAACTACCACACTGTTTTCCAAAATATCAGCATATTTTATGTTTGCACCAGCACTTAGGAGGTTTCTGATTTCTCTACATCCTTGTCTATACTTGTTATAATCCGACTTTTTGTTTATGGAGATTCTTGTGGGTGTGAAGTGGTATCTCATTGTGGTTTTGATTTACTGGCGACTAATGATGTTCAGCATCTTCACATGTGTTTATTGGCCATTTACATATCTTCTTTAGAGGAATGTCTATTCACATACTTTGCCCATTTTTAAATGGATTGTTTGTCTTTTTATTGAGTTATAAGAGTTCTTTATGTATTCTGGATACTAATCCCTTTTTAAATATATAATTTGCAAATATTTCCTCCCATTCTTTGTGTCAGATTTACACCTTTCTGATATTGTCCTTCAAGGATTTTTTTTATTTTGACAAAGTCCTATTTATATATATCTTTTGTTGTTGCTTGTACTCTTGGGGTCATATCTACACCATACATCTTTTTTTTTAAAAAAAAGAACCATTGCTTAATTCAAGGTTATGAAAATTTATGCCTATGCTTTCCTCTAAGTGTTTTATATTTTTAGTTCATATGTCTTTGATCCATTTTGAGTTAGTTCTTTTATATGGTGTGAGATAAGGGTACAAATTTATTCTTTTGTGTGTGGAAATCTAGCTTTCCCATTGCCATTTGTTGAAAATTATTCTTTTCCTCCTTGAATTGTCTTGGAACCCTCACCAAAAATTAATTGACCTTAAATATAATGGGTTATTCCGGACTCTCTATTCTGTTTCAGTTGATCCATATGTATGATCTTAAGCCAGTATTACACAGTCTTGATTTCTGTAGCTCTGATAATTTTTGGAATCAAGAAGTGTTAGTCTTCCTACTTTTTTTCTTTTAATTATTATTATTGGGTTATTTGGGGCTCCCAACAATTCCCTATAAACTTTAGGATAAGCTCGTGTATTTCTTCAGAAAAGCCAGCTGCAATGTTAATAGGGATTGCATTCAATCTATAGATAATTCAAGGAGTACTGGCATTTTACCAATAATAATTCATGAACACAGATGCCTTTCCATGCAATTAGGTCTTTTAAAATTTATTTCAGCAATATTTGTCATTAGTTGTAATAGTTTTTTAAAGATTCTTTAGCAATTTCTATATGCAAGATCAGTTAGTTTTACTTCTTTCTTTCCATCCAGATGCCTATTATTTTATTTTCTCACCTAACTGACATGGCTAGAACTTCCAGTTCAATACTGGATACAAGTGGTGAGAATAGACATCCTTGTCTTGTTCCTGATCCTAGGGGAGAGGTTTCCAGTCTCTTACCATTAAGTATGATGTTTGTTGTGAGTTTTTCACAAATGCCCTTTATTGGACTTCGGAAGTTCCCATCTATTCTTAGTTTGTTGAGTGTTATTATCATGAAAAGGTGTTGAAATTTGTCAGTTGATTTTTCTGGTTCTATTGAGATGATCATATGGTTATGTTCTTTGTTCTATTAATATGTTGCATTACATTGATTGATTTTTATATTTTGAATCAATCTTTCATTACTGAGATAAATCTCACTTTATCATGGTATACCATCTAATTTACACGTTGCTGGATTTGATGTGCTAATATTTTCTTGAGTATTTTTGCATCCATATTCATAAGAGATATTAGTCTAGTTTTCTTTTCTTGTGGTATGTTTTTCTGTTTTACTCTCATCTATTTTTTGGAAGTGTTTGTGAAGAATTGATATTAAATCTTCTTTAAAGATTTGTCTGAATTCACTTGTATAGACATTTTATCCTGAGCTTTTCTTTGTGGTTAAAATGTAGGTATGCCATTTTCTATTTTTTTTAAATATATTTTATGTCATTTTTGTTTCTCTATTCCTCCATTATTACCTCCTTTTATGTTAAATAAATATTTTCTAATTTGCCATTTTTAATCATTTTTCTCATCTTTTATTTTATACATCATTTCCTTAGTAATTACATCTTAACTTATTGAACAATCTTGCTCAGATTAATAGCAATTGAATTTTAATAATATTTCTTTTCTTGTATATTTTATAAAATGTTTCTCCTCCACAACTGCATTCCCCCCTCCTTCTTTATGCTATTATTTTCATATACATTACATCTTTATACAGTATATGCCCATCCACACAGATATATAATTACTGCTTTATTCAGTGTCTTTTAAATCAAATAGGAGAAAGAAGTTATAAAAAATACATTTATACTATCTTTTATATTTATCTATGTAGTTAGCTTTACTAATACTCTTTTATTTCTCCATATGGATTCAAGTTACTCTCTAATTAGCTCTGCTAGTGACAGTTCTCTCAGTTTTTGTTTATCTGGGAGTATCTTCACTTCTCCTTCATTTGGAATGATAGTTTTGCTGGAAATAGAATTCTTTGTTGATTTTTTTTTTCTTCAGTACATTGAAATGGCATCCTACTGCCTTCTGGCCTTGGTTTCTGATGAAAAAATCAGAGCTCTTAATCTTATTGAGGTTCATTTGTACATAATGAGTCATTTTTTTCTTGGCACTTTCAAAAGTCTCTCTTTGACTTTGCTTTCAACAGTTTGATTATGTTGTATCTAGGTGTTTGTCCTACTTGCTGTTTGTTGAACTTCTTAGTTGTGTATATTAATGTTTTTCATCAAATTTAGGAAGTTTGGGTTCAACATTTCTTCAATTATTCTTTCTGCATTTCTCTCTCTCCTTTCCTTCTAGGAATCCCATTATACATATGTTGATGAATTCAGTGGTGTCCTAGAGGTCTCTGAGGCTCTATTTTTCTTCATTCTTTTTTCTCGTGTTGCTCAGACTGGATAACCTCAATTAACCTAACTTCAAGTTCACTAATTCTTTCTTCTGCCTGCTTATATCTCCTGTTGAACACTCTAGACACTTTTAAATTTTAGTTAATATACTTTTCAGCTTCAGAATTTCTATTTGGTTCTTTTTATAATTTCTAACTCTTTATTGATATTCTCCATTTGGTGAAACAGTGTGATATCATTCTCATACTTTGCATAGTGTTTAGACATGATTGTCTTCCTTGATCATATTTAAAATAGCTGACTTAAAGTCCTTGCCAGGTAAGTCTAAAGCTAGGCTTCCTGAGACACAGGTTTTATTGTTTGCTTTTCTCCCCCTGTGTATGGTCCACATTCTTGTTTCTTTTTATGACATATATTTTTTAATGTGGTGTTTTAAATAGTATAATATTGCAACTTTAGAAAACTAGTTTTCCTCCCTCCCCAGCATTTGTCGTTTTTTGTTGTTTATTTAATGACTTTTCTGAATTAATTCAATAAAGTCTATATTCTTTGTTGCATGTGGTCACTGAAGTCTCTTCAGTTAGTTTAGTGGTCAGCTAGTAATTAGACAAATATTTTTTAAACACCTGAAACCAATAAGTCTCTCATTCTTTGCTGAGAGTCTCTGTGTGCATGTTAGGCATGCCTTCAACATTCAACTAGGCAGTTGACAACTTTGCTTTAGGCTTCACCGCTTGCTTTCACAGAGCTTCAAAGTTATCCAGAAGTGAGAGCTCAGTTCTTTTCTGAGCATGCACACAATCTTCTGGAGTCCCAAGAATTTGTTGGAGATTTTCGAAACCGCATATGGACATCTCATTCTCCAGCTTTTCCTTCTTCACTGTTTACGTCAACCTGTTGTTTGCCCCAACTGTTATCACAAATTCAGGCTGCAATATTAAACAGCCATTGATTTTTTTCAACAAATGCCCTCAGAGGGGGAAACTGTTTGTACTTGGTGAGCTCTGAGTCAGAACAAATGAAGGCAAGTTCTCTGAAGATTTCCAAGGAACTTCCAGGTGGGTCAAATAATGACCATTCTCTAAAAATGAGGCTTTAGTGGAGCTCCAACCCCATCTGCTTCCTCCAGTGGCTGGCTGCAGCTTCTAATTTTCACTGTGATTGTGGGATTCTTGGTTTACACGGCTGCTGCAGAGGCTGGTAGAAAGGAATGAGTACATGGCAAGTTCAAATACCTCGAAATTTGCTATCGTAACCAAACTTCAGGCTTTGAAAAAAAAATGCTCCTCATATTTTTACAACCCTTTAGTTAATTTTCAGAGTTGGAAAAAGCTGATTTGGAAAAATTTGGGGTGTTCTCATTGCTTTTATGGAGGGATTTGGTCTTCAGAGTTTTTTACTCCACCAGTCTCACCCATGTCACCCCCTTTAAAATCTTTATCAGATTATATCACAGCCTCCTTAAAATCCTCCTAAAGGCTTCTCTTTACGGTTAAAACGCCAGTCTCTCACCGGGACCTATTAGGATCTGCACGATTTTACCCCTGCTGCCCTTCTGATCTCATATCCTATTGTTCTTGCTACTCTCACTATATACCCTCTCTGTGCTTTTTTCTATTCCTCGAATACACCAGTCTGGTCAATACATCTTTCCAGTCATTCATGTCTCAGCTCACTGTCATTTCCTCACAGAGGCTGTGATTTCCCCACCCGACCCTCACTCTCTTTATTATAATACCCTGGTTTATTTTATTTACAACAGCACTATCTGAAAAAGATCTCGTACTTTATTTTTTAATTGTATTTAGCTCTCTCTCACTTGACTGTAAAATCCATAGAGCCAAAGCCTTGTCCGCTTTCTTCTCTGCCACATTCTACTGCTTGGAAAACTTTTTGGCATATAGATAGGTGTTCATTGTTGAATGAATTAAGAGCTAAATTCACATTTATATGCAACAAAAAGAGACCTACTGCAGTTCTTAAAGAGCATTAGAACTTTGTTTTTCTCCCTAAAATTTTTCAAATCTTGAACAGTATTCTGGCTGTTAAAATGAAGTTAATAAGCTTTCTGTTTAAAGATGGTTTTTACAATTGTTTTATAAACTAGTTATAGCCTACATTAGTTATGCCCAATACACATAGTTAATCCCTTTTCAATCCTGGCCTTATATCTTAAGACCTCTTTTTATGTTAGGATTCAATTCTGTATATTATGCAACCCCAAAGATCATTTTTCTTCTCTTAACACTAGAAAAACATTGCAAGTGATTCTGAAGACTTTCAGTCCCCTTAGTGGGAGACCATAAGATATGAAAGGAAATGAAACTATAATGAGCTGTAGAAGGTAAGACCTGTGGAAGTTTTGGTTATAAATTAGGCTCTTTAGCATAGAAATTTATTCTTCATGCTAACACTGAATATACTTAGTGCTAAATTATTCTCACAGAGTAACCAAACCAAATCTGTATTTAATATAAGAAAATTTTCAAACTTTCCCTACCATTCTTATGTCTGAGAACCATTTTCCTTTTATGGCACTCTTTGCAGAGATGAAATCTGTGAAATTATTGTGAGTCCTTTATTAGTGTCCTAGTGGTGAGTACACTAAGGTGTGGCCTGATGACTCATTCTGTGTAACTAACTCCACTCTATCCAGGAACTGAGCCGTATCCATAAATGTAAGAGATCCAGCACCAGATGTCAAAAAGTCAATGTTTATTTAGAAAAAGAAATACGTCATTGAGTGATTAACTCCTCGAAGCAATAGTTAAATTTTTAAATCATCTGGATTTATTTTAAAGTGCCACTTTTCTTCTTTGTAGATAGGATTATTTACTTGGGTTTTTAATGAGAAAACAACATGGGCACCTGTTAATATCAACAGCTTCCTTTTTATGGTTAGTCTGTAAAATTAACCTGGGAAGTTCAGCAGTTAATAGTTTCCTACTCTGAGAGGAGCTTTTGAACTTTACCAGGATCGTACCTGGGTGGATTCCACTCAAGTATATACTCCTGGAAGCAGAGAGTAACCTGTATACATGGAAGGGTGCTGGAAACCAAGTGGCAGTGAATAAGGTAGATAGGTTATAAGAAAACTTTCATTGAAGGAATATGTGGCCTTCCAAATTTTTATTATTTAAAAAGGAGAGCAAAAGTTAGCCCTATCCTTTCATTGTAGACAAGTTGCAGGATATCTCATTGACTTGGCACACACCAGGATGAGAGGCCCCCTAGCGAACTTGCTTGCTTGGTTACAGCATGATGCTAACAGGTTCCAATGAAGCTGTCTGATTCTTCTCAGGTCAGTTTGCTTGGTTCAGGGGAAGAGAATCAAACCCAAGGTCACAAGCATTACCCTTGGTCATTCCCCTTAACCAAAATTATTTAAAATTTTGTTATATAATTATGTTCTTGGTTCTACAGAAGGAGACAATGGTAAACAACCCATGGAAGTCACTTTCAAAATGCTATCCTCTTGGTTCGTCCAAGTTCCAAGTTTATTTCTAAAGAGAAAGGTTTTTTGTTTTTTGTTTTTTATATATATAAATGAAGGTATTCTAATGGATGCATAAATGGAGAATTATACAGATTGTACAAAATATATTTAAACATCAGTTAGCCTGCTCGTTTAACCAATATGGAGTATGTGTTTGGGACCAGGTTCTAAGAATACAAAAGCCAGTAAGAAATAATTCCTGCCATCAAAAAACTTATAATGTAATTAATACCCAGTTTTGGTTATTTGGAATACACAAAATTTGGGGGAGGAAAACAATAATATGAAGTCACATGAAATTCAAGTATTCTGACACAATTCTATAAGTAAGCTTTTAATTTTTTTTCTTATTAAAAATATCAACCCATTTCTCTTGAAAATAAATAGTATATATTTTTGAAATAAATAGTATATATTTTTGAAATATTATTTCTGATAAACAGAATAACAGATAGTAATATGCAGCCATACAGCACTTACTGACATTTCAGCCAGTGATGGACCATGTATAAGACGATGGTCCTGTAAGATTATAATGGAACTAAAAAATTCCTACTGTCTAGTGACATAGCCGTCCTAACATTGTAGCACAATGTATTATTCACATGTCTGTAGTGATGGTGGTGTAAACCACCCTACTGTCTGTCAGTCATATAAAAGTACATATGAACAGTACATAATACTTGATAATGATAATAAACACCTATGTTACTGATTTATGTATTTACTATACATTTTCTCATTACTATGGAGAGTAGTCTTTCTACTTACAAAAAAAACAGTGTGCTGTCAAACAGTATGCCATGTTACTCTGGCAGCAGATTATACATCTCATGTTTACTGTGTGTCTTGATTGCATTATTTTCTTTTTTGTTTGATTTAATCTCATGTTGTTTTATAAATTTAGTGCAGCCTAAGTATACAGTGTTTATAAAGTCTACAGCAGTGCACAATAACATCCTGGCCTTCATATTCACTCAGCCTTCACTCACTGACTCACCCAGAGCAACTTCCAGTCCTGCAAGCTCCATTCTTGGTAAGCACCCTGTACAGGTGTGCCATTTTTATCTTTTATACTATATTTTTACTGAACCTTTTCTATGTTCAGAGAGACAAATATTTACCATTGTGTTACAATTTCCTACAGTATTCAATATAGTAACATGCTGTACAGGTTTGCAGCCTAAAAGCAATAGACTATACCTTTTAGCCTAGGTATGTAGCAGGCGTACCAGTTAGGTTTGTGTAAGAGTGCTCTATGATGTTTACTCAATGAAGAAATCACCTAATGATGCATTTCTCAAAAGGTATCTCCATCATTAAGCAGCACATGGACTTTATACAAATTAGTTCCACATACCTTTGAAAAGGAATCTAAATCGAGTATCCTATTTAAGACTATAGTTCTGGGGAGTGGTAATTCTTATTTGTTTTACATTCTTACATATTTATTGTAAAAAATTTAGAATACACAAACCCAAAAGAAGAAAATAAGATTATCCATAAGCCTATCACACAGAAATAACCAGATACCACTCAGATATATGGTTCAGAATATGTCTTTCAACCATTTATTATGTAAATAATAACGAACATTTGTCGTATACATAACAATTAAAATATGGACGTGGTTCCGTAGTGTAGCAGTTAGCACGTCTGCTTTACATGCAGAAGGTCCTGGGTTCACACCCCAGGGGAGCCATGGTCCATGGTCTATAGCCATGCCACCCTGAACAAGCTGGATGTCTGATCTCAGAAGCTAAGCAGGGTTGGGCCTGTTTAGTACTTGGATGGGAGACCACCTAGGAAGACTAGTTGCTGTAGGCATAAATAATAATAAATAATAAGTAATAATAAATAAATAAATAAATAAATAAATAAATAAAATCTTAACATACTGCTAAGCCTTTCACAGGCAGTGTCTCATTTAAGAAATGGGCTTAGGCTCTGCATGTGTTTTGTGGCAGTTTTTAATTTAATATATTGTGTGACAATCTCTTTTCATTAAATATTCTACTAAGGCATAATTTTAGTTTTAATCATAGATGTATTGAATAAAATTTTAAAAAGTTTTTTAATTTTTTAGCTGTTATAATAAATGCTAATGATGAGCATCTGCTGTTTATAATAGCAAACAAAACAAAGAAAACCCATCAGCAAGAAAATATTTAGTGACCTCTAAAATTATTTCCTTAGAATAATTCTTAGAAATAGTTCTGAAAACAAGTGCTTGAACAGTTTAACATCTTTTAATAAATATTGCCATGAGAAAATTTTTTGCTTTCAATATCTATATTTCCATAACATAATAGACTTAATGACAATCTGATATTTTTCCATACTGTAAACAATCATTCCTTTAAGACACAGAGTCAACTATGTTACTCCTCTTGGGCTGTCCCTTCAGCAGCTGCAGGTTTTGAGTTGCAAAACCTTGGGATACTTTATTGGGCTCCTGGTACCTACTTATCACACTGAGAGAGGTGATGCAATTGCCTTTCAGCTCAAAGAAATGAATTCAAGTAAGTTTGTGTAAGTTTAAATGCCTAAAGAAGGTTTTTATAGGTTAAAACCTATACTGCAACTTTTTTCTAGCCCCCTCCTATCACCATAACTTCTAAATTCTAAGACATGTGGCTGAAGAATTCTTAAGAAATATTAGAAGGAGGGGTAAGTGTAGCTCAGCAATGTGGTTGTATTTGAATTTGGAGATTGCATCTGATCGTATACCCTTCTAGGCTCTGCACATGTTGGGGCATACAGCATCCACCATCAGCCCTGGAAAAGTTCCCAGAAAATTCTCGATGCTCTCAATATTGGCACCAAAGAGACTGCTTAGATCCTCTATAGGTCTTTGTCAGTATTCTGCAACAATCAATAAAATAAATACAAAGATCATATGTACACGTATGTCAAATAGTGGGGACATTAAGAGGTCAGCTCTAGTATACCCTTAACACAAAAGGAGAGTCTATTAATCTTTTAAGACTAAAGAAAATGCCACTCAGTTAAATATTGGAACTGTGAGCATTTCATCTAGGGAGACAAAAAGAATAATAGTGGTCAAGACAAATTTGACCTGAAACCTCTCCCCAACTCACATGCTTTCCAGTTCCCTCATTGGTTTGGGTTTTATTATGAAATTTTCTCTCAGGTATCATTTGGTACTATATTTGTGACTTCATTTTGTCCCTTAGAGAAAATGGTGTAATGTAATTGGAAACTTTAAAAAATATTTTCTCATATAAATACCAAGCTCACAAGTTAAAAAACAAAACAAAACCCTAATTATTTGAGTCTCTCCCCACCCCCACCCAATAAACAATTAGACTCAGGTGTGAATTCTATGGAAAAGAAATTAACTGGTAAATGATTGGTGACAGTAGTTCCTTCTTTGCAAAATCAAACTATAAAAAAACCGTTAAATATCACCTGCACACCAGTGGGCTTATCACTGCTTTGAAATATTCAACCATATTTCCTTTGTTAGTTTAGAAGGTGGGAAAGTAGTTGCATATTTACTTTGGTCTGGTGTGGGTGCTAGTGGAGAGTTCAATTTTGTTCCACATTTATATTACTTAAAAGTCATTTATAATGGGCTTCCTGAGTTCATACTCTACTGACACATTTCAAAGAAGCACTTAGAGCCAGTCCAGAATAGTTTCTTAGGTGGAAGCATATTTAAGGCTAAAAAAACTTCTTATACCATCAATGGTACCTTCAATAAATGTCATTTGACAAGTTTGTGGTTTAAAAATGAATTTTTTGCCTTGAGATAGAAATAAAATCATGAATTTAATTTAAAGTGGGACACTTTTGTGGTTTCTGTAGAGTTAGCTAAGCCCAAGGGAATACAATTCCTGGTATAATATTTTAAGTCTCAATATTATACATTGAGTTATAAATATTGATGTTGCTTTTCAAACAGGTTTTCCATTAGAAGTATGACTTTTTCAAATTTGCCTTCTCCTTCACTATGGTTTTATTGCTTTCATTGTATCATATGTTGGAATATACCTTCGATTTTATAAGGAAAGTTAATAATAATAAAATAAGAATAAACTTATTTTCTAACTTTCAAAAAAGAGCCGTATTCTATAAAATGAGAAATGACTTAGCTGGTGTGAAACCTATCAAAATATAATGTAGATTAATATGGTATTTAGTATTTAGCAGTATTGTTTACTGGACTTAGTGGTCTTAACCTTATTGTTGTTTATAGCATGTATATACATATACATATGTGTGTAAATATATATATATATGTATATGTACATATATAAAATTATTCTTAAAATTAGGAACAATATATTTTTTAAAAACCTGATTCTTATATATTCAACAAGAGCACTTATTACTCATATACTAAACACTTATACGCCAAGTTCTTACAAATAATTGTCTTCTGTTAGAAATGTTAGTAACTGTGAAAAAAAGTTTTCATCATGTTCTTTTCAGGAGCAATTAGATATTCAATTATAAAATGTTGACTTTAGTTATTTATGAATGCTTCCATTTTTGAAGACACCTTACTAAGGGTTTTCATGATACACAGAAATGCTAAATATAGGATTTCCAAATTCTTAATGATGCCCTCTTATTATTTTAGCTCTGTGTGTGTGTGTCTTGCCTTTCCTTCAACTCTTTCATTTCTCCCTACAAGTTCCTATTGTGTGGCTAGATTATGAGAAATTAGATGCCTTCAAATATACCCAGTGGCGTTGTAGTTCTCCCTTCTCTGATGGATTTTCCTTTCAGAGTCACTTAGTAAAAGATGCCAGTACTTGGCTATATTAAAACTAGAACTTCCAAGAAACATTTGGGTAATTGAAAGATTAGAATTAGAATTTTAGATGGAGGCAGGGTGACCAGCTACCTGGAACCTAGCTCTCCCTTGAGCATATCTCTCGCCTGTAGCACTTGAAAGCTGCTTATTCTCCCATGCAACATTCCACAGGCACAGGAAATGGGGTGGGTGTCTTGCCTGCTCCTCAGTGCTCTTTCTCACAGGAAAAAAAGACGTATACTAGAAGTAGCTCTTCCACCAAGCAAAAGCCCTTTTCTCTTTTGAAACGGAAGAAGTGCCACCTTTGTCATTAATTCACAAATCTCTGTGAAGGGTGCTGGAATTGTGAAATGAAAAAATAAAACTATGACATCTTTGTCTAGGGAGGGAGATAGACGATCAACAGCTAATAATTGGTGAATATTGTCTGAGAGTTGTGAAGAGGTAGACTTAGACAACAGAGAAGTTTCTGCTTCACTGGGAAGGGCAGAAAATCAGGGAATGTTCCTGGAGGGAGTCAACACCTGAGTCTCACTGAAGGACCTGGCCATATAAAAAGAGGAATTGTAGACACAGTGCCCAGCCTGGACAAAGATCTGGACAAGAGAGAGAATTCATCCACCAATGCTTCAGTTCTCAGGAGTGAGGGCGTGAAGTTGGGAATGGTAAGAGATGCATAAGGCAGAGGTCAGAGATTAGGAATTTGGATTTCATCTTGGCAAAGTGGGAACCCCTGATTACCTTTTAGCAAGAATGTGATGCAATACAGTTTGTATTTGAATTTAAAGGATTGGCATTGAGCAAGACTAAATGGTGGGAGCTTGGTTAAAGGAAGCATGCAACCAGCAAAATCAGGCCAAAGAAGCTGAAGAGCCCAGCTAAGGTAATAAACTCATAGTCTGGAGAGAAGAGAAAAAGTGATGAGAACTGGTGAGAAGGTTGGATGAGTGAGCCTGGAGCTGACTGGGTGAGAGCTTTACTGAGTCCTCTGCTTGTGGAGTATTGGTGACTCTTCCCAGCTCGGGCCTCACAGACAACTTCTCTTCCCTTCTGCCCTATTCCTTTCTCTCTCTTTCCCATCTTTTCCAATCTAGAAACTTCAGAATCCTACTTAACTCCTTTCTCTCCCTCGGCCCCCACTCCCTCCTAGTCACCATATTGTACTGATATTACTGAGAGTTTGTCAAATCTGGCTCCTTTCTCTCAAGCTCCCATCACTGCTCTGACTCAGACCTTAATTTATTTCTTTATACCTCCCTTTTTGTTCACACTGGTTAGCACTAAGAATGATTAGAGATGGGAGAAAGTAAAACTCATTCTACCTAGTTAATTTCAATTCTTTGAAGATGTGATTTAAGCAAAGAACTAACAACATTTGGAGAGATATTTTTTAATTTTTTAAATTATAGTTGGAGAGATATTTTTTAAGTAACAATTTAATCTGCCTTTTTCATTTTAATAAGAGTTGATTAAATAACAGAACTACAACTTTTTCTAGAGCACACTGAATTAGATAAATAGTAGGTCTTCCTCTGAAAATACAAATAAACTATCTGTTCCTTCTTGTTTCCTTTTTCCCCAAGTAAAAGCTAACATATTTCAATGAGGAACAAAACATTTTTAAAAATTTACTTCTATTATATAGCAAAGTGATTATACATTCTGAAAAAAAAATGATGACAAAGGATTACTCTTGGTTACGGCAAATATCTGATTCAAATACTATATACCATTTCATTTATTCTAAAGCATAAAAAAAACTTCTTAAGAACACTGTAGCTAATACTACTCTTCCATTGTTTTCCTGTAGGCAGGACAAATTCATTAAGAGTTTACGCCAAATAATGTAGCGTAGCCCCTGATACTAGATCTAGTTAATAAGCACTAATCACCATATAATAGACTGCATTTGATACCAGATTAATAAAATAAACTCTCATCCCTCATAATAACCTTTTGTCTCTGAGACCTTTCTCTACTTGCCTCAAAGATATTATGCTTGAAGATTTTTATTCAGAATCTCTCCAGAAAAATTCCTTGGGAAAGGCTTTCTGTATTGCTGAACAGATGTATTTCTGGAATGAGAAGGCACAGACTATAAGCCATAGAAACCATACATAGAAGAAAAATGAGAAAGCCTATTACTTCTTAGAATTTAGCTTAACGACAAACATACAGACAAAATATGAAGTTAATTGCACTTTGTTGAAAGTTATGATACAAATATGATCGTGGGAAAGGTGACTTTAGAGGACCAAAATTGGTGAGTTGCACACATCTGTAAGAAAACAACAGTAATTTTAGAGCAAATGAAATGGCAAGTTAAGGTGTTACAATAGGAATAGGATGGGACATTATTGTAATCTGACAAGTCTCTGTTGGTGAAGTGCCAGACACTCCCAGACTAAACTGAAGCAAGTGTAGGGAGTGTGTGTGAGTTGGTCGGGGTGTCTCCAGAAACCTGGGAGACTCAGCCTACCTTGACCCAAGGATCAAGTGAGAAGATGGAGGTGAAGACACTTTGTGAAACAATCTTATAAAGATAAGGTGTTGCTCTGTGCTTTGGCGTGTGCCTGTGTGGTTTCCAGAAGGCCAGGGAGTCCTGTGAAAAGAAAAACGAGATGAGAAGGAAAGTCATTTGGAGGACTTTTGCTTTAGCTCTATTGTTGAACTTTTAAGTAATGAGCTTGTATTAATAGATTACTTGTAATATTTTAAAAATTGGAAGAGTACAGAAATACACTATGGTATTTATTAAGAGAAATATTTTAGTAGTTATAGAAATTTAATGTAAAAGAAGCAACTAATTTGTTTTTCTCTTTGAATATATGTCCATCATCCTTCATTATCCTAAAATTTAAAAAACATTGGAAACAAAGAATTTTTTACATAAGTTTTCAGCAAACTTATATGATGGTAAACCATAACGTTAGGCTTGTCCTTTAATCCTTTACTTACGCTTTTTGTAAATATACACATTGATAATATGCTATGTAATACAAGAACCATTTTATTAACTTTTGAACATCTGAAAAATTCTGATATATCCTGACTCTAGAGGTTTCATATAAGGAATGGGGTACCTGAATATGCATATTAAATTCATGAGTAAAACAAATACTCTACTCTTTCTAAAGATGTAGTCAGTATAAACCCAAGTGCCTTAGATCTGGTAACTTTTTCAAGGGTATAATGTAATACAACAAATGTTTACTGAATTGGTACTTTGAGGGGGAATATCAAGATTAACGATATCCTTATCTTTAGAGGCATTATAGTGGGGAATGCATTTTCACTTAAATTTAAAACAAATTACATTAAAACCAATGCTGTAACAGGACTATAATTAGAGAGCAGAGATGGGTTAGAGCCCAGGACCCCTGTGGAAGGCAAAGTCTGGACTCTTTGGGGAATGTTGAGAGAAAAGATTATCTAAAGTTCCGATGTTTTAATTTCTTTTACTTTCTAAGTAATACTTTGTGTTGTTGACGCTTTTTCTGTGAGACCTAAGAGGTCCTATGGAATCAGCATTTCCAAAAACTTCCCCAGGGTCATGAGACACATGAAAGCATGAACACTGGGAAATGGCAACCCAGTTATTTAGAATTATTATGAGAATTATTGTCAGGAGTCTTCCCAACCAGAGGTGGCGCTGTTGCAGAGTGGCTGTTTCACCCAAATCTGGGGTTTAGGAATTACAGTTGTCCCTGAAAGAGTGATGTTAAAGTCTCACTTTTTTGGTGGTAGATATTGAAACATACTGATTGTAAACCCCAGGAAAGAGTAGTGGAGAGTGAAGAAAGAAACCGATGATTAAAACATGGCCAAACATAATTTAAATCAAGTTTTCTACTAAATCCTTAATGTGCTAGACCAAGACCTGAAGGCAAGTAAATGAGAAATATAGATTTTTTTTTTTTTTTCCCACTCGTAAGGCCTCATTTGTGTCAAGGGTATCTTATAGTTTGGGTGCCATTTGTTCCTTTGAAATTGCTTTTTGTTTTTAATTTCTACTTTTATGATTACCAGCATATAGTATATCCAAAATGATGGTGACACTAGAGCTGCTGGTAGAAGCAGCACCTAGTCATTTATTGAAGGTGTATGTCCTTTAATGGAAGAGAATTTTAACGTAAAAAAAGTGTCCAGCATTCCATCAAACACGCGAGAGCAGCTGCAGAATCAGAAGGGAGGAAACACTCTCTTTTTAACCCATGACAACTTCAACATGTATGTGGCATGTATGAGCTCTGGCGGCCTGACTAAAAATCCCCAGTGATGAGTGTATAGCAGGGAAAATTGCATAAAGACTAAGAGCACAATAGCATATGTAGTAATTTAAAGCTCAGCCTCCAGAGTCCCAAGTTGTGAGAGCTCTGATGGGAAGGGCTCTAAAACACACATAATTCCACACAGAGGGAGCCGTTGATCATGGCTCTGGGGAAAGCTAATAGCTTGTTGTCATGGTCATAATTTCATTGTAGTGGCAGTTGCCAAACCAAAAAGGAAAATGGAGAAGGGTCTTATTTACATGAAAATATTTTCTCCCAAATACATAAAACTTGTCAACTTAGTTGGTGTATTCCTCCTAGTGTATGCCCTCTTCTAGGCTGTCAAACTCATATGATTTGTGGGTGGCAAGATGATGTCATCTGTATTCAGCAACTTGTAGTAATTTCCACTCCCAGCCCCACTCAAAGGTTGAGATTATTGCAGTAAAAGGGATCTGAGCTTATAGATGAAATCCTCACTTTTTTTTCCATTGAGATCACAATACTCTTCTTTTTAGCAGGATGACAATCGTGCTGTCACCAACATTACATCATGCTATCTCCCTTGAAATGGCATCATCTAAGCATGTGAGCACAGCTGTGAAAATAAAACATATTTTACTGCGAGCTTTGTAAATCCTCAAGGCACACATTAATTAGTCTGCCTTTTTAAATACAGTAATATCACAAATGTAAGAGGTGTGGCTGCTGAAAGTGAGTCACAGGCAAGATTCAGGAGCTCAGAAGGCACCAAATGATTGGACCTGAGCGCAGTGACTGGGCCGATGGAGCTCTTGTCATGGGCCTTGCTCATACGTGGAAGTATGGGTTCCACTGCACGTTTGGGAAACATGCTCTTGAACAGCCCAGTGGGAAACTGCCTATCTGCCATGCTGATTCACTCATAAACCATGAGATGGGGAGCCACTTATGTCACTAGATGATAACCAAACAAGGGACCACGTGATTATTTCATATTCTGGAGACATTTACCACACAGATATTGAGATCTGAAAGGTTGAATACCTCTTTCATCTAAAAATCCCAAATCTGGAGAAGCTTCAACAAATAAATCAAACAAATGTACGATAATTGGATATCGTCACCCAGCAGTACAATGCAAAAAGGGTTCTCGTGTTGGAAGTAAACTTCAGCTGAAAAGAGATTACACTGGTGAATGGGAGAGAACTAGAAATAATGTGAATCGAAATGTAAAGGAAAGTTTACTTCCTTTATTCCACAAAGGGTAAAAACTGTCTAACTCACAGAAAATGCCTACCAGCATTTTCTCATGGTTACCAGCAATCACTTCAATCATACTTTCTGTAAGAAGTCCCCCTCCTGAGAACCCAGACACATACCCATGCAGTCACAGATAACATGGGTTGTGAGCAGTATGGGGCTGCAGGGTGTCCCCACTCACAGGCAGCTGGGACTGCGGCTGGAGCTTTTTTGGTAACTTTTCTTGGTCTCTTGCTCATGTGTTTTGTCATCTTTTTCTGTGTTAAAAAGTGCAGAGATAAAACTGGAAAGCCACCTGCAAAAGAATGAAACTAGACTGTTGTCTATCACCACATACCAAAATTAACTCAAAATGGATTAAGGGCCTGAATATAGACCTGAAACAATAAAATGCACAGAAAAAAACATAAGAACTAAACTCAAGGACCTTGGCCTTAAAGAGGATTTTATGAATTTGACCTCAAAGACGAGGGAAATAAAAGCAAAAATAAATGAATGGGACTACATCAAACTAAAAAGCTTCTGCTCAGCAAAAGAAACCGTCAACAAGATAAGGAGACAACCATCCGAATGGAAAAATATATTTGTAAGTAATGCCTCTGATAAGGGCCTAATATCCAAAATATACAAAGAACTCATACGACTCAATAACAACAAAAAATCAAATGATCCAATCAAAACATGGGTAGAGGATCTGAAGAGACACTTCTCCCTAGAGGACATACAAATGGCCAACAACAACAACAAAAATGCTCAACGTCACTAGCTCTTAGGGAAATGTAAATCCAAAGTGCAATGAGATACTATCTCACATCTGTTTGAAGAGCTATAATCAACAGGACAAATGCTAGAGAAGATGCAGAGAAAAAGGAACCCTCATACACTGCTGGTGGGACTGCAAATTGGTACAGCTGCTATGGAAAACAGTATGGAGGTTCCTCAAAAAACTAAGAATTGATCTACCATATGCTCCAGTAATCCCTCTACTGGGTATTTACCCCAAAGACTTGAAAACCCATATCCAAAATGATATTTGCATACCGAAGTTCATAATAGCATTATTCACAGTGGCCAGGACATGGAAGTAATCGAAGTGTCTGTCTTACAATAGATGATTGGCTACAGAAGCAGTGGTACATATATACAATGGAATATTACTCAGCCATACGAAGAGATGAAATACTGCCATTTGCGACAACATGGATGGAACTCAAGATAATCATGCTAAGTGAAATAAACCAGATAGAAAAAGTTGAAAATCACATGCTATCACTCATATGTGGGATATAAACCCAAAAGTAACAAATGAACAGGACAAACAGAGACTCATGGTCATGAACAATAGACTAGTGGTTACCAGAGGGGAGGAGGGAGGGCGGAGGTAGACGGGATAAAGAGGTTCAAAAATATGGTGACAGAAAGAAATCTAACTATGGGAGGTGAACACACAGTGTAGACATATATATGCCTTACTGTTAAAGTGTACAGCTGAAACTTATTGGATTTCGTTAACCAATGTCACCATTAAAAAAAATTAATTTTTTAAAAGTGCAGAGAGGAAAATAAGAAGAGGAAGTTCACCATGACGACAGAGCAGAAGTGCTTCTTTCAACAAGCTGTGTAAGGACTGGCAGAGCCCTCTACTCGGCCATCATCCATTCGTGGGATGAACATCTTCCAAAATGGAAGGCTATTCTGAGGCTCAGCCTCTCCAAGTAAAGGGAAGACTTAGATGGTACTTTACTTTGCTAGAGCTACTGTAAAAAGTAACTCAGGCTGAAGGGCTTATACAACAAAAATTTATATTCTGACAGTTCTGAGGCTTGAAGTCCAAGATCAAGGTATTGGAAAGGTTGATTTCATCCAAGGCTTCTCTCCTGGGCTTGTAGATGACTGCCTTCTCTGTATGTCTTCACATGATCTTCCCTCTAAGCGTAACTGTGCCCTAATCACATGTTCTTGCAAGGACACCAATCTTGTTAGATTAGGGCCCACCAAATGACCTCATTTCAACTTAATTACCTCTTTAAAGTTCTTATTAACTAAATACAGTCATGTTCTGAGGCACTGGGGGTTAGGACTTCGACATATGAGTTTGAGGTGACACAATTCAGCTCATATATGACAGCACCCTCAGCGTCTCATCTCTCATTAGCTAACCTCAGGCATCCTTACTGGCCTGAATGGGCAGTATTGCACAGGTATACCTAGGAAGGACCACTCAAAAACCTTAAAGATGGGACCATTTGGATTTGGCTTTAGAACTCAAGTGTAAAATTCTATCACTAGCCCTTTTTTTGCATTTAAAAACCATCTCTTATTGTCTTATACAAGGGACAAAGTTTAGCTCTGCTGTGGAAACATTTTTTTCTAGGAAAAGAGAGAATTTCTTCCTTCACTTGTTCCAAAGTGAAGTTTCCAGGGTGTGGAGCATTTCTTAAAATCCATTTGAGGTCCTTCTTATTGTGTCTGTTTTGCAGACAAAACACTTTGCCAGGAAGTCTTTGGCAGAGACAGTCCCATAACTCAGAAATTCCAGACTCCTTAAGCCTTGGTGACACAGATATAAGCAGTTACCACTGCAGACACAAGCTGCCCAACTGCACATAGCAACATGACACACCTAAGAATGTCCCGGTTTTCTTCCTTTGATAGGAAACGTAAGATGCCACTGTGTGTGCTGGGACTTGACTGGAACAACAGAAATAACACCACTATGTTTACGAAAAATGCGAAGGGATTTTCAATGGAGCAGAAAAATTATTTACATCACTGGGGTTTGCCCATCATTAAATGCATTTGGTTTATTTTACATTATGTCTGACCCACGTGTGTGAGGCTGTAGAGTCTTCCATGTTTAGTAAAACACTGATCAGGGAGGCACAACGGAATGAATTCTAGATATACAAGACCTATTTTAAATTTTGGTCAAAGGTACATGCCTTCACAGTTCTCCCATTATTTGTAAGGATAAAAACTGAAGGCCTGATTTTATTGCTTTAATACAATTATTAAAGTGTCTCAAACTTTGATCTTTTTTACACACACAGATTTAAAAGAAGAAATAATAGAAGATGATGACATCTCTGGAAGAAATTAAATTCGAACTAAAATTCTTTAAAAGGACATTTTAATTCTATAGAGATATAATTTTGCTAAACATTTTAAAAGAGTATAGATGAAAATGTACTTGTGTACTTTTTAAAAAAATTCTTCAGCTTTCCTAAGGGTCTCTGTTTATAAACAACTTTAAAATTAATTTCATTACCTTAGATGTCAGAAATTTTGACTCAAAGGAAATTCAGATATGCTATTAAGTAAAATATATATATTGAATGAGGCATCATTCTTTGGAAATTAAGAATAATAAACTGATGCTCCTTTAGACACGAATGTACCAGTGCTGAGTTTTTTTCCCCCACAGGTGAATACTAATTCACTCTGAATTAGTATACATATAATAAATGTTACAATATTACTAAATCAGCCATTTGTAAAATAAAATACAGTAGGAGCTGAGGAGTCTTTCATTGGAAAGTGAGAGCATTAACTTTCACTTGAACTTTTCAATTGAAAGCAAACAAATTCATATATTCTCTTTGATCATGAAGGCAATTTACAGTCTATTTAACTACAGTGCAAAAAGAGAATGCCAGTTCTAATTTTTCAAGTTTAGAATGTGCTATTCAGAAAAGGCTATGTTATTTAAAAGCAAAGGAAAGGGAAGAAAACCTGCTTAATCACTACACATAAGATAATATTGATTTCATTTTTAAAATATTCTGGAACTGCTATAGACTGAATATTTATAACCCCCAAAATTTCATTTGTTGAAATCCCATCCCCCGATGTGATGGGATTAGGAGGTGGGCCTTTGGAAGATGATTGGGTCATGAGGGTAGAAGCCTCATGAATGGAATTAGTGCCTTTATAAAAGAGACCCCATAGAGCTCTTTTTCTTCTGCTGCTATGTGGGGACACAGTGAGAAGATTGATATCTGTGTACCAGGAAGTAGACTCTTACCAGACACCAAATCCACCAGCACTTGATTTTGGACTCTCTAGCATCCAGAATTGAAAAAAACAAATTTCTGTCATTTTTAAGACCCAGTCTACAGTACACTGTCACAGCAGCCTGAATAGACTAAGACAGGGACTTTCAGGTAAAGAGGCTTGGCTTTTTCATGCCGTTTATTTCTGAATACTCGTCCCTGGCCAATTCCTAAAGAAATTATCTAAGAAATATAAAATTGGAAAAAGCATCCATTTACACAGAAAGCTAATCATCAAAATGGCAGAGATTACTCCTTCTTCGAAGACATGGCATGGCCTCTTGGGAAGAAAAAAGATAAAGTCTGTCCCCCATGGGGTCTCCGGCTTGGAGGGCTGAGTCCTGGAGAAAACGGTGGGCTGTGAGGCTAACCTGGAAAGTGCCCTGTGAAGTCTGGCTAGGTGCGTGGACTGTTGGGAGCTTTCACTAACAACAGTGTCAGCTCAGGAGATCCAGGCTGCTGTAATAAGTGAAGAACTGTGGTTTCTAGCTCTGGAGGTGAAGTTTCCCACAGTGTGAAGGTGGTTGTAATTGTGATAAGCATCCCAGTGAAACTGGGCTAGAGACCCAAGAGAAGAGACTACTTCACTGAAGAAGAGGCTGCTGGTAGCAGTAGGAGCAGCATCCTTGGGTGGTGGCCAACCTTTGTTGACATAATAACAGCCGTATATAAAAATTGGGCTAAAGAGGCAGATGTTCATGTGCCAGATCAGAGGCCTAGCCAGAAGCCTGGTGCCAGGCAGAGTGGCTTCACTATAGATGGAGTAGAAGTCACAGAAACCAAGTCAGCATAGCCCTTGGCTCTCTTCACTACCCTTAGACTGCATCACTATCACCAAGAATAAAACTAATATGGTGTCTATAGCAAAAGATTCTTTATTATGAAATCATACCAGTAACTTTCAGAGAAAGTATATATTCTAAAAAAAATTTTGTGGCAAAAAAGCTGAATTTCTGGTAGCATCTGCTCATTACTCAATAACATTCAAGAAAATACCCTCTCTATAAAATTAGATGAACTGTAAGATGATGTGACAATGATATGATGTTGAGATGGAAGCAGAATCATAAAGAAAATAAATGAGGTATTAAATAAGTGTTTTGGAATTAAACAGATAATATCAGAGTTTCAAAAAGCAGTAAAGAGCAAAATCAATTCACCAAAAATTATTTCAGTAATACAGAAGACAGGCAAAAAAATACCTATATCTACATGAATAAATAATAGATATGGATATAGATATACCATAATGTAAAAAATAATGCAAAAAATGGAAAAGGGGGATTTCACGGTCATACAATGGAGATATGTGGATAGCTCGTACTTCTGAAGAAGACCCCAGAAAAGCAACATTCAAATACATATAAAACCTCCCAAAGACCCAAATCTCCCAATTAAAATAGCCCACTGGATATTAGGCAAAATAAAGAGATTCAAACATTTAACATACCCTGGCAAAAGTTCTGAAACTATAAAAACAAAAATCTCTATTAATGCCCTGAAAGAAGGTTATATACAAAAGAAAAAAGTTGGAAGGCAGGACTACAAACTTGTCTTAGGATTTCTTTTTTTATAACATAGATGCTAGAATCAATGTTTGTAGATTTTTGAGGGGGAAACTTTGTGACCCAAAGTTCCTTATCTAGCCAAGCTCTCTTTCACCTGTCAAGAACAGAAAAACATTTTCAGAGATTTAAGAGTTCATAAGTATACAATCCACGTACTCTTCATGAGGGGGTGAATACTCAGAGAAGTAGCTCCTTGCTACTCATAGTGTGGTCCACAGTCCAGCAGCATCCATGTTGAGAAGAAGAATCTCACCTTAGGCCGTCAGAGCTACTGCATCAGAATCTGCATTTTAACAAGATCTCCATGTGATTTATATGCACGATAAAGTTTGAGAAGTACTGCTTTAGAAACCAAGTAATTAATCAAAATATAACCCCCCTCCTCCACCCCAAACCATGAAGTCACAGTTGAGGACTGCAGTGAACATTTAAATTAAGTACCGTAGAATAAAATCTCAATAAATGTGTCTTAAAAGTCTACATATATATTTATATAACAAAAAATAATAACTTGAAAATGAATATTTAAACTAACATAAATAAGAAGAAAGGTGGATAGGAAATAAAATGAGCCAATTGTGTCATATGGTTCAGACACATTAAATAGAACTCTTGATTTTGGAATGTTTTATCCTTGGAATTGGTAGACAAATATGTATATGTTTATATATGTTCTTGAGACTCTTAAAGACAAATTTCGCCCAAACTGTAAATTAGCTATATAACAAACTTCTTGAGATGAAAAAAATTCACATAATGTAAAAGAAAAAGTAAAGAAAAATAAAGAAAGAGAGAGAGAGAGAGAGACTGGACGGTTGGTTGGACGGACGGGATCGCAGGCAGATATTTGTCAATGAAAGTAGCTTTGTTGTGTATCTCCAATTCAAAGAAAATAGAATGTACAAAACATAAACAAAAATTCTCCTGAGCTCCCATTATACACAAATCATTACAAATGTTCTGATGATTATTTTTCCAGAGAACAAATCAATGCAGTTTTTACAAATGGAACTGTACTATGAATATAGTTATTAAACCTACCCATTGAACATAATGTTGTTTGTTAGTTATTTTCATGCTTGCATTTTTCTGAGCTTCTCGGGTCTATGGTTTGATGTTTTTTATTAATTTTGAAAAATTCATTTTAGAAATTTTTTCACATAGTTATCTCTTTTTTTCTGGGATATTAATTAGCCGTTATTATTTTATTTGTTATTATTTCACAGCTCTTGTTATTATTTCAATGCTCTTTAATTTTTCTCTCTTTTTTCTCATTATGTTTTAGTTTGGGTAATTTCTATGAACCTATCTTCAAGATTATTGATTGTTTTTTCAGCTCTCTCATATCTACTAAAGAGCCTGTTGAAGGCATTTTTTCAAATCTAAGTTACTACAGTTTTCTTCCCCCTAGTATTTCCATTTGCTTTCTCTTATAGTTCCCATCTCTCTGCTGAAATTTCCCATCTCTTTATTCATGTTGTACATTTTTCCCCCTTGAACATCTAATATTCAAATTATAGTTATTTTAAATTCCTTGTCTGACAGCTCCAATATATATTGATTACATCTGAATCTGGTTCTGTTGATTGCTTTGTCTCTTGACTTTGGTCGTTTTAATTTTGTGTGTGTGTGTCTTTAATTTTTTATTGACTTTTGGCAATCATGTATAGAACAATCAACATTGAGGTAAATAGTATTTATACTTGTAAATGAGCACGACTTTTCTGTTAGGCCATTGGTATATATGCTGCCAAAATGAGCACTCTGTTAGGCCATTGGTATTGGAGGTTGAGTAAATCTACTCAGGAGTTGAGATGGATTTGCATTTTGTTGTGGTTATGGTTATCTTCAGGGCATCACTGGCTTTAATTCCTCTAGCATTACCTTGTGTTTATTTGAGGACTAGTGTTCCAGAAGGTTTTTCTTAATATTCCTGCTCCACCCTCAACTCCCAGTCTTTCTTGTGTGCCAAAGAAAAGAAGGTCTCTTCCCATGCTCTTGCCCCCTCCCCAGAAGTAGACTGTCCTTGCTTGTCATTTGGTGCTTGCTAGCCTGGTGGTGAGGGGAGGGAAGGAGTGGTTCTCTGTTGTCTCTTTCCTGTTTTAGTTCTAGACAGGTCCAATCCCTCTCCTCTCCTTGTACCAACCACTACCACAGTTTACTATGTATAGTGGTTGAATTTTGAAAAGCAGCAAAGCACGGAATAAACAAAGGAAGAAAAGAGTTAAAAATGAATACAACATCTGGCAGGGGCAATAAAGAAACCAGCCTGTTGAGCAGAGTTACACAATGTAAAAGACAAGTTTGTAAAAGTAGAGAGAGTGACAAAAGCCAGGCAGAGGATTTGTGATGTGATGTAATAGGAAATATAGAGATAGTTTTTATATGGGGGCAAAGCAATGATGTGATAAACCTGTTGTTGCAAGATGATCTTGGCCAAAATAATTGCACATTGTTTGAATGGGAACACATGGAACCAGGAGTAATAGACAAGACACAATGCAGATAGTCTGGGCAGGAAGTGGTAAAGGTCTAAACAGGGTATTAGAACTAGAGGGGAATTTATGAAACATGACTTCTCAAGAAACTAATTGGCAGGTGACTCACCAAAAATTATTAACATATAAAACTGTAATGAACTTGTATATTGTATGTATACATGGCCGAGTATTACAACTTCTTAAGGTGATTGTTTTATCAATCCACCCAGCTTAAATTCTCTGGTCAAGTACAACTTCTCCCCTACATACACTGTCAGTTTGTTGCCTCTCTCTGCCTTTGATACTTCACTTGGCTAAATCACAATGCTGGCTAAATCCAACTCTTCATTTACTCTGTGGCTGCACCGCACAATGGACCTTACCTGGAGAAAATCCAGGTGTGTCACAGTGACATCAAGTGGGCCCTCGAAGCTACCAGGCAATCAATTATACCAAACTGCCCCGGTGCACTCACTGTCACCTTTTCTAGACCACTATTACAGATCTTTTCTTTCCTCCCCAAACTGTCAATACTTCTTCCCCCATCTTCAGTCTCAGCTCATGGTATTGCTTCCCATTACAGTGACGAAATGGAAGCAAACAGAAGACCAATGCAACCTCCTACCACCAACCACCTCTACCCACCTCTCTGGATCTGTGCTCACCCACTGTGCCTGCTCTTCTTTTATTACGGACAATTGCCTATGTTTCTTGGGCCAACCAACATCTCTTCTTGTGTACGTAGTGACATCCCCACTCACACACTCAGGGACATCACTCCAGAAATTCTCTCTTCTTTCTCCTACTGCATCAATGTTTCCTTCTTTTCTGGATCAGTCTCATCAGCCTAGAAATGTGCTGATTTTTTTTCATATTAGAAATAGAAATCCTCTTGGCCACACTCTCTTCTCCTGTTACTGTTGCACTCCTTTCTTTTTCTTTACAATGGTTCTTAAACATGTTGTTCATACTTATTGTTCCCAATTCTTCTCTACCTGCCCATCTTGAAGTCACTTCAATCAGATTTTTGCGGCTACCTCTCTACGCAAACTACCTGATCACCCCTGACCCACACATTGTCAAATCCAGCAGTGTCGATGCTCATCACACCTGACCCATGAGTAGGACGACCCGTCAATGTGCTGTCCAAACCGGACACACTTCAGAGTGAATGGGGTGCTCGTAATGATTAAACCAAGTCCATAGGTGTTAACTGGGATTATCCAGGCTAAACCAAGACATATCAGCAGATTTGAAACTGCCGCTCACTCCCTTCTCTTTGAAATATTTCTACTCTCGGCCTTCAGAGCAACAGTTATCAAGCTGTCCTTCTACCTAGCTGCTCCTTGTCATTTTCTGCTCCTCCTCCTCTACAGGTCTTCTAAGCAGTGAGGTGCCCCAGGGACCTCAGCCCTTAAACCTCCTCCCTCTCTGAACTCACTCCCACAGTGATCTCATCCTATCTCATGGCTTTAAATACCATCTACATGCTAATGACTCTCAAATTTATGTCTGGCCCACATATCCTGAATTCAAATATCCAACTACATGCTAATGACTCTCGAATTCATGTCTGGACCAAAACTCTGCCCAGATCTTAAATATCCAACTGCCTACTTTGTGTATGTGCAGACATCTCCGATTTAATATGTTCAATATTGCAAGACTATTTTCCCCAAAACCTGTTTCTCATCAAAATTAATGACATCTCAATTTGTTGCTCTGGCTACAACCCTCAGAGTCATCCTTAACTCCTGTCTTTCTCTCACAATCCTCATCTGCTACCCAGCAACTCCTGTTGACATTTACATCGGAATAGATCTGGAATCTGATTACTTCTCCTCAGCTACCACCTCCCACCTGGTGTGAGTCACCAGCATCACCAGCTGGGTTATGGTAATAGCTCCCTAACTGCTCTCCAGACTTCTTTGCTTGTCCCCTTGGTGTTCCTCAATATAGCTTTCAGAAAAATGCCGTTGAAATGGTAGTTAGAGCATGTCATGTTCCTGCTGACAAGTCTCCAGTGATTTCCCTTCTCATTCATAAAAGCCAGTGTTGTCATTCTGAACTCCCTCTCTCCCTGCCCATAACTTCTTTGACCACCTCTTTTAATACCTACCACTTCACCCATTCTGCTCTGAGTCCTCTGCTATTCCTTCAGCCCAGATCCTCTTCCTCCTAATATTCACATCTGTTTTTCCCTTACTTTTCTTATATTTTTACTCAAAAACCACCTCCCCAATGAGCCCTTCCTAAAATTTCCATCCCATCTGAACCCTGACGTTTCCTATCCCCTTCTCTGCCTTATGTTTTTTCCTTAACATTTACCACTGACTAACATAGTAGCTATATTCTTTATCTTGTTTATTGGCTCTTTCTTCAGCTAGAATTGAAGTTCCATTGTGGTAGATTTTTTTTTTCCTGGTCTATTTCAGTAGTTTCTAAATCCCTCGCACCTAGGATTGTGCCTGACGCAAGCTAAACACTGATAAATATTTCAGTGAATTTCCCTGCACCTAAATACGTGAACTGGAGGAGATATAGCTATAACAAGTGAAATCAGACATTTATCTTTCCATGTGAAATATTATGTAACCTTAATAAAGCTTTTCACAAAGTGTTCTTCAAAGCATTAATGACACAAGATATACCTCAAACAAAAAGCAGTCCATGATCACGACAGTTTGTAAAACACCACGTATGATAACTTTTAGAGATTCCTAGGGTA
>NW_024344241.1:2287617-2546278 GCF_902729225.1 Pteropus medius
AGAAAGAAAGAAAGAAAGAAAGAAAAAGAAAGAAAGAAAAAGAAAGAAAGAAAGAAAGAATCAGAACACATTCTTGGTGAAAATAAATGTAAGTGGAATAAACTTCCCAACTCAAAGAAGTAGGCAGATATTTGTCAATGAAAGTAGCTTTGTTGTGTATCTCCAATTCAAAGAAAATAGAATGTACAAAACATAAACAAAAATTCTCCTGAGCTCCCATTATACACAAATCATTACAAATGTTCTGATGATTATTTTTCCAGAGAACAAATCAATGCAGTTTTTACAAATGGAACTGTACTATGAATATAGTTATTAAACCTACCCATTGAACATAATGTTGTTTGTTAGTTATTTTCATGCTTGCATTTTTCTGAGCTTCTCGGGTCTATGGTTTGATGTTTTTTATTAATTTTGAAAAATTCATTTTAGAAATTTTTTCACATAGTTATCTCTTTTTTTCTGGGATATTAATTAGCCGTTATTATTTTATTTGTTATTATTTCACAGCTCTTGTTATTATTTCAATGCTCTTTAATTTTTCTCTCTTTTTTCTCATTATGTTTTAGTTTGGGTAATTTCTATGAACCTATCTTCAAGATTATTGATTGTTTTTTCAGCTCTCTCATATCTACTAAAGAGCCTGTTGAAGGCATTTTTTCAAATCTAAGTTACTACAGTTTTCTTCCCCCTAGTATTTCCATTTGCTTTCTCTTATAGTTCCCATCTCTCTGCTGAAATTTCCCATCTCTTTATTCATGTTGTACATTTTTCCCCCTTGAACATCTAATATTCAAATTATAGTTATTTTAAATTCCTTGTCTGACAGCTCCAATATATATTGATTACATCTGAATCTGGTTCTGTTGATTGCTTTGTCTCTTGACTTTGGTCGTTTTAATTTTGTGTGTGTGTGTCTTTAATTTTTTATTGACTTTTGGCAATCATGTATAGAACAATCAACATTGAGGTAAATAGTATTTATACTTGTAAATGAGCACGACTTTTCTGTTAGGCCATTGGTATATATGCTGCCAAAATGAGCACTCTGTTAGGCCATTGGTATTGGAGGTTGAGTAAATCTACTCAGGAGTTGAGATGGATTTGCATTTTGTTGTGGTTATGGTTATCTTCAGGGCATCACTGGCTTTAATTCCTCTAGCATTACCTTGTGTTTATTTGAGGACTAGTGTTCCAGAAGGTTTTTCTTAATATTCCTGCTCCACCCTCAACTCCCAGTCTTTCTTGTGTGCCAAAGAAAAGAAGGTCTCTTCCCATGCTCTTGCCCCCTCCCCAGAAGTAGACTGTCCTTGCTTGTCATTTGGTGCTTGCTAGCCTGGTGGTGAGGGGAGGGAAGGAGTGGTTCTCTGTTGTCTCTTTCCTGTTTTAGTTCTAGACAGGTCCAATCCCTCTCCTCTCCTTGTACCAACCACTACCACAGTTTACTATGTATAGTGGTTGAATTTTGAAAAGCAGCAAAGCACGGAATAAACAAAGGAAGAAAAGAGTTAAAAATGAATACAACATCTGGCAGGGGCAATAAAGAAACCAGCCTGTTGAGCAGAGTTACACAATGTAAAAGACAAGTTTGTAAAAGTAGAGAGAGTGACAAAAGCCAGGCAGAGGATTTGTGATGTGATGTAATAGGAAATATAGAGATAGTTTTTATATGGGGGCAAAGCAATGATGTGATAAACCTGTTGTTGCAAGATGATCTTGGCCAAAATAATTGCACATTGTTTGAATGGGAACACATGGAACCAGGAGTAATAGACAAGACACAATGCAGATAGTCTGGGCAGGAAGTGGTAAAGGTCTAAACAGGGTATTAGAACTAGAGGGGAATTTATGAAACATGACTTCTCAAGAAACTAATTGGCAGGTGACTCACCAAAAATTATTAACATATAAAACTGTAATGAACTTGTATATTGTATGTATACATGGCCGAGTATTACAACTTCTTAAGGTGATTGTTTTATCAATCTACCCAGCTTAAATTCTCTGGTCAAGTACAACTTCTCCCCTACATACACTGTCAGTTTGTTGCCTCTCTCTGCCTTTGATACTTCACTTGGCTAAATCACAATGCTGGCTAAATCCAACTCTTCATTTACTCTGTGGCTGCACCGCACAATGGACCTTACCTGGAGAAAATCCAGGTGTGTCACAGTGACATCAAGTGGGCCCTCGAAGCTACCAGGCAATCAATTATACCAAACTGCCCCGGTGCACTCACTGTCACCTTTTCTAGACCACTATTACAGATCTTTTCTTTCCTCCCCAAACTGTCAATACTTCTTCCCCCATCTTCAGTCTCAGCTCATGGTATTGCTTCCCATTACAGTGACGAAATGGAAGCAAACAGAAGACCAATGCAACCTCCCACCACCAACCACCTCTACCCACCTCTCTGGATCTGTGCTCACCCACTGTGCCTGCTCTTCTTTTATTACGGATAATTGCCTATGTTTCTTGGGCCAACCAACCTCTCTTCCTGTGTACGTAGTGACATCCCCACTCACACACTCAGGGACATCACTCCAGAAATTCTCTCTTCTTTCTCCTACTGCATCAATGTTTCCTTCTTTTCTGGATCAGTCTCATCAGCCTAGAAATGTGCTGATTTTTTTTCATATTAGAAATAGAAATCCTCTTGGCCACACTCTCTTCTCCTGTTACTGTTGCACTCCTTTCTTTTTCTTTACAATGGTTCTTAAACATGTTGTTCATACTTATTGTTCCCAATTCTTCTCTACCTGCCCATCTTGAAGTCACTTCAATCAGATTTTTGCGGCTACCTCTCTACGCAAACTACCTGATCACTCCTGACCCACACATTGTCAAATCCAGCAGTGTCGATGCTCATCACACCTGACCCATGAGTAGGACGACCCATCAATGTGCTGTCCAAACCGGACACACTTCAGAGTGAATGGGGTGCTCATAATGATTAAACCAAGTCTATAGGTGTTAACTGGGATTATCCAGGCTAAACCAAGACATATCAGCAGATTTGAAACTGCCGCTCACTCCCTTCTCTTTGAAATATTTCCACTCTCGGCCTTCAGAGCAACAGTTATCAAGCTGTCCTTCTACCTAGCTGCTCCTTGTCATTTTCTGCTCCTCCTCCTCTACAGGTCTTCTAAGCAGTGAGGTGCCCCAGGGATCAGCCCTTAAACCTCCTCCCTCTCTGAACTCACTCCCACAGTGATCTCATCCTATCTCATGGCTTTAAATACCATCTACATGCTAATGACTCTCAAATTTATGTCTGGCCCACATATCCTGAATTCAAATATCCAACTACATGCTAATGACTCTCAATTCATGTCTGGACCAAAACTCTGCCCAGATCTTAAATATCCAACTGCCTACTTTGTGTATGTGCAGACATCTCCGATTTAATATGTTCAATATTGCAAGACTATTTTCCCCAAAACCTGTTTCTCATCAAAATTAATGACATCTCAATTTGTTGCTCTGGCTACAACCCTCAGAGTCATCCTTAACTCCTGTCTTTCTCTCACAATCCTCATCTGCTACCCAGCAACTCCTGTTGACATTTACATCGGAATAGATCTGGAATCTGATTACTTCTCCTCAGCTACCACCTCCCACCTGGTGTGAGTCACCAGCATCACCAGCTGGGTTATGGTAATAGCTCCCTAACTGCTCTCCAGACTTCTTTGCTTGTCCCCTTGGTGTTCCTCAATATAGCTTTCAGAAAAATGCCGTTGAAATGGTAGTTAGAGCATGTCATGTTCCTGCTGACAAGTCTCCAGTGATTTCCCTTCTCATTCATAAAAGCCAGTGTTGTCATTCTGAACTCCCTCTCTCCCTGCCCATAACTTCTTTGACCACCTCTTTTAATACCTACCACTTCACCCATTCTGCTCTGAGTCCTCTGCTATTCCTTCAGCCCAGATCCTCTTCCTCCTAATATTCACATCTGTTTTTCCCTTACTTTTCTTATATTTTTACTCAAAAACCACCTCCCCAATGAGCCCTTCCTAAAATTTCCATCCCATCTGAACCCTGACGTTTCCTATCCCCTTCTCTGCCTTATGTTTTTTCCTTAACATTTACCACTGACTAACATAGTAGCTATATTCTTTATCTTGTTTATTGGCTCTTTCTTCAGCTAGAATTGAAGTTCCATTGTGGTAGATTTTTTTTTTCCTGGTCTATTTCAGTAGTTTCTAAATCCCTCGCACCTAGGATTGTGCCTGACGCAAGCTAAACACTGATAAATATTTCAGTGAATTTCCCTGCACCTAAATACGTGAACTGGAGGAGATATAGCTATAACAAGTGAAATCAGACATTTATCTTTCCATGTGAAATATTATGTAACCTTAATAAAGCTTTTCACAAAGTGTTCTTCAAAGCATTAATGACACAAGATATACCTCAAACAAAAAGCAGTCCATGATCACGACAGTTTGTAAAACACCACGTATGATAACTTTTAGAGATTCCTAGGGTATACTCACATATTAAAATCTCTGAGACATCTTTTGGTAAATAAACATATTTTTTTCTTTCTTCTCCTATTCCTACTTATCTGGCCATTTTTTCATGCTGTCCAGCTTCTTGGAACACCTTCCCTGTGGGGTTTCCCATCTCACATCCCAAGTTAGAACTAGAATGCAGACCTCCCAGCTCTAATGCAGCGATACTTTCATTGGAAGCTAGTGTCATGTAAAACCTATTCCTGCAAGAGTGGTAGCAGGGCAGAGGTTGCAGAGGTCATATCCAATGTCCTGTAGCAGAGATGGGACAGGCCCAATTTGCACCCAAAGGTGGTAGCAGTGGCACCTCTATCTGAGCAGTATTATGGTATAATTCGAGCATTGTTTCTGCTGTCTTTTCTCTGTTGAAACCCAGTGTTCTGCAAACATGTTTGAGTCTTAAGGGTCTTTTCTTAAGAAAACACCTATTCATGTCCAGGGAACATCAGCATTCCTTTGGTGGTCTGCTCCGTGTTTGCACTCTAAGGGCCATACCATACCCCTCTCCAGAAGCATCAGGAGCAGAGATCCTGACTGTGCATCACCTATTCCCAGTGCTTCTCAACTCGGAGCCAGGCCGGGGCATCAGTACCATTTTCAAGACCCAGCTGATTATGGTATGCAGCCAGAGTTTAGAACCACTCAGGTAGGTAAAGCATTTTCCTTGGTTCTGAATTTGCAATAGTGTTCTGGGATTTAGGCAGCCATTAAGAGCTGGCCTCTAAGTGCCAGGAGAGAAGCATGTCCCCATCCTCATAGGAATATCGCAGACCATGGCCAAGGCCATCAACGCCAGCAAGCATGGCCAAGAGAAGAGTGGAAGTGTTTAGTGTGCAGTCTTCCCATGAGGAAGACTACTCTCCTGTTCTCAAACCTGGGTGCTGATGGGCAAGCTTCTGCATCAGCATGTTGGCCCCATACCAAGGGGGTCTGTGGGAGAATGGCAGAAGAGCTGCTATAATAACATCCAGCAAATGAGGCTCTGGGAAAATGACAGGGGTGAGAGGGAGCAGAAGGGCCAACATGCCCAAGGGCTAAAGGAGCCACAGTGGAAAGCTGGGGCCAAATGTTCATGGACTTTGAGAAATAGTGCAGTTCCTTTAGCTTAGTGATTACAATTCATTCACAGAGGAAATCATTAAATTTTTTTCCAAGGCATGGATCCCACATGGAGTTTGAAAGATTTCTCTCTCCCAACTGAAGCCAGTATATTATAATGTGCTTTCCTGTGCTTATTAATTATTTAGAAGAAGGTGGGCAGTGTTGCCCAAGGAGTTTATGTGGGTCATAAGTAAATATCAAATTTCCATTAACCCTTTTAAAATACTGAAAACAGCTCTACCGCTCTGGGTGACTCCTGGCTGGGAAATTACTTCAGTCTTTTACTTTAGATTTTCTCTGATGAGAGCAATCCTCTAGCTTTGCCCTCTTTCTCAACAATCATATTTGAACAGTTACAAAAGCCTGTTGAGAAAAATATGATTTCTCTTCTTTAGACACTTTCAGAATGTTCTGAACAACAGAACAACAAAAGGATATTAATACCGTCTAAAAGTAGCATTTTTAGTCTAATAATAACTCAGCATGCACCTGTTAAAGTGGTTCCGTTTCAATATTAACAATGTTCTGTGAGATCCTCTTCCCAAAATGACAACTGGGGATTCATTTTACCTTCGGTGCGTAGAAAATGAAAGCTGTAGTTTTTCCCAGTTAGTAGCAATTCCTCCTCCTTTAGTTATCATTAGCTCACTGAGATGAGGACAACTTTACAAACAAGAGGCTTTGCCACACACCTCTCAGGATGCTGTTGGGGATGAGGGTACAGTTCTTTGAAGGTAACAGATTTGCCATACAGGGACAACACTGTTTGTTACTAGTGGTTATACTGATCTCTATGCCTATTGCCTTATTTGCTTGGGACAGGGCTGTGATTGTCAGGGTTATTTTTCAAAGAACCCATTATCTGAGGGTAAACAAATGTGACTTTTCATTCATTCCTTCATTCGACAAACATATATTAAGTTCCTATACCAGACTCGTGTTCACATCCCTCACTCTATAGAGTCTAAAGGGGAAGCCTAACTCAAAAGAAAAATTTAGGTAAATGAATAATTACTGTTATGTTCAGGGGTATGGAGAGAATGGACAGATATGACAGAATAGTGGGGGCAGGCAGCTGACCCCTGCTGGGGGTCAGAAAAGTCTTTTCTGAGACAGTTGTATATATTTCATTGTTTTAAAATTTAATATCTGTTTTTAGGCTTTGTTGAGCTGGAAGTCGGGCTGCTCAGAGGTGGGAATCTAAATAGGGGCACTTGTAGCTGCTGCCATACAAAGAAGTACATACATCTTTTTTGAGGCCTGGGAGTTCAAAGAAAGGATGAGCATAGCCTGAGGTCGATGCTGAGCAGCTTTGGGGCAAGGGGGTTCATGGGTCATCTAGGAAAGGCAAGATTGCAATTGGCCTAGAAGAAGGGAAGTCATTCCCTGCAAAGGGAACAGCTTGAAGTATGTTTGGCAAAGATTAAGTCATTAAGTCTTAGTGGAGCCTAGAATAGAGATTTAGGTAGAAAGATGGGTTCCTTCACCCAACACTTACTGAGCATTTACTATTTGCCAGGCATTTGGATTATAGGGAGAGAGCGATGAACATTACAGGCATATCTGGCCTTTGTGGGGCTTACTGAGGAAGAATAAGGCTAATTAACTAACTTAACACACAAACTTGCAATAAAATGGAGTCGAATTGTGAAAAGGGCTATACAGAAACTAAACTGTGCAGAGATGAAGGGAGCACAGTGAGCAGAGAGAGGCTGCTCCAGAGAGATGCTTGGGGAAGGTGTCCCCAAGGAGGTGATATGGGGGCAGGAGACACAAGGGCATAATAAGTCAAGTCACTGGGGAAAATGAGAAAGGGAACAAGCAAGGGGCACTGTACAAGTGCAAAAGAGGGAATCGCTTGGAAGATACTAAGAATCATCTCTAATGGCTAGAGTCTAGGGGAGCAGAGGTATAGTGGTATGGGATGAGATTGCACTGAGGTGGGATTTTATTTTAAGTAAAAAAAAAGCCACTGAAGGAAGTTAAGTGAATGAGGAAGATGATTCAATTCTAGCTGCTGTATAAAAGCCATTTTGGAGGGACTCAAGGGTGGTAACATAATCAGGAAACTATTTTATGTGACAAGATGAGAAGGGATATGGCTATAGTGGAAAGGAATAAGTTGATTGGAGCTAGGTTTCAGAAATGGAAATGATTGAGCTTACCAATGAGAGATGGGGCTGGAGTGGGGATTGAGACACAACAATAAGAAAAAAAGGAGAATGAAAGATGTAACCTAGGTTTCTGGTTTGAGCAAACAGCAGGACAGTGCCATTTACAGAGGTGGAGACTGAAGGACAAACAGTTTGTTGTGGGGAAATCACAAGTTTGTTTTGGGCTACGCCTGTTAGGATAAACAAGTGGTGATATCAAGTAGCTAGTGAGAGCTCAGAAAGGTCTAAGCTGGTAATATTAATTTTGGAGTCATCAGCATATAGACAGTGTGGAAAGCCATGGCTATGAATCACCTAGGAATGAGTGTAGTGGGAGGAAAAGTGGGTTTGAGACTAAGCCTTGAGAAATTAACACCTCAAGGTTGTGTTGAGGAATGAGAAAGAAGGTAGGAGGCAATTCAGAGAAGCTGAGGCTAGTGGCTGATCCACATGTGGGTCCAGAGGTGGCCACTGTCAACTGTACCAAAGCTGCCAGGAAGCCTAGTAAGATGAGGAGCACAAAGCATTCCTTCGATTCGCCAGCACAGACATCTTCTGTGACTTTGGTGTATAGTGGGTATGGAGCCAGAGTGGAATAGGCTAAAGAATGAATGGAAAGTCAAATGCAGATAATTCTTGAAAGGTTTTGCTATGAAGGGAAACTAAAGAATTAGGATAGTAACTGGGGGGTCATGAGGTTTAAAAAAAATTTTTTTTAAGTTAGGAGATATTTAATTATGTTTGTACATAGATAGAAACAATTCCCTAGAAAAGAAGCAGTTGATAATTAATGCAGGAGAGAGATAACAGCTGAAGGAAAAAAGTCCTTGAGCAGGTGAGCTGGGATGGTATATCAGTTTCCCATGCCTGCTCTAACAAACTACCACAAACTTGGGGGCTTAAAACAACATGCATTTATTCTCTTCCAGTTCTGGAGATCGGAAGTTCAAAATCAGTATCTCTGGACTAAAGTCAAATTGTCAGCAGGGCCAAAGGTCGCTATGCAGCCTCTAGGGGAGAATCTATTTACTTGCTCATCCTGGTTTCTAAGAGTTGCATTCTGTGGTTCATTGTCCACTCCTCCACTTTCAAAGTCAGCAGTGGAGCATCTTCAAATTTCCCTCTGCTCTGGTCACCTTGTATACTCATCGATAGTCAAATTTACCTCTGCCTCTTTCTTGTAAGGACACTTTGTGATTACACTTAGGGCCTACCCAGATATTCCAGGATAATCTCCTAACCTCAAGGTCCTTAATTTAATCACATCTGCAAAGTCTTCTTTATCCTGTCAGGTCACACTCAGAGGTTCCAGGGGTTAGGACCTGGACATCTGTGGGAGGCATTATTCAGCCACCATGGATGAGCTCTAGAGCACCAGTGGAGTACTGGCCTTTGCTAGGAGGGAGATATTTTCCATATCCTTGTAACCAGAGGAAGAAGGGGAAGGGATTCATGAAGGGCTGTATAGATTTGATGGTGACAAGATAAGGGAGTTCATGCTTTTGACTTCAATTTTCTGAGAGAGGTATCAGGTCAGGCTGACAGCTGAGAAGGATGGTGGCTGAAGGAGAGTGGATAGGTGATTACATACAGTGGGAAAACAAACTACTTTTTAGGCCTTTCAGCATAACTACAGGAGAGCATGGCAAAGCAGTAAGTATAAGGATGAGAACCCAAGGGATATAATTTGGTCAGGAGGCAATGAAAAACTGTAGTAGTCTGGTGGATTGTGAGGAAACAGATGCTGAGATCAGGAGCTCAAAGGTCATGATGAGGTGATATTGAGTGAGTTAACTGTAAGTACAAGAGGCATTGGACAGAGTGGGATGTCTTTAATTAAGATTTTGGAGACAGATAAGTTTCTGGTGATGCTAAGTTCTAGGATTTCCCTTTGGGAGGGAGTCATTAAAAGACAGATAGATGATCATCCACCTGGATGCTGAAGACACCAGGAATAAAGACAGGAAAGGGGTGGCCAGGAAGCAAAGTCTTCAGTGAATTGGGTGACCTGGAAGAAGTTAGATGATGGAAGTGAGTAGAAGACAGGCATTGGAGGAGCAGTGGATACCTTACCCAACAGCATCAATTAAATGTGAACTGGAGTTTTGCCAAACGGGGAGAAATGGTTTGAAAGGAATGGGGAGGAAGGAAGCCACCTGCTTTACTTCCTGGCTCTAAGGGAGTTGAAGTGTAAAAGTATTAACACTTTAGAGGGCTCCTACGTTTTTAAGTTTACACAAAGATAAGAAAAGAAGTTGATGCAATAAGAGTGTGTGCTACTCCTTTGGTGTAATTTCCCAATATCACAGTGGAAGTACTTGGGAGAGATGAGGTTTTGGGGAGCATAGCGATGAGAGTCTGGCAATGATAGGTTATTGGAGAGGATATCTGGACTTCTAGTGGTGAGTTTCACAAGGACACAAAGCACATGCAACCAACCACATTATGGAAGGCCGTGTGTGGCAGACCTTAAGTAATCCATGTTTCACTCTGAGGTTGGGGGTGGGGAGGGTGTTAAGCAGCAAACTATCAAGGTCAAAGGCCGGTTTTAGGAAAATTAATTTTCCAGGCACTGAACAAAAGAGGTCCTTAGAAAACTACTGCAATGGGTCTGATCAGATTATGAAAACTAAGAATGGTGGAAAGAAATGATAGTTTCAAGAAATGTGCTTGGCTTGAATTATAGGAGATAAGGGAAATGAGGGAGCGAGTGGGGAATGATTCCCATGTTTCAAGCTTAAGTGGTTGGGAGAATAGGTTGTGAATGGAAATTGGTATTTGGCAAACCATGGTTAAATCCTCAGGTAGTGGCTGAACCTAAGGCTAGAGCCCTGTAATGACAGGTGAATCACTGGGCCCTTCCCCAGTTGCCGCACCAGGAGTAACTGCCTGGGGTTTCTCTGATTGAGGATAATAAAGGACCAACCAGGATCCCAGGAAGCAACCAGTAATTGTCCCTAATTTAGTTTCAGACTCCCAGGGCAGTGTCTGAGCCTTAATTACCATATGCAATAAGGCCTGTGTGGAGGTGTGAATTGTGAGGTGCCTAAGCCCAATGGATACTTTTCAGCCATTCCACAAGGGGCAAGTTCAGCCAGTGTTGTCATTCATCTTTATAACCCTAATGCACCATGACTTAGGGCACAGTAGGACACACCAGCTAGTCTTTCAAGGAGCCCTGCAGGACTCGGCTAAAAAGAAGCCACTTCGACCTTTTCTCCTACCCACCTCCAAATTAAGGCAGGGATAACAGGCAAGGGTTTCACTTCAAATTGCGGGTTTCATCACATCTGTGAGCCCAGGCCCAGAATCACAGTTGAGGTCTAGCCAAGAATTTGACTCATTCAGGTGCAAACTCCACCCACATTTGCTCAATTTCCTCCATTCTGCTGACAGCAGCTCTTTTCTTCCTTTTGCTTGAAAGGCCAGAGTCTTTGTGCATGCTAAGATTAACTGAGGCTGACATTCCCCTCTGTGGCTTCCCCGCCTGGCCTCTCCGATCCTCCAATATTCACCTTTGCTCTGGGCTGAGCGGGCGCTGCCTGGGTTTGGGGAGCTGTAGGGGCCCTGCGGGATTAACCCGAACCGCCCTGGGAACTGCTGGTGGCCCGGCACTTTAAAAGGCTCTCCGGGGTCAGGACCCGCTCCCTCTTTCCCGTTCCCGGCACGGAGCTCCGGGCGCGCGCTCACTTAGCCTCGGACGGGAGCGGGCGCGCGCCGGGCGGGGCGGGGCGAGGAAGGGGCGCGGCCTCTGCGGGGCGGAGCGGACGGCGGCGGGCGGGCTCCGCCGAGGGGACCCGCGGCCGCGGCGAGAGCGCGCCAGCCCCGCCGCGATGCCCGCGCGCCCCGGACGCCTCCTCCCACGGCTGCCCCGGCCGCCGGCCCCGGTCTCCCTGCTGCTGATGCTGCTTTGGCTGGGCCAGGGCGGCGGCGGGCGCTGGGGCGCCAGGGCCCAGGAGCCTGGGGCGGCGGCGGCGGACGGGCCCCTTGCGGGCGACGGCGGGGACGGACAGGACCCTCACGCCAAGCACCTGTACACGGCCGACATGTTCACGCACGGGATCGAGAGCGCCGCGCACTTCGTCATGTTCTTCGCGCCCTGGTAACTGGCCGTGCCGCCTCCTCGGGGCCCGGGTTGGCCCGGGCCGGGTACCCCCAGATCCGCACTCTGCGCCCCGGGGGCAGTCCGGGGCCTGGGGACAGGGGCACCGCGACGGGCCGGGGGCGGGGGCGGTGCGGGTCCCGCCAGGGCAGGGGGCGGGGGCGGTACGGGTCCCGGGCCAGGGCTGGGGCGCTTGCGGCTGACGTGGCGCAAGGCGGCCGGGGCGGTGCAGGAGGGGGCGGGCGGTCCGGAGGGGAGAGCCGAGGACGGGCCGCCCCTCCTCCTTCCCGAGTGCCCCTTTCCCCCAATCCGTGGGCTGGGGGAGGGGAAGGGAGGTCGTCGCCCTTTGGGGTTGCTGGGATCCTAGAGGCCACTGCACGGTCCTGCCCGCCCCCCTGCCTCAAACTTGCTGCGCCGGCGGCCTGCCAGAGCGGCTAGCACCAGGTGGGCCACGTGCGGCGGCCGCTGGCACCCGGCGTCCAGCCGCAGACACTTGAGGGATTCCGATCACTAGCTGTAGGGGGCACATCCTCTGCTTGAAGATTTAATTGAAAAATAGGAACTCGTAAAGTTGTGATATCCCCCTTGGTGTGTTCCTGAGAGGAGAAGGTGTGGCCCAGGCAGAAGAGTATTCCCGTACTACCCCGAGAAGCTAGAGTAGTGCGAATTCTGGGGACCCTTCCGCAGCGCGGAGTGGATAGGAAGCTGTGCCCTGGGTGATAGGAGCCCCTGCTCCTCATCTCAGAGCTGTCCTCTGGCACCTCCTCCCCTCCGCTCTCTCGGGGCTGGCTTGTCTGGAAAGCGAGATGGCAAATGGCACCACGTCAAACAGACGGTACCGCCTGCCATGGTTCTGGGGCGGGGGGGCTTTGGTATGGGACTCCTGTCCAACCCCTAAGACTCTTATCCGGAGAATTGACCTAGCGAAGGACTTCGTGTCATTCATACAAGCACAGGTAGTGCTTTCCTCGCAGGGCCTAGGTGCCCCAATAAAGGGAAGTTCTTTTGGGACAGAGCAGAAAGCTAGTGTTAAGGCAACAAGGCAGTTTGCAGGCTTATTTGCAGAATTTGACGTCCTTCTGTAGTGCGGGGGAGAGGTTCCTTGAGATGTGGGAAAGAGATGTGGGAAGTTAAAAGATGCCTAAGAGAAACAGCCTATTCAGAAAATGTGCTGGCGGAAGTTGGAGGAAACTTTTCTTTTTCTCTCCATGTTCAGGCTATTACTGTATTTCATTTCCTTTGGAGTTAAATCAACTTTGTGGGGCCGTTCTGAGTCACAGCTATCGTTGTGCTTTAAGTTCTCAAGAACGAACTGACTTGGATTTTTAGAACTACCAGTGGTATAGAAAATACTTTGTAGAGTAAAATATTCAATATTAATAGTTACTCTGGAAAGGAGTATTCTCAGAGTAACTAATCCAGTTAAGTACACTACGCAATTGGAGCCTATTCCAGTGGAATAAATCTTTCTTTTTTATTTTTTAAAGAAAAACTGACACGTAGACATAATGAGTCCATGCAGTGCCAATGGAGTTTTAATTTTAGAGTCTCTGTGTTATTTAGCAGCTAGTCCTTGACTGAGTGACGGGGAAAAACTGGCAAATTTGAGCCCTTGGTATGAAGTAAATGTGGCTTATGGACTTGTAAGTGGATTCTCCAAAAAATAAAAGTAACTTGTAAAGTTTTTATTTGTTTGCTTATGAATAGTCTGTTACAAAATATTTAAACAGAGACCTCTGGGTTTCTATGATGGCATTTGAAAGAAAGTTTAACTTTAACAGTTGATTGGGACTCAAAATATACTGTGGACTGCCCCCATCTCACATCTCTTTCCAGTTTCAATCTTTGTGGCATATTGGAAGCCCACATATATGATAAGGGGCCAAGGGTACCATGTAATGAGAACACTGATCTGTGTATTTTTGCTCTGAACTTGGCAGATGTAGGGTTGTCCTGCTCCTGTAGATTTTGTTCCAGCCTCTTCTTTATGGCCAGTATGCAGGTCACCCTGAACTTGGTGGTAACAATGAGGTCAGGATTGGGGCTGCCTCCTTGGGAGGACTAGGTAGATTTGCCCTATTACATGGCCATAGGCTGCCTTCTGAACATAGTCGCTGTCTCAGAAGCTTGCGTTGTAGCCACAAGAGTCCCAAACCAGAAGTACCAACTGCATGACACTTATGGATCTGTCACTGAGAAATTGCCAAACAGTATTTGCCAAGCATGTGCTGGATACTGAGAAAGTTATAAAAAGGACAGTGCTGTCTTCTCAGCCCTTGTACCAAATATACTTAAATATAACACTGGTTTTCTTTCATAATTATCTTCTAAAGAAGAGGGCATCATATTGTGTTTGAGTCTCTTAAAAAGCAAGGATTCTCTTAGCTGGCCAAGAAAATATTCTTAGGGAAGACACATTTGCTTGAAGCATACTTTTTCAGTGCTATCTTTAGATGGTTTTTATCGAGGTCATCTGTCAGAAAAGAGGCAAAGAGATTTTATTGAGGCATTATTTCGAGGATGAACTCACAATTTTAAGTTTAGGGTGTTCTTATAGGCAAGCGTGTTAAAGGCCACTTTATAAAAGCAATACAGCAAGTAGTTACATTGTAGACATGAATACACACTTAGCAGCTGAAAGAGAAAAACAAAAACAAACCCATGCCCCCTAATGATATGTGACTGTACTTGAAGTTCGAAATAAAGTTTCCAGTGTAGGCTCATGAAGAATTTAAATATGGCACTGCAGAGAGCTGACAATTAAAGATGATCAGCTCTATGACTCAAAAAGTAGATCTAGTTGATGAGAAAGATGCTCATGCTGTCAGGAAATGTGAAGAGTAGCAAGAAACTATAAGTTAACATTTTAAAGATAGGCGATTAAAAAATATCTGTGTGTAGTTAAGTTCATACAGTAAATATAAGTGTACATTTCATTATATCATATTTAAAAGTTTGAGTTGCCACAGACTTTTTAAACTTCTCATTGGAGAAAAATGCAGAATTTATTTAATTTTGAGATAGATTGCCTTGCATTTGCAGATACTTGGTGATATAGTAGTAGAAGAGGCCTGGCTAATAAAGGAGCAACTATAGCAAGAAGTGCTAAGCTGCTGCAGTAGAGGGGGAGCAAGTTTGCTTTTCCGTAGAGAAGAGAAAGGGCACCAAACAGCCTGGCGAGTCTTGGCTGACTGCTTGGAGGAAGTGACAGTCAAACTAATCCTCAGGGCAAATAGGAATTATCCAGGTAGGCTTCGGGAGGAAACATCAAAGAGAATGTGTACTGATTCCCTAGGCAAGCCAAGCTGTGGTGGCCCTTTTAGAAAACTGCAAGTATTACAGTGTGGCTCAGGGGTAGACAACAAAGTAAGGAGGGCAGCTGGAGTATGGATATCAAGTGGGAGGTCAGCAGATCTTGTACAGTACTTTGCTAACAGGATTTCATGCTGAGAATAATGCAAGGACTTTATGGAGGGTTATAAGCGGGGAAATGGGGTTCTGTAGTAATTGCAAGCTAATCCATTTCTGCTGTGGTGTAAAGAAAGGATCAGAGAGCTGAAGAGGTGGTCAGGTGCCCCTGACCCAGCACTCACTATGCTCGTTACTTCACCTTATTACAGGTGTGGGCATTGCCAACGTCTGCAGCCTACTTGGAATGACCTGGGAGACAAGTACAACAGCATGGAAGATGCCAGAGTCTACGTGGCTAAAGTGGATTGCACGGCCAACTCAGATGTGTGTTCTGCACAGGGAGTGCGAGGATACCCCACGTAAGTGGGAAGGGCACATGTTTCCAGTATCTTCTGCCTTCCACATCTTTTAGCCAGCTTCATTCAGCAAAAGAAAGTCCAAGTTACACTTTTGATAACTTCCTTTGTAGTTCCGAGGAGTGAGATGCTAAATTTAAGCAGGTAGTCCCTGTTTTTAGGGAAAGATTATATTTAACACTGCTTCTATATTAGATGTCTTTTTGTACCTTTTTTGGAAAAATCCTTTAATTAATCCGTGATGGGTTTTCCTTTTATAAGAACATGTGTTTGCAAGACAAAAATGGTGGTCTCCAGGAGGTCTTGTCTCATTTGATGTTCACATTTACACAATGAAAACAGACTTTGTCATCAATTTTAGTATGAATTTTTGGTCACTATTATTCCTAAGCATCCTTTCTAGAGTAATTTCCTATTCGACTAGCACAGGGCTGTTTCTGTTGGACAGAAAGGTAACAAAATGGAGTACAGCAGTTCTGACAAGTGATACTACTTACTCCTTTGACAGTTAAAAGCATTTTTTGGTTTTAAGAAACAAATTGGAACTGACTTAATAAACAAAAGAGGATATTAATTAGTAGGCTGTGGGAGAAACTCTGAGACTCAGCTCCAAGGGCTTGGGGGCCTGTGTTTGCTGTGTGTCTCCCTTAAGGTGACTTAACTTTCTGGCTCTGCATCTCTCTGTTGCCATGGTGAACTTGGGCCCATCACCAATTGGCCCAGCTTACGTGGGGTGATTATTCTGGGAACTGCTCTTGTTGCTGGGGAGTCATGCTCTTGTAGAAAGACAGCAGGCCCATTCAGACCACATGGCAAATGTTGGAGTAAAGAGCCCTTCTCCAAAAAAGGGAAGATGCTGTTTCCAGAAGGATAGGGAAGGAGCCGGCCATTGCGACTCCTGAAATATTTGTCAAATTTGATGAGTTAAGTAAATGCTATATAAAACTTGAGCTTATCTTCATACTTGAGAGTCAGCATAGAAAAGTTGAAGGAACTCTGGGGCTGAAACTTAGAAGCCAAGGTTTGAATCCCAGCTCTACCATCTACTTATCATGCAGCTCTGGTCATATTATTTAACCTCTAAGTCTAAAGTAGGATGCTGATACCCACCTCACCTCCCATAGCATTATTATGTGAAATAATGTGTGTGCAGACAGTGATCTGAGCATAGCCAATATATGTTGTTTCCCTTAATATTTGGAAATTTGGCATTTCCATAAAGGACTCTAATCTTTGGTGAATGCTTTCTAATCTAATTCAAGTCTACATTAAGTCAGGTTAGTAGAGATCTAATTCCCACTATATGTACCTACCTAAAAGGCATCACTGATGTATGCTTCATAGTATTGCCTTTAAACTGCTTGAATGGAGAGCATCCCAAAGAAGCAGTCAGTAAGTAGGTGGAGCAGGTAAGCTAGATGCTTACCTGTTGAGAGCCTGTTACTTCAAGGTACAGGGGCAACAGAGATGTTTGGATGGTTGGCTGTGATGTCCACTCTTAAATGGCTGGCTATAGTCGTGTGGTTGTGTACACCAAAAACTATGTCATAGGGAAGGTGGAACAATAGGAGCTATAATAGGGCTGAGAGGGCAAATGTTAGGAGGCATCAGAGAAGGGAGTAGAGTGTATCTGGTTATACCAGCTATCTGGCTGCAATTCCATAGATGCTATTCACAGATTTTAAAAGATCCATGGTGGATCATTTGTCCTGATTTCCATTTAGAAGATTTGGTCTCCCCAAGAAAACCATGCACTGGTTTTGTGTTGTAAAAATAACTAAAATGGGCTTACATTATGCTGAATGTGGTTTGGGAAGGAACCTCTGTGACCGTGACAGCCCTGCACAAGTGCCGGAGAAGAGATTTTTTTCATTGAATTCGGGAGTTAGAGTGTGCTGCATAAAATGTAGTCACATTAGGGAATTCATAGAGTTACCTGTATGAGCTTTTACTTCCTCTAAAACTGTACCCATCTCATGGAGACATTGCAAGACTTGAATCAGATAATGAAAGTAAATGCCTAAACACAGGTGTGTGTCAGTATATCTACTTTTATGTCACTGTTTCCTGGATACCTTTAACTGGAGGAAAGGATTAGAGAGGGAGGGAATTTGGCTTCCCATGCCCCTAGGGGTGGCTGACTATGCTCAGAAAAATGTTTTTAAGGTCTTCCTGTTGAGCCAGAAAATAATCTTTCTTATCTGAGAAAATGTGAGCAGGGACAGCACTGAAAGTTTCTTAGGGTTGCTGTAACAAAGTGCCACAAACCAGCTGACTGAAAAGAACAGAAATTTATTCTTAGTTGCGGAAGCCAGAAGCTCAAAATCAAATCATCAGCAGGGCCATGCTACCTCTGAAACCCATCCTGCCTCTTCCCAGCTCCTGGTGGTTTGCTGACAGTCTTTGGTGTTCCTTGACTTAAAGGTGCATCACTCCAATCCTCCATTGTTACAGGGTCCTCTCCCTGTCTGCAAGTCTCTCTCTCTGTCCAAATTTCCCCTTTTATAAGGACACTAGTCATATTGAATGAGGGCCCACCCTATTAACCTCATTTTAACTTGCTTGTCTCTATAAAGATCCTGTTTCTAAATAAGGTCACAGTCTCAGCTACTGTGGGTTAGGACTTCAACAGATCTGTTTTGCCAGACACAATTCAACCCATAAGACCATCTCATCTGTTGTAGTAGAACTTTCATCATACCATTTTCCAGCATGACCCATAAATGGGCTTTTTCTCCCCTCCATTCTGCTTGAAAAAGAAATAGACCACTAAAAAAACCCAAATGCCTGTGTGGAGGTTTGGTAATAGCAGAAAAGCTTGGAGCTGTACTTTGGGTTTGTACCCCGCGGTCCCCTCTTCATCACTTTCATTTCCACCTATGGGGGGAATTGAAGTCAGACTGAAAAGTCTGTAAAATAAGCTCTAATTCTATCCCTAGGCCTTAAGAACTTAAGGAAGAAAGATTTGGGTAGAAAGATTTTCAATCTAACAAGATTTTTAAAAATTGTTTATTTTTATTTTATGCAAAGCATACCACATTAGAAAATATTACATATTAGGTTTTACTGATTTTTTACAAATTTAAATAATTTATTTAAATTAGTTTCAAGTATACAGTACATTGGTTAGACATCTATATTGTTCATAAAACGATTCCCTCAATTGCTCCCTCCCTCCCTGGCCCTCCACTTAGCCATCACATTAATGCTAACTGCATTCCTCATGCCATGAAATAGACCCATCCCTTTGCCCAGCTATCAGCTACTAATTTGTGCTTCTCCCAGCTCCCCAAGCCCCCTCCCCTCTGTCACCAAATTGTCCACTGTATTTGTCTGTTTTTGATTAGTTTATTCTTTTTGTTCCTTAGATTCCACATATAAGTGAAATCATATGGTACTTATCTTTCTCTGTCTGACCTGTTTCACTCAGCATAATGTAGGTTTTACTGATTTTTAAAGTTAAAAAAGAAATGGAGAATGAGTTTGACAATAGCTGGTCCTTTCTGATGTTTTGAGGATCCACTTATTTTTTTTTGTCCTGAAGCTCTTTGATGGAGGAAGGCACTTGGAAGAGAGAAAGGACGTGAGGTCCAGAAGTATCTTCTAGTTCTCTGGGCAAAGCACACATTTCCAGAGCTTTACACAGTTCCAGAAATGGGTGCTGGCATTCATAATGATGAGGTCTTTGGAGTTGCTTGAAATGTTAAATTTCATGAAGTCACAGGTGTACTGTTCAGATCTATTAGATTTTGGCTTTTGTTACCATTAATGAGAGTATAAGCTACTGAGAAAGCGTTGCATATATTTTTCGTTGGAGGCACATTAGGGATGTCACCTGAGCCCACCACAGGATCTTAGCTTCTGGGTGAGGCCAGTAAGCCCGTTTTAATTTCAGTATCTATTCCAGCCAGTGTGTTGGTTTTCTCATAAAGCTATGAAACTTCATTTTGAGGCATTTGGGGAGTTAGCTACTCAAACCTACAATTCTGATTTCTGTGTATCTTGACTCCTTACATTCTGACACTGCATATTTGGGCATCTACTAACAAATTCCAGGTACATGCTGTAGAAGTTTTAGGTGTGTTTTAGATAAGCGGGCAGGCTCGCCCAAAAAAACTTGTCTGTGTTTCTCTTTTTTCTGTCAGTAGCCACATTTCTCTCTCATTTTTGACACCTTCTATTCTGTCAGTAAAAGAATTAATCCCCTCTACCCCCATTCTTTGACACTCTCCATCAAGTTTTATTATGAGCATATTCTTCCGTTACCAGTAGAATGATACAGAATCTGGAAGTATTAATTTCAGCCTCTGGCTGTGTCTTTCACTCACCTGAATGCTCTGTATTCTGTCTGCAGATATCTTCAGAGGCTAATATGTGTAGGAAAAAAATTCCTTCTCTGTGGAGAAGTGAATAGACCGTATCAACCGAGATCAAAATCGTTCGTATAGTTGGAGACTTGAATTCTCACAATACCCAGATTTGTAAGAGTCAAATAACTGACATGGTAGCCTGGAAATATATTTATTGCAAAATAACACTATTTCTACTGTAGTTCTAATTTAAAAACAAACAAACATAAAAACTTGAACCCTGGTAAGGATAACAAATACCTAGCAGGTAAAAGTTCAGAGAGTTATACCCAACTGAACACCTGCAGCTTGGAGGTTAATTCAAGTGTTAGGCTTGATGTGTTCACCTCAGCTTTATTTTTCTTGAATAAAATATGAAGCATTGAAACGTTTAGGATTAAGTGAATATATTATCTCATAGAATATATTATCTTATAGAATATTATTTTTCTTTCTTTTTCAAGTTTTATCAGAGAGTAGCAGATACATGCCTGGCTTCAGCCCATTGATAACTCATTTTCCGATTACTTCACTAAATGAGTTTGCTCCCTGATAAGACAGTGCTCTTTACTCAGAGCAATTTTAAGTGATTTAAAAATCTGCATTGTCTAATCCTTTGTTACCCTTTCAGCTTGAAGTTTTTCAAGCCTGGCCAAGAAGCTGTGAAGTACCAAGGTCCTCGGGACTTCCAGTCACTGGAAAACTGGATGTTGCAGATGCTGAATGAGGAGCCTGCCGTGAGTGTACAGAAAGCCCTCCCTGTCTTTGCTCCTACATTTTGGGTAATAAAGAGGCCAGGTTAGGTGAAAAAGTAAGGCTCCCATTTTGAGGCTACTTTGTACTTTTTTTTAGAACTCATTGATGATATAAGTAAATATTAACATTTTTTTCTTCTCAATTGTTTTTTATTGTGGTAAGATACACATTAAATTTACCATCTTCACCATTGTTCAGTGTACTGTTTAGTGGCATTAAGCACATTCACATTGTTGTGCACCCACCACCACCTTCCATCCACAGAACTCTTTTCATCTCTAAAACTGAAACTCTGTCCCCATTGAGCAGTAACTCCCCACTTCCCCTCCCCCAGCTCCTGGCAGCAACACTTGTACTTTCTGTCTCTATGATTTCAACTACTTTGAGTACTTAGGTAAGTGGAAAAGATTAACTTTTTAAAAACTTTTTATTATGGAAATACTCAAACATGCACACAAGTAGAAAGAAGAGTCTTAATGATGTATGAGTGGTAAGAAGGAGTATCATGAAGATGGTCCCATGTACCCAGCCCTCAGCTTCATCAATTATCCCCATTTGCCAGTCTTGTTCTGTCTTAACTGCCTCCATATCCCTTATTTATCTGCAAAGTCAGTCCTTATGGAGTGTCATTTGTAAATATTTGAGTATGCATCTCACAGATAAGCACTTAGTACCTTTTAACATAACCTCTATGCCACTCTCACATGTATGTAGTTCAATTGACAATAATTCCTTAACATCAGAAACTGACTCTTGGCCACCCGGGGTCTAAGCCAGGATACCCAGTCCGGGCCAGCCTTGGCTCTTCCTTCCCACCTCCCACAGCTACCATCTCACTCTTACTCCCACTCACTATACCCATGGTGTGAATCTTTCATTTTCTTCTCAGCCCTTGGTCCCGAAGACCCTCACTAGCTTTGCTGATAACATAATTTAATACCCTTAAAACTTTGTCTTAATGTTCCACCCTACACTAAGGATTATAGCAGGAAATTATAGAAACTATGACTTCTATTTTTTAGAGACATAGCTGTGTGTAGGATGTTACTTATTAAGGAAAATTTATAATTCTTTCCCTCTCCATTTGTCGTTGGGAGTATTAACTTTGTTATAAATCATTACTCTTGTAAACCATTCCTTAAGTGGTTCTTCGTGCTTTCAGATTAATGCTGAATGCTCAGTACCAGAGAGGCTCAGTTGGACTTGAATGGTCTGAGGTGTTGTATTAGTGAGAGATGGGAAAGATGACCAGTGTTCCCATGCTGTGTGTTTCTGATGAAATATTAAGAGTATCTGAAGTCTGAATGTAATTTCAATTTAAAAACTTAACCAGGACTATTTTAGTGTATCAGGTAGGTGTTTACAGATTTGAAGGTTGTTTGTGTTCATGTGCAATTCTAGCAGTCTTTTCAGGGTGCCGCTGCTTTTGGTGTCATTTTGCAGGGTGTCCGTGTGGTCCGTCAACTCTCTCCCGAAATGTCACAGCTGATCAGAAACCCAGCTGCTTCCTAAGGGCTAACTATACCTCACATTTTAAAGTCTATAAGTGTATGTCAAGAACGTTGGAATATGGTGTTGAATAAGCATTGACCAGAGACTATAATCTAATTTTAGGTATGTGGGGAAAACCACAAACCTCAGAGAATTTATTTGTATCTCTTTCATGGCCTAAAAGCTAGATATGCAGGTGTAACTTTCACATAGATTTAAATTTCAAATTGTTTCCTTTGTGAAAATGTTCTCTGATGGGAGGAAGCTAATTTTAAAGAGCAGTTAATAGTCTCAAAAAAAAAAATTTTTTTTAAATAAACTTTTCACCAATAAAGCCAATTTTCTATGATGACTTTATTCAAGAAACCAGCAGTCAGTATCAAGATGGCAGAGACACTTCATCTTGTGGGCCAACTTCCCTTTAAGGGTAAGGGTCACCAACTCCTGGGCTTCAAACTGGTACCTGTCAGTGGCTTGTTAGGAACCGGGCTGCATAGCAGGAGGTTGGACACTGGCAAGAGAGCAAAGCTTCATCCGTATTTGCAGCCGCTCTCCAGTGCTAGCATCACTGCCTCAGCTCCACCTCAAATCATTAGGCATTAGATTCTCATGGGAGTACTGGTCCCTGGTGCCAAAAGGTTGGGGACCACTGCTTTAGGGGAAACATGGCCCAAAGTGCAGACTGTGAGGCCAGGCCAAGGCTCAGCATAGACGTCCTGAGGGGCAGTGTCCTGTCTTCTTTGTGTGCGAGGCTCATGGCCACGTGGAATCCACCTGTGACCACTCTAGAACCAGTTTACCCACTGTCCGTATCCTAGAGTCTCAGAGCAGTAGGGATCTCAGATAATTGCTAAAAACAATGACAATGTGCCTTACTGTAGAAAACTTTATACTGTGAAGTGAAAATCCTTTTCAGTTTGAACTTTGCTGTTTATTGTAAGCAAAAGCTTTTAAAAAAAGTTCTTCATCTGTGTTTATACCTAAATAACTTGATATGCACACTTTTATATTTAGACAGGATAAATTTAGATTTTTCTCCCTAGTGTTATAGCCATATTAAAGAAACTCAAAGAAAGGAAAACCGTCCATTCCTAACATTCCATCCCAATTTTTATATTTCCATGTTTGCTTCTGTATTTTTTTCTTAAACAGTTATAATATAAACAGTTTATTAATGGTCTTTTTATATAGTTACATTGCCTTTATATTGATCATATATTATGTAGATTTGCCATAATTCGAATCTTCTCTGTCAGTGGATATTTAGTTACTTATAATTTTTTCTGTCATCAGAAATGCTATAGGAAACATTTATCTTTGTAAAGGACATTTTTACTACTTTTGAGTGATATTTTTAGAATATATTTGTAAAATTACAAGGCAAAAAAAAAAAAAGAAAGCAAGATCACTTTTATGGCTCTTGATCAATATTGGCCGATTGCTTTCTGAAGAATTTAGAGTGTATTCCATTTCTGTGACATACTGCAGTGTTCCCCTGATGGAGACAGCTTTGGTATCTGCCACAGAGCACAAGAATAAGTGTGCCCCTAAGTGCCATAAATGAACACTTTTATACTGACAGCCCTTTGAACATCTTACACATACACATACAGGGTTTTGTTTCACCTTATTGGAACTCACTGACTGTTCATTTAGCCATAATTCTCATGGGCATCCTTTTGTGTGGGTACTTAACCCTTTGAAAGTTTTGACAAGCCAGCAACAGAAAGGAAAACTTCATGGTGCTTTAAGGTCCTAGCTCTGTACAGCTTTGAGCTGTCACTACTTTTAAAGCTTTTAATGACTTAACTTGGATATTCTTTTTAATAGAACTATGAACTGCCATGTAACAATTGAATAATACCCATGTATCTGTAGCAAAATGGTAATGTGAACTTTTCTTCACCCCCGTGGTAGTGGCCTCAGAAACTGAGAAATTTATAATTGTGCAGTAACTCCTGTGGTAACCATTTAGTTGTACACACCGATGCCTTCTCAGTCACTTCTTGCCCCTTCGTTGTGTATTTCAGTTCCAAACTTAGTCATGAGTTATATTCTTTCGTAAAAGAACAGTTATGTTTGCCCTGGTTTTCTCTTTCTCATCTTTTCACTTGTCTGAATTTACTGTCTCATCACCTACTTTTCTCAGTTTTACCTTCCTTCACTTATTTATTTGTTTGTTTGTTTATTTACTATTTTTTTGAATAAAGGGTAGCCTTTCCCTCCTATTCTCTGGTGGGTTCTCATTCTCAGTTTTGTCCAGTTTGCTACCTTTGTGTCTTTAGGTACTTCTTCCTTAAAGCCAGTCTATCAAGAATTCCATTTTGTATTCTATGTGAAATCTCAGATCACATTTCAAAGAACAGGACAGATTGCTAATTTGGGGTAGACCTATCTTTTAGTTTGTCTGTTCTGTTTGGTTGGGTTTAGGGCAGTAAAGGACTGGTTGAGGTGGGGCTGGCTGTCATCTGCTTTCTACAAGTATCAGTCCTAGAGCATTTGCTGAGGGGGAGGCTGGCAAGGGGCTTCTTACTGAGCGTACAGAAGACCCAACAGAGTTAGTTCCTATCCTGGTCCCCCTCAACACACCAGCACCCCACATAGGTTCGAGGTAGCAAGGTGAGGGAGGAGATCTGCAGAAGGTTCTAGACAGACACTGGTCACCTCTTTGATGGGTTTCACTATGTCTTCACAGATGAACTCAGTGACCGTTGTTTCGTTTCTTCCTATTAGACACCAGAGCCAGAAGTAGAACCGCCCAGAGCCCCTGAGCTCAAGCAGGGGCTGTATGAGCTCTCAGCAAGCAACTTCGAGCTGCACGTTGCACAAGGTATGACAGGCGAACCTTGGTGTTCACCGTGGGATACACGCCTCTTAGAACCACTGACTATTGTTACTCCTTGATTTGCTGGGCTTGTCCTTTTTGCCACTTGAGGACTCATAGATAGCAGCATCTGTGGCACTTATCAAGGGTTTCTCTCAAGTCCCTTTAACATCATTGTTTAATGCTCCTCCTCTTAGAAGCTTTTCCTCCTTTTGTCTCTGTCTTTATAAAATGCCAGTTTTGATGCTAAGCTAAAGCCTTAGGTGTGGAAATTTGGACCTCACAAATCGTGAATGGGCATACTTGTACATGAGCTATGGATACAGTACATCCCTGGATAAGGAAGTGTTTATTTATATTAATGTTAATCAGATGTTTATTGACCTGAGGCAGAAACAAAAGTTTCTCTTATCTGTTTAAACTAGAATTTAGTGAGACTGTTACAGCATGTGAATCAGTATACATGTTTTTTACACTTAAAATATTTTCTTAGACCACATCTTATTTTCTGAAAATGGTCTCAAAAATATTAAAAATGATCTATGTACAATTTCTAATGTTAATAATATAAGTCCTCCTTTCTTCACACATTTCAGAAGAGTTGGCTCAGCAGTGAATGACTTGAAAGCAAATTTAGCTTCCTTGCTGACCTCTATTCTCAAATGCTGCCATGGAGAGAAATCCTCCTGTAAGACTGGGTTGGAAATGTTGTGGTAAAGGGCTTAAAAGTGTACCTGGCCTTGTAACTTCATGCCTGCTGAGACATGAAGTTCCATGAAGTTATTTAGACACCCCACTCAGTGTCTAAATAAGTTTCCCCCCACCACACTTAAGGTCTAAAATAATTTTGATGCCTTCAACCGTTTTCTGTTTTCATTAAAGGTGGTTATTTAATTTGTACCAGTGCTCTAACCGTGGAACTTCAAGGGGTTTTTTCCCCTGCAGGGGATTCGCTTTAATTTGAGACTGGCATGGGCTCACTGCAGGATGTGCTACCAGAATCACCTTGTTGTAGACTTATTTCCCAGAAGCCCAGCCTGGTCACTCCCTAAGCAAGTCATCACTGAAGGGCAGTGTTCTAGAGATGCTGCCTATGTTGCTCGCATGAGTATTTCTCCTCAGAAAGTAGCCACCTGCCTTTACAACTTCCCTTTGACACTTCTGTGGGTTCCTGGACATCCTGCCTCCACCTCCCCACACAAGGTTAGCAACAGAGCCGTCTGGAGAGACCTGGTTTCAGCTTTGCAGATCAGTTGCTAATTTTTTGAAGCAAGTTTTTAAACATTTCCTTCAGTGTATCCTTGCCATGGTGATAAGGTACCTCTGTGAGCATTGGTGTGGCAACATCCTACTCTAGGTCCGAGTCATATTTCAGTGTTCATTAGTTAGTTCTCTCCTTGGCCACAGCCTGATTTTGGTTTGGTCTTGGCCTGACATCTTTTACACCCCAGGCTGGTCAAGGTAAAACAGCCCAGAAAAAAATCTTCAGTGTCCAAATAATAATGTTTGAAGATTCGGTTTTATTCCTCCTAGCCAAGGTAGTAATATTCAGTTTTTAAACCTTTTATTTTAGTATAAAATAAAACACAGAATACTGAAAACAAATGTAGGGCTTAGTGAATTGTGACAAAGCAGTCACCTTGTAACTATTGTCCAGTTAAAGAAAAAAACTGCCAGCCTCCTAGTACCCCTTCCCAGTCAGTCACAGCCCTTCTGACTTTTATGGAAACCACTCCTTGCTTTTCCTTAAGGTTTCATTACCCAAGTGTGTGTTTCTAAACCCTACAGCTTAGTTTGGTCTTTTTTTGATATATCTCTTTTAAGTCTGTTTTATCTCCATGTACCCCCAACATCTCTTTTTCTTCCTTACATTTTTCTTTCCTACCACATAGGTTGTTTGACCTGTAGAGTTCCCCATGGTGTGGACTTTGTTGATTGTATCCCCACGGCGTAATTTAACATGTCCCTGAGTTTTCTATTCCCTGTGAACTGGTACATGAATCAAGAGACATTATCAGTTTTTGTTGATGTTTTTTAGGGGTTCTGATAAGACTTTATAGCTGTTGAAGTCTCTTTGTGATGTCAGCAGCCACAGCAGTCACTGCCTAAATCTGTTAATTCATCCAGATGCCAAATGCTATTCTAATTCAGGCATCCTGACTTCATTTTTTTAGCCAAGAGCAACTTGCCCTCATTTATCACTTGATTAACCACTGGTGCAGTTCGTATAGGAAAGACGGGATAAAGGCCTGATTCTTACCCTTTATTGCCAGTTTTCCAAATAATGAATTAGTTCCTTGTCCTCCAAAGATGACAAATTAGCTTTTGTTTCGAGGATTGTTACAAACTCATGGATATAGACGTTTTTGATGCAGAGTCACTTTTGACCAGTTAGTGTTCCTACTGAATTGAGCTTTGCAAGAAAACAAAGATTAGATGCTAATCTCTAGTTAGGTGTGATGTAAATTACACTCCCTTTTCCCCCTTCTCTGCCTTGGCTCCACATGGAAGGCGACCACTTTATCAAGTTCTTCGCTCCATGGTGTGGTCACTGCAAAGCTCTGGCTCCGACCTGGGAGCAGCTGGCTCTGGGCCTTGAACATTCCGAAACTGTCAAGATTGGCAAGGTAAGTGAAAGCCCTTATTAAACTGGAAGTAGACCGCCTTTGGCTGGATTAATTAGCAGAGTAGCCCATTATTCATTCTGTGCACAAAGTCGCAAACTTGATTTATTATTTCCATTTAGTGTGCCACTTGATAATTCATTTCACCTTCACAGATGGCAGCCTGGTTTCGAGTGTGCTGGCTTTTCCACAGCTTAGAGATAAATTATGGCTTTGGCTCCTTTGTTTGTTTTGAAGCGATGGCCAATTCTGAATTGGCAGCCCCAGAGCCCTTTCTGCAAAGATAGGGAGCAGAGCCTTAGAGAATGTTCACTGGATGTGCTTGGAGACTGTCCACATTTGATCTCACCCAAGAGCTCTTTCCTAATGAAGCCTCGGCTCTGTGCTCACAGAGCCATGCAGGGGACCCTCCCTATGGTAAGACTCAGCTTGCACTGCTGCCTGGAATTCTTTCCAACTTTTCCTACTTTACGTGGAGGAGCCAGAAGCGATATCTAACAAATTCTGTGTAACTGGATTTTCTGGAAATATCCAGAGCAGCTTCTGGGTCATCAAACACTTAATTTCATCTATTCTCCAGCACCCGCCAGACATCATTGCCTGGATATCCTTTAATAAAAATCTCATTTTCTACTTTGCCAGGGGCCCATAGTATTACAGAAGTAATACTATGTGTCCAGTGACCATAGTTAATAAGATGATCTGTCCAGCATGGTGAAATGGTCAAAAGCATAGATTTGGGAGTCAAGTAGACCTGGCTGGCCAACCTAAGGCAACTTCTTAGCACCTCATTCTCAATAAATAAATTAAAGCATTTCAGTAAATGTAATTTAAGCATCCTGTCTTCATTTTTTTAGCAACAGAAACTTGTCCTCGTTTATCACTTGGTTATCCAGTGGCGCAGTTCATATAGGAAAGACAGGATAAAAGCCTGATTCTTCCCCTTTACTGCCAGTTTTACAAATAATGAGTTGGTTCCCTGTTGTCCTCCAAAGATGACAAAGTAGCTTTTGTTTGGGGATTGTTACGAACTCATGGTTATAGACAACTTTGATGCAGTCACTTTTGACCAGTTAAAGGGTTCCTGCTGAACTACACTTTGCAAGAGGACAAAGATCAGATGTAATCATAAAATAATCTTGTCTTCTGTCTTCCCCATTCCTTGTATCCTTACTTTAAATTATGTTTTGAACTTTGATAGGGGATTATTTTATTTTCAATTCATGTCAGTGGAGGCTTCTCGCAGAACCAAGCATGAGCAGACAGAGTCTAAATAACTGGGCTGTGGCCCTTCATCTCTGGACATATAACTGGACCCTAAAAATGCCTTCCCACCCCCAGTTGTAGTTGGAGGCTTCCTGTGCCTCAGGTTAACACTGGAACTGCTCTCTGACTTCAGTCTTATCTGTTAAAATAACAGTTCATCTACTTTGTTGACATAGTGAGAAATAAGCTCTGTACAGCTGATTTTAATGTCAGAAAAGTTAAAAAGAAGTGACTTAGAATAGAATGTTGTATAAAAATGTTAAACAAGCAGAATCTTATAAAAATTTAAATGGAAATAATCCGAAGTGCTGTGGCAGTTGGTAAATTGAGCTTACAGAATTGATACTGTAATCTGATTTTAACATCTTTTCAGTTTTATCTTTATCATATACCAAGTACTCCTATTTAAAATTGACTACTTGCTTCTCCTTGAATTTAAAACTCTAAATTTGAACATGAGAATAAATTTCTAAGCTAGCGTTACGACTGGTGTGGGCGTCCATCACCGACAGCCAGGCCCGCCCCTCCCAGGATGTCAAGCTAGGCTTCCCTTCTCTACCTGTTAACCTGCTCAAGGGAAAATGTTGCTTCCTAAAAATGAGCATTATAAGTAAACGAAAATAAATCATGTCTCTAAAGTGAATCTTGCTGTGCTGCTCCCTCGGTTCGGGGGAATTTTGGGGTACCTGTTTTAGGAATAGTCTGCAGAAACTGCAGCTTGCTGGCAAAGATGCTGCAGATCAAGGGTTTTAGAAATTATATTAAGAAAAAAAAAAAAAACTCCCGGGGTACCCAATAGCTCGTTTTTATCAGGCGGGCTCACTAACTGGAAATGTGAACTTTCTTTGTAGGTTGACTGTACGCAGCACTATGAACTCTGTTCAGGAAATCAGGTCCGTGGCTATCCCACTCTTCTCTGGTTCCGAGACGGTAAAAAGGTATGTCTTTAGGCCTTAATGTGGAGAAAGAGTGTTTCTCTTAACCACAGTGGGCTGAGTTGTCAAGTGACTTAACAGTTGTGGTGAATTGCCAGTATGCATTGATTGCTTGGGCACTAGTTTAAGGGAATACATGTAACCGAAAATGGCTTTCTCTTAATTGATAAGATTTGGGTAGTTGAGAAAAACTGTCCATCGTTATAATATTTTGAAACCTTCCATTTGGCTCAGGTTGTCACTAGAATAACCCACATCTGTCCTAAGGTAACTGCTCTGATCACAGCCTCTGAGAGAGGTTAATGCTCACTCTTGGTAAGGTTCTCCCTCCCTCCCTTCCATCCCTGGCTGATGGTCAGCTTCTCAGAATACCTGAGTCAGCACCCAGGGTTTTGTGACTCATAGCTCTGCAGAAGGAATGAGCTGTAAAGTTCTCTCACAAAAGCCCAAATATTGGTTTATAACCTCTGCCTTTGCATTTAAACTTGAGCACACAAACATCGCACAGCTCACACAACCATGCAGAGACATCTGGCAGGAGGTTTCACATGGGCAAGAGGGGTCAGGAGGAGGTTTGAGTTATTCAGAGCACTCAAGTATACTAACTTGTCAGTGTTTCTGTGTGGCCCATGTTTGGACAGATTGACCAGTACAAGGGAAAGCGAGATCTGGACTCGCTGAGAGAGTATGTGGAATCACAGCTCCAGAGTGATGCGGAGGGCACTCCCGAGACCGCCCAGCCCTCGGAGGCCCCGGTGCTGGCTGCTGAGCCAGAGGCCGACAAGGTAGGTGTCTGCCGCCACCCTCGCCCACAGAAGGCACTGCCCTCAAACGCCTTGGACAAAGTGACAGTTTGAGGACAGTATAGAGTAATTCAGATGGTTGGCTTACAGTTGACTTTTCAACCCAAAACATTTTCTTCAACTACTTTTACATACTTCAAGGGGTTAATGTAAGCAAAAGCTCCCCTGAAATAGATGTGAGATGCGTCCTGAATTTGGTCAAAAATCTCTGGAAAATTCTTCCCATTGATTCAGTCATCACTATACTCGAGGGTATGTGCTATGGAAGCTTGTCTGTTTCTGTTCGTTTCCTTAATGTGTTGCAATCATTTTTTTTAACCTGTGGTAAAGACCTCTGAAAGATCTGTAGCAGAAAAGATGTGCACGTTGGAATTGAAAGGCAAATTGCTGTAGGATATTTCATTTGCTTAGGCAGTCTTGACTTACTGAAGTATTATCTTCATTCATTCAGATAGTATAAGGTTTTAGATTCATTTGTTCTGTAATAATCAACCCCTTGTTATATTTCAGGCACTGTCCTAGGCCACCAGGAAACAAAAATAAATAAGACTATTTTCCTGCCTGTGTACAGTGGCAGGTCTAGTGGGTGAGACAGATGAGAACACATACATACAGATGTCGCAGAAGCTGTGGTAAAAATGGGTGCAGGGCTGGTCATTGTTTGAGAAAGGTGGGGCAGATAAGAGGTATCACTGAGGAACTGAAAGATGAATTGGCAGTTGCTGGAGAGACATGGGGAAGGCACGAAGGCACGAGGGAATGGGATGAAAAGGAGGGGTGCAGTGCAGGATGCCAGAGAAGAGAGGCAGGAGCTAGGTTGTAGAGGACTTTGTCAGCCAGCCAATGCTCTTTGAGCTTTAATTATAGGGATCCAGTGGAGGGTTTCAAGCATAGTTGAATTTTAGAAAGATGACTAGCAGCAGCATGTATGAAACAGATTGAAAACTGATGTGTTAGGTCATAAAAGATGATGACACCCCCCCCCAAAAAAAAAAAACTAAAGTGCAAAAAAATACTAAGACTGTGAAAGTGGGGATGGAAAGAAGAAGATAGCCAACATAAGGAGTCCAACTCTGTGAGCCCAGTTAGGATGTGGAGTCTGAAGTGACTTTCAGATTTTTGGCTTAGCTGGTGGATATGGCACCAAGCACGAGATAAGAACTAAACTTGAGTTCAGTTCTCAAGATGATGATTTTCACAGTTGTGGTGAATATTTAGATGGTGATGCCCAATGGACAGTCAAATATATCCATCTGGAGCTGAAGCACGATGTCAGCACAAGATGAGTAGGTTTACATTGTCTGCAACTTTAGGTAGAAGCCAGTGTTGAAGCCATAGGTGAAAATGAGATTATTCAAGGAGAGTCGAAATAATGTTTTCCCAGGAAAATGATGTCTAGATTTTCTAGCTAAGAACCTAAGGCATGTTTGTAAACATATTTCCAAAGCAGAATGTCTTCGTTGCTACTTCATTTTGTACAACTACACTTCATAGCATTCCATGTTCTTAACTTGGGACACAGGGACATTGGGGGAAAAGGAAGAGGCGGGATATTTTGTTCCTCAAGGTGAGGGCAGAGAGCCAGACATGGTGACTGCCTACCCAGTAACGCTCTAGTACTCAGCGTTTACATCAGAGATCTTGACTCACCGGAGCCAACACTCCCTGAGCCCAGGTGTCTGGAATCAGAAAAACCAGTGGAGCCACCTACCCCATCCTCCCAGGGTGGGGAGCAGCGGGCCTCCCCACCCCACAGCCCACCTCTCAGTTAGTCTCTCACAGGTTGGGGATCGCCTCGGTGTCAGTTAAAAGTTGAAGTTTTGGTTTAAGAAGTAAACAAATGATTTTGTAGTTGTTATGACCACATATGTTAGAGGAGTGTGTGTGTCATGGTGGTTATAAAGGTCATCCCAAATTGAGTATAATTATATACTATGGATATTTTCATCAAACACAGAACGGTTTCTATTTATAATAAAGTTTTCCACCATTAAGTGGGTCTTTCAGTGAGTGGGGCATCATATTTCTGGACATAAAGAAAGATGGCAGTGTTCTACAATGGCCCCCTTGGCATACTTCGTCTCCCAGTCACTGACATACGTTGCTTGGTGCCAGACTCAAGTGGAGCAGACCTGGTACATTTAGCCACGTGATAAATCATACATGTTCTTGCCCTCAAGAGAATCGCAGAAATATTTGTGGAAAGACACATAGACATAATTCTGTAACGAACTATCAAGATAGAATCCCTTTAAAGCAGACTTCCTTGTGGCTCCTTTCCCTTAAATTCTCTAGCCAGAGCTTAGATGAAGTTTTTACATTAGCTTTGAATTTAAGAATGGAAAGGAGCCTGTTATATGTAAAATACATATCATTCCCTATGCTTTTATAACATTTTGTAAGGTCCTTCTGTGACATAGAGAAGATAATTTTTGTGAATCCATATCATATGAGAGTGGTAGAGCCTGTGAGAGTAGCCATATATATACAGACTTCAGGAGGGCCAGCAGTGGGACTCTGGTTGGTGTTGTAGGCTCCATGCCTAGGAAGTACAGATTCAAGCCCTGTCTGCCCAGAGCTGACTGGTCCACACTGCAGAGCCCTGAAGGACAGTAGCTGCACCTGAACCCACCCTGGACTGCCGGGGGGCAGAACACTGGGCTGTGTCTGCCACTTCTCAAAGCATCTCTTGGGCTCAGGGCCCAAGGGACCTGATGAATCTCTGCCCTTTAGAGGCCACTGCTCTGCCCTTTTGTGTAGCTAGGGAAATGCAAATTGTACAGGTATTTTTATGTGACCTTGGGGCATGCATAACAGCATTTAAAAAGAGTATTGGTTCATATTTCTGCAGTCCCAAAACATGACCCTGCCCTTCTCTACGCGATGTATTTGCATTGTGGCTTTTCCCTCCCCAGAAGGGCACCGTGTTGGCACTTACGGAAAATAACTTTGAGGACACCATTGCAGGAGGAATAACCTTCATCAAGTTTTATGCCCCATGGTAAGTGGCTCTTTGATTAGAAACTACTTTCTTTGTCCTAGTGCACTTTGGTCCCATCATATTTTCAGCTCGTTAGCCAACCCTCCAGGCTCCGTGTTGAGCACATATTACACTTACATGTAGGTTATGTTGTGGGAAATAAGGAAATGTTATCATTATATTCTTATATTCAGATATGTTCAAGCTTGATGGTATTCATAAACAGTTATTGATGGAGAATGAGGTTATTTTAAAATTCAGTCTGCTTTGGAGAACAAGGTAACGGAGGAGAATTACGATGGCCATAGCATTTTGTGGTGTATCTCTGTACTTTTCCAAAGATTGCTTGTTTGCTTAAAAAAGCTACATCATGATGTAGCTTTGCTCCTTGGTCTCTTCTAGATGTTACAGAGGGATCCAGTTGAGCTCAGCTTTCTGTTTTGAGCCATTCAACATGTTACCCAATTGCCTGCACCTTCTTGCCATATGGTCTTCAGGGACCAGAGCAGAGATGCTCTGTGTGCACGAGGTTTGAGACCCAGGCAACCTGGATGTCCTTTAATTCCTTGGAACTTAGTTTCCTTAGCTGTAAAATCGAAGAACACTTTGTTTTCACAAATGAAACATTCCATTTGGGAAAGCAGAGTGCCGAGAAGTGTTAGGTTCTGTATCTAAATGCGGACAAGTAAGGTCACCACATGTCATTATTGCTCTTTAATTTCATTCATTTCAGGTATTCATGAGAAACCGTAATAGCAGAAATAAAAAATTAACACATGACTCATGAGTTGTGCATTCTGAATTTTTAAGAACAGAAACATTAGCAAATAATGCCTTCAAAACTATTATTTTCTATTTTTAAAAAAACCTAAAGCTATAGATCGAGTTTAAAGACAGAAGATCCCCTTTATTGAAGGGGAGCAGTTCATGTAGTGGGAGAAGAGTCAGAAAAGGGACCGAGTGTCAGGTGGAGGAGAGGGTTTGAACGAAACCCAGTCATGGCCTTAGCGCTCACACCAAATCACTGAAGCTTCGGGGGGCGCTGTGAAGTTGATTTGAAATGTTGAAGTCATAAGCAGTTAAATCTAAAATGTTTTTAGTGTTCAAGTGATCTTTAAAAAATGTTTAGAGTCTGTTTTGTTTCCTGTCCTTCTCCTTTTGTTCTTTCACAAACCAGTTAGCCCAGTTCACTGTATCATGGAAGTGGTTTCAAAATCCAAACCTGTTTTCAGACCAGCTTGTTTCTGTCAGGTTAATCCAAAAGTCTACTTCAGATAGATTTTTGACTTCCTTGTTTGGGGTGGGGGAGGAACAGAAGGAGGAAAAGTTAATGCCTCCCAAAGGGAAAATTTGATATTTTATAAATTTTAGGCAATCGTTGACCGCTTCATACAGAAAAACAAGGCTCACCTTGGCAGCAAAATATAGGCGAGTGAGCGTGACCCAGGCCTTCAGCAGAGCTGTCGTTGTTCTCTTTCTAGGTGTGGTCACTGTAAGAATCTGGCTCCTGCTTGGGAAGAACTCTCTAAAAAGGAATTCCCTGGTCTGGCAGAGGTCAAGATCGCTGAAGTGGACTGTACTGCTGAACGGAATGTTTGCAGCAAGTACTCGGTGGGTACATGTGAATGAGAACACTGTGGGGACTCTACGTATTGGGAGCAGATCCCAAGTGAAGCTGTGCTTTGGCGTTGTGGGCTCAACCGAGATAACTCACACTGCCCTTGTCCCCTCAACAAAGCATTTTTTGTGTCCTTTTGAGGTGCTCGGTTTGTTTTTCCTTTTGAAAAGCTAAACAGATGCTCTCTCAAAGGAAAGGCTTTCTTCCTCTATTATTATACACATTTCAGTGGAGGTTTTTAGGCCTTGCCATCTGGGTGTTAGGCTGGGCAGTAACTAAGACTTCAAGCTAGAGAATGGGGGGCCGCTTACACAGACGTTCTCGTTGATGGAATAGTCAGTTGGCTTGTGGCTGTCATCATCAACAACTAAGTGGCTTATTTTTCAGATATAAGCCAGCATTCTAACATAAAATGGCTGAATTAAAGGAAACACTTGAACATAAACTTCCTCCTGAGAGAGCCATACCAACACGCCCGTCTTGTGCTTGGATCGTTTAACTGTTGTTGAAATTTTATATTTCTCTTTTTGTGTTGTTTTCTTAAAACATTTTTGAGGCTGCTGAAGTTTATTACCTCATCAGATTGAGGATAGTTGTAGCATATTTTTTTATTTATCATTAGAAGATGCCAGTCAAATTTGTGCCTTAAAATTCTGAAAAGAGAAAAGAGGCGAGTTGCGGCTCTCCTTGAGGGTCTTGCTACTACCCAGTGTGGTCCACTGAGCGGCCTGGGCATCACCGGGAACCTTGTCCAAAATGCAGAGTCTCAGGCCGCGTGCCGTGCCGCTGGGCTGGAATGTGCACCTTAATAGGTCCCCGGGGGATTGACACTAATTTTGAATGTAGTTCTGGATTGGAAAATGAATAAATAGCCCCAAGACTTTGCTTTCTGAACTCTCTGACACTTTTTAAATGGTTTATACATTTTAAAAATTTAACCGTAGACTTTCCTGGCCACAGCTGTAGGATTTTTTCTGGTTTTATTTATGAAATAATTTGTGTGCGATTCAGGCCACTGGTTTTCAAATTTTGAATTTTTTCTTTCAAGGTACGAGGCTATCCCACATTGTTGCTTTTCCGCGGCGGCAAAAAAGTCAGTGAGCACAATGGAGGCAGAGACCTCGAATCGTTGCACCACTTTGTTCTGCGCCAGGCAAAAGACGAACTGTAAAAACAGGAGGAAGTCTCCTCTCCTGCCTGGCCGCCTGTACCGTGTCGAGGAGCAGCAAATCATGTGGATGTTGCTGGGTGGTGTTCAGGTGGTGGTTATTCAGAAAGCTGAATGTCCTAAACGTGTGGCGGCATCTCTGTGTTTCTTAAGCCAACACACTCTACAGGTTCTTTACTAAGTTTCTCTAAGTAAACATGTAACTCATGATCCCTTTGCAAACTGAATATTTTCAGTGGCAATCTATCATCCCCTTTAACCTTCTCTTGATGAAATCTAAGTGGTTTCCTTTGAGACTAAAATGGAGTTGAGGAAAATCAAATTGCTGGACTGTTATGGTTCCTCAGTGATTTTGGTGGAAGCATCATCCAAAGCACCATTTTTGAACTGCCCACGACTCCTGGAAAGGTAGCCTGTGGCAGTATCGATGTTCCTCTGAGCCGAAGGTCATAAATGACTTACTAATAGTGTGGTTGCTCCAAGCTTGGAGCAGAGTTACAAACAAAAACCCCACACCTCTGGGAGATACCTTCACAGCCACTCCTGGATTTTCCGTTCCTGTTAATACTTCTCTCATCGTGAGAGGTTTGCCACAATGAAAGCAATGGTACTTTTGACACGTGCCTGAGTAAGATAACGCTGATGCCATAATCTTATGTGTGTTATTATTTGTTAGCTCAGTTATCACTGTTCAAGGGATACTTCTGTTTGTTGCTCATGGATGAAAGATTTCATTAGTTATGTTAACGTGAAGTCAGGGTCCATGTGAAGATTTTTAAGATTTAAAATTCATGTTTAAGATTTGATATCTCCCATGGAAAATATGGGCATGGAAACTTCTGCAAGGCTTAATCATAACTGTTCCTTTAACTTATAGAAAGATTCTGGTTGCATTTGCCATCTGGGGCAAGAGGACTAGATGAGTTTTCCCTAGTCTGGGTATTAGGGACCAGCGGAACCCTGCAGCCCCACTATGGGGCCCCAGCTGGAAGCAGTTTCAGATTTTGCTCCTAGGTAGTCCTCTTAGAGGCTCATTGTACATCGTCTGCCTTCGCAGAGGTTGACCCGATGCTGTATGAAGAGTGGAATTAACTTGACCAAAGACCAAAGAATGGAGTAGGCAGGGCTGAGTCAGGGCTGAAGTAGGCCACACTAGCATTAATGCCAGCACCATAATTCATGCCATCCTAGTTATTAAACATTTTTACCATCACCCTTGGAAAAAAGCAATCACGGGACCAGGCTCCCATAAGATAGGTACCTGTATGTTCTTTGCCATCAAATTACTTCTCAGAATAACCCCTCTGTGTCCAACACTCTTCAACCCACCTCCCATGCTTGGGGGATCCAGTCACTTGGCACAAAGTAACTAGGGGTGAGGATCTCTGAAACAAGATCACTTCTGCGTCTGCCGCAGATGACAACAGAGCAGGATCTCGAACAGCCTCTGCCTTAAAGGAAATCTTTATTAATCATGTGGTTCACAGATGTTCATTTAAAAATCCCAACGTTCTGGAGAAGCACAGTCCTCATGAGTGGCTTCAGCTTCGCATCATGAGTCTTGTATTAAAAGAAAATCAAAGTGGTACAATTTGTTTACACTATGATACTTTCTAAATAAACTCTTTTTTTAAAAAAAAAAAAAGTCTGGTCTTTCCTTAAATGTTACAGCAAAACAGATATAAAATAGACAATAAATTATAGTTTATATTTACAAAAAAGCTGTATGCAGTTATAGATCATAAATGTATTATTTAATCAGTTTAGTATGAAACTGGTTTCTTAGTACATGATTGTGAAAAAGACATTTAAAAAATATTCTAAGATTTAATCTGAGTTCTCACTTCCTACAAAAGAAAAGAAAACTGATTTCAGTTCATAAACAGCATGGCCATCCAAACTCATTCCTAAAGGCTGGGAGCTCCTTCCTCAGTTTATTTCCTTTGTTGGGTCTCACCCTGTGACATGACATGCTGTATAGAAAAAGGCAAAGAACCATTTTTACTAAAATAGATGAGATTAGAGCCAGCGTTCCTGAAGTTAATGTGCTTTTCAGAGAGCCATTCCAAAAAAGATGAGTTGCAGAATTTCTTTCACATGTTATATGGTTAAAATGATGGCTATTAAAAATGCTTCTCACCCCTTGCAGTCTGACCTCAAAGTATGAGCAGTCTGCTTTTGCTACTAGCCAAGAAAACAGTAAGTGGCAGAGGACTGAGGTGTGGAAATCACATGGTTTGTTTTAACCAAAATAATTCTATTTTCACACCAACAAAAGGCCAGCATAAACATGTAACAGCAATTACTGAGACAAGGCACTTCCAAATAGCCCTGGTTATGGCCCGGGCTGTTGATCTTCTATGAAATTGACCTTCCTGGGAATGAAATCTGAATAGAGGCATTTTCCCCCAATTTCTGTTGTCTGTAAAATCTATCTTTGAAAAACATTACTAAACCAGCTGATACTTTAGCCAAGAATACTCTTACTCCTTTAACATTACCTTCCTTCTTTGCTCATACCACAAATAGCTTGATCTAAAGCTAAAACTACTTTTGGGAGGCTTTTTGCGGGGAGTGAAGGGGAAACCCTTCAAAGTTATGTTTCTGCAGTTACCAGACTTCATACTACAGACATTCAAACAGCTTCCTACAGACCAACAACTACTCACGTTATTTACTATGTGGGCAAATCATTAACGAGGTCCTTTAAAATCTGTCTTGGGTAGTAAGGCACCAACCGGCATGAGATGCTTTCAAAGTCATCGTCTTGCTTTCACTGTGCTTCCGCGTGTTTTTTAAGGCAGATGTAATCTAGGAATCCAAGGCAGTATTTGTGTCCCCAGTGACTAGTTTTTCGAGTTAGTGGCATCCACAAGCTCTTACAACCATATTCCTGTATTTTTTTAAGATGACATTGGAGTTGTCATCAAAGTAAAGGACTGAGATAGCATTTAGTTTAGTTGGCGCACAGCACGGTTTGGGGACATACTCAGGATTCATAAGGTGAACCTGTTCCAAAACAGAAGGAGGAAAAGGTTCCATTAGCAGCTATACCTGGTCTTGGCTTACTTCTACCTATAAAATGACAAAAATCTCTTCGAGCTCACCAGTGTCTGTACGATCGCATGGTTTGTTGCATTCATGTGTGCGTTGAGTGGGAAGGAGCATTCTCCATCACAGTAATTGGCAGCATAGCCCTTGGGTGCGATAATCCAATCCTTAATTTAAAGCAAAGGAAGCAACAAAAAGGTGATTAATGTATACTCCTTAGATTATCTGTGCTTTAAGTAATCCTGCGAGAAGGATTACTCACATGGACAGGTAAGGAGGCAGGAGACAGAGATGCAGGAAGATTAAGTTCACGTTCAAGTGGCAAAACTAGGGTGTGAATCTGGTTGGTCTGACAGAGTCCTCATCCCTTCCACATTTAGCCGCTACCTGCCTGCTAGGCCTGGAAGCACACAGATGGCTGGCTTTCTGTACTTGGACCCAATGGAGCCTCTCCAGGAATCCTGTCATCATAATGCCACCTGCATATGGAAACTAACTTCTATCACTTTGTCACCTATAATTCTTATAAACTAGTGGTGGCTTTCAGGTGCGGGCAAAACATTTATGCTCTTCTAGATAGTTTGGGTGAGCCAATTTATAGCCATTGGAGAGGTTAACTAGTGATCATTTTTCAAATCTTTTCTCAATTAAAATTTGTTTAAATGCCTAAATATAAATGGACTTTGAAAAAAATGTGGAAATTGCATCTTGAAGAAAGTGCCTACTGATTTTGAGGTACACAGAGCTGGGGAACCCTGGGCTCCCTGGGAAGGTGCCAGTGGGGGCTGTGTGCACAAGAAGGCCCAGTCTTCCCCCACCTCACTCCGGAGAGCCTGGACATTTGGAAGGGCTCCTGTGTACCTTCGTGGAGGAGCCATCTCAGTCCTAAAGCTTAAGGTCTTTGATGTTGGCTGCTGCCATTAAGATAAGAGACTGCTGAGAAAGGAACTTTGTCCCCCTTAGTGTCCTGAGAACTCACCTGCCATCCCAGGTCTTGGAAGCTCACGTAAAGCTCATGTTTCCTACAGGCTGTTTTTAATTCACTGCTGTTATAATCTGTTGGAGGAGATCAAAAGATGCACCCATTAACTCATTCATTCCCTCACTTAAAAACTTACATGAAGAGCGTGCCATGGGCCAGGCACTGTACTAGGCTTGGGATAGCAGTGAACAAGGGCCCTGCTAGATGTAAATTTGGTCACCAAATTGCTCTTTCAGGTTCCCAATCACTTGGGTGTTTCACATACTCTGTCTTGTCCACTTGGGTTAGTGCTGGGCACGCTGGCAAATGATACATACTTATTGAGTTAAATGAACTCTTTTAAGCAACAGGTATTTGTTGTGAGCCCCTGTTGTGTGCAAGGCCTAAGGAGGGGGTGTGTGAAGATGCCCAAAACACCCCAGACTCCTGACTTGGAAGACACCATATACACAGTAAAAGGCAACTGTACCAGGCAGGATTCACTATATTTCAAACGGGGGTGATCTTGAAACTGCACAGGGACTTTGCAGATAGCTGCTGAGCCAGGAAAGCATCCTGAAGGAAGTGTAATGGAACACGACCTAACCGGGAGACCCAAGAATGGGGAAGACAGAGAGAGAGACTCTGCAGCAGGGTCCATTCTCACCCATGCTGACATCCAGCCTGGCTGCCAGGGTCGAGCCCCTTGACTTGCAGTAAGGCAAAGACTCCTAAGCCAGTTGTGTCCCATGAGAATCTGCTGAAGTGTATATATCTGTTCTGTATAATTCAGGAGCCACTAGCCTTGCTTAACCTAATCACTGGCAAGAGGAATGGCAGTGCCCTGATTCGTTTAGGCCACTTGGAGCAGTTCTTGTATGACATTCCCTCCGCTAGGTATCCTGGGAAATAGGAAGATAAGTTAGACAAGGCTTTCATCCTCCAGGAACTTAGGGAATCAAAGGGATGGCGTGAGACATGTACACAACTAAAATACAAAACAATACAAAGGCTATGGGCAAGGGCCATAGGGAAATCCCATGAATGAGAAAGAAGAAAAGAGAGCAGTTCTTCTGAAATGAATTTAAGGATATGTGAAGAGTAGTCAATCATCAAGACAAAAGTTGGAGAAGTGGTTTAGAATGCCAACCAAACGTTTTTGGACTTCATACCAGAGATAGTAAGTAAGCTTTGACAGTTTTTGAGCCAGGGAGTGACATTCAGAGCTGGGATTCTAAAGGTGTGATCTCATGGTGAGTGGTGGTTGAGAGTTCAAGAGAAGGGGGAGAGATGAAAGGTTAGATGAAGACTTTGGATAAAGGTTCTTAATCTAAAATGGACATTGATGGATACAAGAGCCTGAGCCCATTTTTGTGCTACTTCCGTCCTCTTTAGTCAATGATCCAATAAGTTACCTGATTGCTTAAAGCTTGTTTGAATTGTTTTCTGTAACTTGTATTCCTGGACCTCCTGGCCCTGAAGCAAGACCAAACACACAGATTTTGTGATTTCGTAAGGAAAAGAAACACAGTACTAATTCAGCCCACTGATCTATCCTGGGAAGGGAGGCAGACTACCTTTTGAGTTGATTTCTAATTCTAAATTATTCATTCTTCCCACCTCTCTTCTTCACCTCACAGAATCACCCTTACTGTAACTTTAAGTACCTGGAAGAAATGAATGGAAAACCACACTGAAGGGAAATTTTCACTCTGCAGGGCACCATGGACTCTCTGAGTAAAAACAAACAAGCACCCACCACACCTCAAAACAAGACAAAACCTCCTACTGAAAATAATCCCTCAACAAAAAGAATCGACCACACAAAGAAATTAAGTATCCTGAGAGGGGAGTTGGAGTACAAGACAGAGAAAATACAGAAACCCAGGGACTGCAGGCAAGAGTAGTTTCTGAGTGAGATTACAAAAAAGAATATCTAAAATAATGGAAGAAATAAAATAAGGAATAGAAATCCTAAATTAAGAACATTACGGGAAACGAACATAAAAAAAAACAGGTGAATTTGAAACAGACCAAAAAAAATTCATAAAAATAATAATCACTGAAAATAACAACAAAATGGATGGGTTAAACATCAGATTAGATAATAACTGAAGAGAGAATTAAAGAACTGAACAATATATTTGAAGAAACTTTCCAAAATACAGCCCAGAGTCAAATGACCGGAAAATGTGACTATCTGTAAAGAGATACAGAAGATAGAATGGAAAGACCAATGTTATTTCTAATAGGAATCTCTGAAGAGACTAATGGGGGGAGAAATAATAGTTGAAGACGTAAATGTCTGCAAATTTTCTAGAGCTGAAGAAAGGCAAACATCTTTATATTGAAAAGGTACAATGAATCCCAAGCAGAGTAAATAAATTCCTGTGTAGCCACATCTAGTGAAACTGTAGTATATCGAATACATAGAGAAATTCTCAAAAGCACCCCTGAGAAAAAAATTACCTACAATTGAACATAAAGCAGATTGATAGCAAACTTCTTAACAACATAATATATAACATAAAAAAATACATCAAAAACTATGCCATCAGTGTAGAATTCCATACCCAACTGTAGTTGACATTTATTGTTTCAGCTATTTAGCTTCCAGGACTACTTCTTGTTTGGGGGAATTCCTAGATAGGTGGGAATCAAGGTCCCATTTCCCATGACAGTTAGCTATTGTCTTTGTCCCCTACTAGCTAGAGTACAGGCTCATGAGTTCATTAAAGACAATCTGATGACCCCACTCTTGAAAGAGTCACTCAAGGGGGAAACTAAGAATGGGAAAGCTTGGTAGCAAATGTTCATGGTAACAGCCCCAGTGGTAGCATTCAAGCCACATTGTATTGGGGACCAGGTCCAAGTTGGGCCTTGATTCTGAGTTTGGTTCTCCAATCTTGTTGCAAGGTCATTTCCCTGATACCCTAAAGTATTTCTAAGTCAATTAATTAGAGTCTGTTTCTATTCTATGTAATCAAGAGTCCTGGGTAGCTAAATTATTATTCATAACTAGAGCATAGGGAGCACAAGGTGGAGTAGGGTTGGTGAGCCCATCTCTCTGTTAAGGTATCTTTTAGGCAGAGACCTGAAAGAACTTTGTCAGAGAGACATGAGTCTATCTGGGGGATGAATAATCTGTACAGTAGAATGACAAATGCAAAGGCCCTGGGGAAGTAACCTGCTTGGCAGGTTCCAGGAAGAGTCTGATGGAGGCTGCTCCATGTTTACTAAAAACCCGTATACTCTATCTACCCCCTGGGCACACAGCTATCTGACATTTCCCACTGCAGGTAGGTGTGGTCGTGTGCTTGAGTTCTGCCCATGAATATGGGGGGAAGGGAGGTTTGCTGCTCCCAAACCTGGCCCTTCAAAACTTACCTGCAGCCTTCCACTTGCTCATTTCTCCCTTGCTAGCTGCATGCAAGGGCCAATTTTCTGAAGACTCCAAGGCTCTGATCTCCCTGCACTCTTGAAGATATCCTGGGTTAGGTAAGTTATCAGCGGTCCCCAACATTTTTGGCACCAGGGACCGGTGCTCCTATGAGAATCTAATGCCTAATGATCTGAGGTGGAGCTGAGGTGGTGATGCTAGTGCTGGACAGTGGCTACAAATACAAAGCTTTGCTCGCTTGCCTGCCACTCACCTCCTGCTGTGTGGCCTGGTTCCTAAGAGGCCGCAGACTAATACCAGTCCACAGCCTGGGGGTTGGGGACCCCTGAGTTATTTGATCCCCAACTTATGGTCTCAATCTGGAATTTTCCCTGCCCAACCTCATTTGGCCTGTGTCCCCCAAAGTAAACTTCCTCCCAAATGTTTTCTCCGTGCTAGAGACCAAGATTTCCCCAAAATCCAACTTGGAATTGTTGGCCATTTGAAAAGCAGAGATTTCTTGGACAGCTTTCCTTCCCAGGTTGGTGGACATGGGCAGTATGATATAACAAAGAATATATCTGGTTTTTGTCCTGGTTCCTGGCACAGACCTACAAAAACCATGGAATTTCCTAAGTGATAATTCCAACTGAGTCCTTAGATAGTCTCGCAATGGGGCTGGTCACAAGAAAGACCAACCACGTGATTAGAGGGTTGGAACTTTAGGCAAGCCTGACCTCCATGGAGGGAGGCTTGAAGTTGAGTTCAATCACATGGCCAATAATTTAATAAATCATCCATAGTAATGAGCCCCATATGAAAACTCTGGACAGTGAGGCTCAGTGGAACTTTGCCAACAATGTGGGCTGACAAACATTGGTGTGCTGGGAGAGCAAACTGCCCAGGTTTCACAAGGAGAGGACATGGAAGTTCTGTGTCCACGCCCCTTTCCTGCCAGACCTCGCCCTGTGAATCTCTTCCATGTCGCTGTTTCTCATCTGCATCCTTTATAATAAAACTGTAATCACAAGCATAGTGCTTTCCTGAGTTCTGTGAGTTGTTCTAGTGAATTACATAACCTGAGGGGGGGCTGGTCATGGGAAACCCTGAATTTGTAGCCAAGTCAGACATAACTTCAGGTGGGCTGGGGACCCCATATGTAGCTGGCATCTGAAGTGAAGGCAGTCTTGTTGGGGACTATGTCCTTGAATTTGTGGGGTCTGGGCTAACTCCAGATGGTTAGTGTCAGGGCTGAATTTGATCATAGGACACCTAGTTGGTGTTAGAACACAGAAGACAGAGACAACTTCTATATGTCTGACATCTACTTTCACCGACAGTTCTATCTGTGAACCTCTTGCTAATTTGACTCTGAAGGCTCAACAAAGAGAACTTTCTCTGCAAAAACAGCTATTTCTTTTAGAGCTAGACACTGGCATTTTTGTTAAGATCAAGGCCAGAGAGAGCAAAGGGAGGAATTCGGCTCTCCTGTTTTTCTTCCTACGGACACTTTCAGGCCACACTTAAGTTTCTTTATAACTCCATGTTAAGTGCTGGCAAAGAATATATAAATATTTTTGAAGGTCTGAGCTCCTCAAAATACTTATGTCTGCTGCTCAGGGGCTGGTATTCTTGGTTTTGCAGTGGAATTACACTGCCATGCATCGTTTTGTTTTGTTTTTTTAGAGATTGACAGATTGCAAAAAATATACCCCCAACCCCTTGATATTTGCTTAGATGATTGGTCTGGATAGAGCCAATGAAAATTTATACAGTTAAGATTGAACAGGCACAGACCACTCCAGTGGGAGAAAGAAAGCAACACAGCTTTGTCCAAATGGGCTCATTAATCAAGGGCCAGACAGAGAAAAGAAGCCATTTTAAATGGAGACTTAAGTTGGTTTCATCTCAACTTAAGGGGCAAGTGGGAACCATGACACAGGAAGCTTCACAGGTTCTACCCTGGAGGAAGGGAAGTAACTTTAAAGGTCCAAGACAGATTTGCCTGGTTGCCTCCTGCATGAAGGTCCTTCAGCAGAACCTCCACGCTCTCTATTGGAAAAGGTACAGTGACTACCGACCAGAGATAGGCACAGTCCCCTTTTGGAAAGAGGGGCAAGCAGAACGGAGCTGGGGAGAGAGGGCCAGGCTGCAATGCCCAAAGCATGTTCTTTATTAAATCTTTATTCTTCTAATACTTTGCTAAGGAGGTGTGCATCTCATCTAGGCCTTCTGGATGATTAAACCAGTGGTACAGGAACACACAGCAGTATCATGTTCATTGCCAATGGCCAAACTGATGACCAATATCTTCAATTTTCCACTTTGATTGGTGACAAGAGGGGCCAGGGTAGTCCAGTCAGACATTTTTCTTGGAATGAAGTGTCAACTCCATCAGTGCCCGTGGCATTACTCTTCCAAACTCCAGGTGAGTCTTTATTATTTATGATTCTGGGTTACCTAGGGGCCAGGTACACCTGGGAGGTGTTGGGAGGCCAGGGCGAAATGAGCTGTATGGAAGCACATTTTCCTGGAGTCCAGCTGATGGCAGGAGAGTATGACAATCAAGCACCTTGTCCTTATACTTCAGACACAACTTAATTCCCACACCAGAGACCCCTGCTTGGAGGGTGGGGATGTGGGGATAAGTCACATCTGGGTGAGCCACTAGGGTCAATGCTGCAGTTTCTACAACACAGAGTTCTCTACTGACCCCCTGTCTTCATCTTTATTCTCATCTTCCCACCCCTCCCAGGTCCCCTTGTCCCTCTTCTGTTTCATCTGTATGTTCCACGCAGGCTATGGCTGAACTCCTACTGTCTTCTTGGTTCTCGATGGGAGTTCTTTCTTCTCAGCTGCTGGGCCACGGCCCCAACACTCACTTTCATTGGTGACAGCCTCTACTTCCTGACCTTATGTTCCATTCTTCCCTATGACGGCTGAGGGGTGTTTCACCAACAGAAGAAAACTGACAGGGGGGCTGGCTGGGCCCATGTGACAGTGGGAGCCACCGCATGAACCCCGCTCAGCCCAAGGTAAACAGGACCCTGCAGGGAGCATTTCTCTCATTTAGTGCAGGGAGGATCGGGTGCTCTGACCTTGCTGTGAGCAGCCAGCTGGCCGGCCACTTCCTCACAGCATCCTTGTCCCTAGAGGCTGTGTACACTGCACTTTTGTTCTACTACAAACACGAGGGTCACATCCCACATCTGGGTTTGTTCCATCCAGCATTCCTTGTATCTAGTCCTCCTGAAAAGCCACACACACAGTAAAATGCAAAGGAGCCATGTGCTAGGAGATCTTGGATCCTACTGTTGGTTGATTTCTAAAGCCGAATTGCTATGTGCAGTGAAAGGCAGGCTTCCCTTGCACAGATTCTCAGGGGAGTAAGTCCTGGAAGGGAAAGGCGCAGCAATGATACTGACTTGCAGGGCAGACAACATGCAGGGAGGCTGCACGACCACCATCATGCCTAGTCAGGGCCAAGTAGCTAACCTGGGGGCCCCTGGGAGGTGGCTGCACCTGAGTCACAGCAACCTAAGCCCGGACCAGGTCTCAGGGATCTGTGGGCAGCCCACCCACTTTCCTTTCCAACCCCCTACCCCCAAAAAGAGCAGGAGAGAGAAACAACAGGGAAGACATGGAGAGAGAAAAGCAGAAAAGAGACCAAGTCGGGGCATCCATCCAAAACCAGGTGAGTTGGCAGGTGGTGCTTCTCAGGCTGGGGATTCTACAGAGGAGCTACTTGGGCCTGGTGGGGCATGTCAGCTGCATGCAGTTGTCCCTGAACAGCAGGCTACATACTCAGCCAGGATAATGCCTGTGTGGCAGGAGCTGGGGACAGTGACATGTTTCACGCTGCATTTCCTGGCTTTTCTGAGCTCAGGCTACAGAGTCTTCCCAGAGAAAACTTGTTTTTTAGAGCAAATGATTCACTACTCTTATTTCCTTTCTCTCCTAGAATGACAAGAGGAAGGATAACGAGCAGCTGTTAAAATGACACCTCTGTCTTCAGTGGTCTGGCCAGTTCTTTCCATATCTCTAAGTCTTATCTGCTCGTCTTATCTAAAACAAGTCTCTGGCTCCCACATACCCCACAGAATCAACACAGCCATTGAGAACAGGCTGGAAGAAGCCCAGCTCCTGTGCCACTGACACGACAGGATGCAAGGGGACCACACTGGGATCTTGATTTCTGATGTCAATAATCCAATAAAGTGTTTAGTGGAGAGGAGACAGCTTAAGTTTCAAAGTCTAGATTTTGTTTACAACCTGGATGGTTAGCACGAGAGGAACAGAGAGGTCTTATTCTTCTGTTGCTCCAGGATTTCAAGATCTCATAAGGCTCCATTTAATCTGGGTGGGACTTTGGCTTCCTCTCAGGCCTTGTCTTGATTATAAAAGAATATGAACTAAGTATCTTGAAAACAGACAAAGGCTTCCCTTGAAGACTGAACTTTAAAACTTCCTGCGCTCCAAACACCCGTTCCGCTGTCACTTTCTAGACTGAATCTTCTAGCTTCAGGACACTCTTAGGAGCTGGTGGTTGGGCAATTACTCAGGCACCTTGTAGCACCTGTTTAGGTCTTGTTATTATTGCCTTTTAACATTGCTTCCATTAGCACATTCACAAGGATGAACCTAGGGATGGGGCAGAAGGTAACTTTCCAGTCTGTTTCACTCCTTGCTAACCTTTATCCTAAAGGCACTTAATGGCAAACGAGAGTCAAGTATAAATATGGCGTTTGAAACATTTCTAACTTTCAAATCACTAATGCCATACATGTCCTCTATAGCTGTGGAGAATTAAGACTTGGTGTCACTTAGAAAGCCCTGAACAAGCCTTTGCTTCTTGACTGAGACATCTGGAAGCCAAGCTGCAGGCCCTAAAAATTTAAGATCGAAATGACATATTAAAATACCCAACTTCTTTGAAGAACTATAAACAGTCCTCTCAGCTTTGGCACACCAACACATGGACACCTGCCAGGAACTAAAAGGCCAAAGACACATGGATTGGTGAGAATGAGACCACTAGTCTGTGGAGTTCCCTGAAATCTATAGCAAAAGATTTCATAGTCATAATAAAGTACCCAAACCATTGTTTTGCAAGTGATGAATTCTGGTTACCATTCTCATCTTGGAAGCATACTGAATGATCCCAACTGGAAGTTCAAGGGACAGAAGATATGAGCTATTAACAAGAAGGTCAATAGTATGTCTAAAGGTACCAGAGCCACATTCCTCTCCCCGCAGGTTCCTTAAAAATACATTTTTAGGTGGGTTGGAAAAAGATGGAAAGAGAACTGACCATAAGAAATACTAACAGGTAGCATTTGAAGAACTCATTCCAAAGGACAGACAGGGTCTTGAGAAGTTGCTGATTCATAGAGAGTTGGCAGAGCTGAGTGGTGACAACATAAACATCAAGGATGAAAGAAGCCTAAAAGTCATCTAATCCAATTTTACATGAATTATTAAAAGTGGCAGAAAATGTCTCAAAACTATCATCTGACAAAAGAAAGAGCAATTCTAATTCATAGTGTCAGCAGCCAGCTGGTTGACATGGCAGAACACCTCAGACTCACCAGCTGACTTGAAATCGCAGTAACTACCCACTCCCTAAAGACATCTTGGGGAGATCCTGGGAAATTAGCTAGATCGAATTAGAGCTAGATGTCACATGGAACCATTCCTCAAGGCCATTCGTTCACAGCCCTCATAATGGATTGGCCAGGTGCTATCACAGTCCCCGAGAAGACAAAACAATGGACCCCAAGAAAAAAAATAATATAAAAGAGGCTAAATGGCAGCAAGTAGAAAGAGAGTACCAGATAAAAGCTAAAGACTGCAGGGGCAGGATGTTCCAAGACCAGTAGGTTGGTAGAAATGGAGGCTGAAAAAGAATTGACAGATGCCCTAGAATTCCCAATGGGCTGCACAGCATGGCTTGGACCAAGACTAGTAAAACACATGTAAAAACGATAAATGATACTGTCCAGATGATATCCGAGCCCACTGGAGAAGTATAGCGCAGCCAACATCCATCATTCATGTGGAGCAGACGGCTGCAGAGAAGCAAGGGAAAGTGAAAACCATCCAGGGAGACTTCAATCCAAACCCACTGTTTGGTGCAAGTATTTGGAAAGTCCAGCTTAAAGGCCAAGTACAGATGTTAGAGCAGATTTGGGTGGGTGGTGAGGAGGAGGTGGCCAGGGCTCTTGGCCTTTCCCTTGTTGTGGACTGCTCCTGCCTGTGACGGCAGGAGCAGTCCACAGTTCCAAAAATAGCCGTACATTTCCCTGCCATATTTCACCCTGATGACAGGCAATTTGATGAATTATGTTAACTTCTTTACCCAGATGCAGGACAGTCTCTAGTGGGCTTCTCCTGGTGGTGGTTTCAGTGGAGAAATATTAATTCCCTGGGAGCACACTGTGGAAGAAGGGGGGCAGCAGAGGCAAAGTAATTTCTTCCTTCAACCTTCCGCAAGATTTACAAGGGGAAAGGCCTGCCTGGAGTCACACCAGAGGCCACAATTTTCTGTCTCTACAGCATCTGCCTGTTTCACAAAGGCTCAGCAACATCTGGCCCCACAGCGGCCTGGAAAGCAAGCACAAGCTGGACAGCCCATTTCTTGGAGTAGCAGGCCATCTTTCTGGAAATCCCTTTTCCAAGAGCAATCTCTTCCTCTGCATGTCCACTCTCATTAATGGCAAGGATAAATAAGGAAGAAAGAGCCAAATATATAACATAGCATTTCAGTGGGCCTAACATGAGCAATTTCTCAGACCAGCATGAGCAGATCTTTGAAGACAGTGAGAGGCAACGAGGATCCTTCGTAGTAATACTTTCTTGGGTGTCAGGATCTTTACATAGGTGAGGCTAGAGGTATTTGTAATGAACTCTTTTGCCTTAGTACTGCTGACAGGAGCAAAGCAAATTTGAAAATACTGGGTTGGGAGGTAGGGAGTGGGAAGACCAAGAAAAAGCAGATATACTTGATTCTTATTATGAATTAGATCAACTTCCATATTCATATTTAATTTAAGCTCATCAAATTGGAAAAAAAAGTTGAAAGAAACTTTAAAAAGAATATTTGGGTGACACTGCTAAAACCAAAATCAGAGCCAACATGTTTTCTCAATTTAAAAAAAAAAAATCCAAGTGTGTATTGGGGAGGGGCAGGAGAGGGATGTTGAATAAATCAAGTGAAATTTTAATTTTAAAAGCATTCAGCATTTCGAGAGCTGCCTGCATGTCTGAGGTCCTAGGACCAAACTGACCACAGTTCATTAATGAATTGAAGCCTACCATTGGCAGACCTACCCCACCATCATGCCCTGAGGAAAACGCTGAGATTATTAACTCTATTCAGCAGGCTTCCTCTGAAGTGAATAAAGGAAAGCAATCATTTCTTCTTTTTTTTTTTTTTTTAAACCCCAACCCCAACCGTTTCTAGTGGTAAACACAGGAACACCCACGCTGTGCAGTGCTTCCAAGAAACACCAGGATGACAAGAAGCAAAATGTCATATCACACTGGGTGGTGGATCCTCAAGTTCCACATCCAAGTTACTGGTAAAAGAAATGGCTTATTAAGTCTGAACCTAAACTGAAGACACTTCTTCCGTCCTTCCCCGACCCCCAAATTGGTACTTAGGGAAGTTGCAAAAACTCTTTCTGACCACCGAAGATGGTATTTATCAATAGTCATCTGAAACAATTAGTGCATCTTCCAAAAGTAGTCTACATGCTTTCCAAGGATGCTAACATACGCCCTGACAACCTACTTTCAACATTTGGATGCAACTAATCTTTGAGCACTATTTTGAGCCAGATCAAATGCTTCTCATTTAATGCCAGCAAATCTACCAAGTATTAATCATCCCCACTGAACAGATGAGTAAACTGAAGCTCAAATGGATTAGATTTGTCCAAAGTCACAGAGTAGTAACAAAGAGAAGCAAGTTCTCTGACTGAAAATCTCACAGCAGATCTTCAACTTCATGCTGGATTCCTGGGCTCTTTAAACAGCCAAAGAAAACCCAGAACTTGCAAGTGCTGGCCTTAAGTAAGACACACCTGGGTTTAAATTCCACTCTTACAAGCTATGTTAGCTGGAACACCTGTTCTTCCTTCATGTTTTGATGAGTGATCTTCCATGCCACTTTCTAAAAAGGCACAGCGTGGGAGGAAACATTTCTGAAGAACTAGTGAATTGAGAGTCAAGCAGTGGGAGCTGTTTTCTTTCTCCTGCCCTCTGAACCTGTCTGTTCGGGTAGAATGGGGCTGGCCCTATTACCTAGCTCCAGGGGTGAACACATGGCCCCAGCTGGCTTTCTGCTAAAGCAACCATGAAAGAGAAGCTCTCCTTCTGAAGTTGAGATTGCCAACAGTGATAAAATCCTGGAACTATTGGTTGCCTTCTTTACTACCATGTAGAGACAGTCTTTCTGAGAATGCCACCAACAAAGGAAAGCAGAAAAAGAGAAAGAAAGATTCTCAGTATCATCTGAGCCCACGCAGGCAACCATTGCCTAAAGCTGGAACCCTTGAACTTCCAAGTTAAATGGACAAATAAAATCTATCACAGAGGGTTGTTTGAGCTGACTTTCCATCACTTCCAGCCAAGAACACTGACAAATACAAGTCCATAATACAAATGTATGAAGTTTGTTTGTACATCACAACCTCCCAGGGATAATACAACTAGAAGAAAATCCAGGTGCTCTCAGGACATTTATATGAATGAAAAAAGAGTTGGAGAAATCTTACCAAACAGAAGCATGCTTTTCTGAAGGAAAAAAAAAAAACACTCAGGATGTCTTCAGCCCGCAGACTCCATCTTTGGGTAACAAGTGTCCCCCTCTGATGGCCCTAGGAACCCATCTAGATAATTGGTGACTATGATGAGGCACATGTAGGCCTTTGTATTTGCTGTGCAGATGCTGTGCACAAACTGAAACTATCCGCACATCCTTTATTCTCACTGAGGCCCGAGAGCCAACAAGGCTTCTTGGAAAAACAGGCTTTACCCAAACCTACCTGAAGCACTGGAGACCCGGGATACGTCCTGCGACTGGGTAGAGCGATTGCGACTCTGCTGTCGGCGCCGACCTGTGGCTGATCTCGTTGTGCGCACGTGGACCTCACTCACCTTGAAGAAGGCCACCATGAAAGGCTGCTTGTCATAAGGGCCATCTCTGCCCACCAGGCCTGCAGCTCGGGGGTTGATACTGAGTCCTTAAATGCAAACCAAAGCACACCTTTCTTTATTCCATGGAAACTTCTTGTAGCAAGCAACATAACTGATCCTTCCTGGCCTCCCAGGGGCTAATCATAATGAAAGAGTGTGAGGGGAACGCACGGTGCATTCTCAGATCTCTGATGGCTCTCTCTGATGGGCAAAATCAAAATACTCCTTCCAAAGGCCCATGAATCAAATCAAGGAGTGGTGGGGACTCCCAGGCTCTCTAATTTCTGCTAATCTCTTTTCTTCATATTCATTCCTTCTTTCTGATCATGTTCACCTCAACAAGCGAGGCAACTTCACAGGCAGAGTGTGTGTACTCTGAGGGCCCATAAGCGGACCTCAAGCTGCCGAGCTTAGCTACTGCAGGAGGAAGGAGTGCTGAAATAGTTCTCTCTAAATTCCAGTCAGAATTTAGACTGCGCTGCCATCTTTCTTTTTATCTCAGCATCTTCGACGTGCCTGTCCTCCCATTGTTACTCTCGGAAACTTGACCACCTAACTGTCCCCTAGTCTTCTCAGGAAAAGTCTTTGCTTTTTAATAGCAGTTACGAGGGCACAGTAAATAAGTCATCCTGGAGCTGAGGACTCGACTATAGACCATGGTTCTCCCACAACTGCTGTAAAGGAAATAAATGATAACGACTGCCTGATTTTGGCAAACTTACCATCCCGAGTTACCACACTCAGCTGAAGCCCCATGTTGTGCTGTGGGGTCACGACCCACAGATTGCTTGTGGCTGTGATGTCAAATTCTAGCCAGCCTTCTTCTGAGGCCCACACTACGCGGGTGTCCAACAAAAATAGGTCAGAGTCTCTGAAAGAAAGAAAAGATGGCACAGTGGTGAACAGTAGGCTAACCCCTCAGCTCATTCTCACTCTGTCCTGCCTTAGTGTCATAATAAAAGATGCCAATGTCGGATCAGGCCTGCATACAGTGCTGTGTACAGTGACCTGCCAAAGGTCTGCCTGGTGAGATACTGTATAAGACATATGCATGACATAATCTAGAGAGAAGTGAATATGTGCTAGGGCACTTTAGAGAAGCCAACTTTCTCCCAAACATAGGAGGATTTCTCATTTCACCAAAGGCCTCGTTATGATGCTTATACCAAATCTTTTTGTAATTAAGGTAAATTTAGATAGATAGGCAGACAGACAGATAGACATCATATTGTTGCTTAATTTATGGCTAATGAACTCTTAAAAAGAGAAAGTGTGGGAGCAATGAAGAAAAAGGTTAAGAATATATTAAAATCCGAACCAATATGAGCATTTATAAAGTTATGCTTTGCTCATTTTTTTCTTAATTAGGACCTGACAATCTTCACATGTTAGTTCCTGTGAAATAAGGGGAAACAAGAAACCACATCATATTTCTGAGTAATCATCAGTTCTTTTCTTTTAATTAAGGCATTTGAATGGTCTACAGCGAGTGCCGAGTCCTTTCTCATCTGGACCGTGTAACCGTGGGTGTAAGTTGAGTGATTTTAAAGTTTATCCCAGCACAGCTGTGAGCCAGGGCCGGGGTTCTTTGAGGCAAACTCATTGAGTTCATTCCTGCCATCGGGCTTCATAGGGAATATTTTTTAATATTTTTTACAGTTGTCAACTAATAAAACCCTAGGGGTTGTGAGAAGATGGAGTGAGGGTTTCTTCCTGCTCACCCACGTCATGGTACAGCAGTGTTAGGTGATGGTCACTTTTGTGTGTTGCAAGGATACTCTGAATCCAAGTTGATATCCCAGGTTCAGTGGCATGAAATGGCCTGGAATTCCCATGAGGGAAAGAGGGATATTTAGGCCATGGAAAGATTCAGATCCCCTGGTACTGAAAATATTTTGCTGAAATATCTTACAGGATAGAATAAACTGGAATTAGATACTAAATTTAAGATGAGCATCTCAACATTAATACAGTATATTTAAATCAATTCTAAAGCACTTCCATACACTTTGCTTCACTTGGTCCTCGTAACTATCCTGAAAACTCAGTAGAACATCATTATCCCCACTTTACAGCTGGGAAAACTGAAACTCAGAAGTGAGGCTACTGTCATGCGGTCAAGATCAAAAGCTAGTGAATGAAAAGAAAGTAAGTGGATACAGAGTTTCCCATGATATGCTGTCTTTTGAGATCATTATGAAAGACAATCTGTGACAAATGAATAGAATTTATCTCTATTCTATTGAATATTTGTGAGGCCAGTGAAACATCTGAGTTAAGAATTTGAGATTTCTCAGAGGGGAAACAATTTTTCCTGTTGACATGGCTGAGAGTTAGAAGGAAACTTTATTGTCATTTTTTCCAAGCTTAAAACAGTAGGTACAGCTAAAAGTAGTTTACTCAGCTGCTGAACAGAGCCTGCGGGGGGCACATTCAAGCTTGCCTTCTTTCAAGTGCTCTCCCCCAATGTATGTGTCATACCCCCTGTTGACAAATTACCCCTCCCCCCTTGTTACTGAGGTAACTGTGAGCAAGGAGATGGGGGTGTTCATGGAAAACAGCAAGAGGGGATTGCAAGTCCAAAGCTTTGAAGTTAAGATGCAAGAAGACATAAATCTATTCTGGAAGGTCAGAAAAGACCCTTATCCAGAAATAACACAGACACTACGCACAGCACTGTGGGGAAAGTAGCTCTGGTCCTGAAGGCAGCACAACAAGATACATTCATGTCAAAGCAGCACCCTCCAGAATGAAGACACAGTGAGAATTTCAAGGTGTAAGGCTGCCCCTGAGGTGAAGAGGATCTGTGTATGGAGCTATTGCTGAGGGTCACTTGTTTCTATTTACAGAGTTTTGATGATACACGTAATTTTTAAGGACTTGTATGTAACAAGGATACAGAAAAATACAGTCCAAGATATGAGTGGGGCATAGCTGGTAGAAGCTACAGTGAGCTTTTATTTTTAAAAAGTGGTGTTTATAATAAAGGAAATGGGAGTCTATTATAAAAGAAAGTGGGGAATGGGACAGAAGGTCATCATCTCAAAATAGGAGAAAGCAATCAGAGAAAAGGAGAAAAGAGAGGAGCTTGAATTAAAAAGGGAGAACATGAATCAAGAGCTAAACTTGGAATAGAGGTGAAAGAGTATGTTGATAAGAAAGATGAATAATCACACTGTAGAAGAAATGAAATCTCCAGGGTTAGTGAGAATTAGCGGACATGACAAGCCCGAATTTCTCCTAAGATAGGCTGGGCCCCCAGGAATTTGTGTTGTTTCTCTGCCACACTTCCCTGACTCTACAGTAAGGATAATGCTGGTCCTCACTGCTTAAGAGACCTGTGGTGCAAATGAACACAGTCCAATACCTGAGCCTAGAAAGACGTCAATGAGGAAGTCTCAAATTTTGATGTTTAAATCTAGGATGCTCAGGTTCCTAGAAGGGAGATGAGGTAAAGCACGGACTTAAAATAACTGGACTAAATGAAAAGAGGAAGAACAAATATTTACTGTGTGTTTTCTATATGTGGGCATGCACCAAGAGCCTCTCTTTTATTACTTGGGAAGCCCAGAGAGGCAGGTCCTATTATTGTGTTTCTTCTACAGTTGATAGCACAGAGACTAGAGATGGTAAGTGTATTAAAGTCACAGGCATTAAACAGGGTGACTGGAACTTAAAATCAGAGCTCAGGCTGTTAGCCACCACATATCTAAAAAACAGTCAAGAAAGTCCAGGGCACAGGTTGAAAACTCTGAACAAGGGCTCAGAATAAGGCAAGGAATTAAAATCTACTGCACATATATTCCAACATCAGGTGGATACAAAAAACACATTAAGATACTCAGGACTGGCACAGGATCAGAAATCATGAGTGGGTTCTCATAACGGGGTCAGGAGAAGAAGAGATCTGAGATGGACTGCCCAGTCTCGCCCTATTCTTCCTTCTAAGCAGAATGCTCTCTGTCTAGACTGAGACCACCAATGACATGCAGTCACACAGCCAGGGTGAGGGACTTTAAGAATTACAGCTTTACGAAACAACTTTGTTGGTTCACCCTCAATGCTTCCAATAACTCAGGTATTTAAGAGACACAATTTATAGTAAGTCACATGGCCTTCTTAGTCTACCCACTCTGTAAAAGTGTAGCCTCAAACAAGATGTACCTAATTTCACTATGTGAAAAACAAGGGTTCCCTTTAAACTCGCACTGCAGCAGGGCTGAGGTATGTTGTTCCCATCTAAAATATGTGTTGCAATCAGATAAAGAATCCTAGGGTCAAGCCAAATGACCACCACGACTAGATTATTTGGACCCTCTTAATAAGATGACTGACACTCAAGTGAGCATACCATGAAAGAAAATTCTGAAACAAGAGAGAGATAAAATTTTGAAAGAATTTATTGCGAATTTTGTTCTGAACCAACTCATAGACCCATTTCATAATGAATATGTGTTCCATCTTCAAGGATCAATAGTGTTATTCTCAATGTTATTCCAAATCGAGGGCATGAGTGTCCTCGTATTGTGACCATCCTGGGAAAATGAAGTCCTTAACAATTAATAAGCCTCACCAGAAATTTCTAGAAATTGTCAAAAATACACCCTAGGGCTAGAGTTGCCTGACAAGCAAACCACTCATAAGACTTGTAGAATTGGTGTTTGTGGGAAAGGTCATTCCTGCCCTTGTCGTAGATACTCCATCAGGCTGAGAAGCAGATGGCATCATGGGCAAACACAGTGGGTCTTTCTCTCCTTTGCCCTTGGAAAAGGTCAAGAGGCATCTGAGCTCCTGGTTTTGACTTTTCCTGACAAATGGTACCCATTAAGGTTACACTACCCAGGACCAAGTACAACTGTGCTTACTACTAACCATTTTATTAGAAAAATATTCTTCATAAAGTAGAATTTATAAGTAAAAAGCAAGCAGATTTATGAAATATTTGATAAAGTTAGTCTGTGGCTTGTTTCTTTATTTTTCATAACATTCCTTTGCCATTTATGTGTCTGGGCTTAATGGTAAACTAAGATATAAAACAGCATACATACATTGATGAACCAAATTTATGCTATAAGAAAAATTCAATTTTCAAATATAATGGAAGTCAAAAGTCAATCATTTTAGAAAATTAGATAGTAAAGAAAGGATTTGAACTTTTTCCTTATGTAATGTATCACATATGGAAAATTATGTCTAAACTTTTACCACTAAAAAGATAGAAAAGAAATAAGATTTGAAATCAGGGAAAACTGCTACACACACATATGCTAATGAATTTGAGTAACAAGGATTAACGAACTTTATTATTATATAATTAGCTAAGTTCTCATTGATTTTATGCCACTGATATTACCCAAATTTCACCTCAAGGACTAGAATAATATGAAGAGGTTTCAAATGACAGACACTTTAACTTTGTAAGGGATACTTCATCTTCACCAAACCAACACAAATCACTTTGCTGTCAGAATTTTAACATATCAAGCCCTTACATGGTGTTTACTATGTGACTATACTAAGTGCTCTTACATATGTTAACTCCTCACAGCCACCATAAGAGGTAATAGTATTAACGGCATCACAGTTTGGCACATAAGGAAACTGAGGAACAGAGAGGTTAAGTAGCTTGTTCACAGTAACACAGCCAGTAAATGCAGAGCCGGGATTTAAAGCCAGGCAATTTGGCTCAAGTGTAACATATGTTCTTAGCCCCTGGAGGGCTTGTTCGCACAAAGACTTCTGGGCTCACCCCAGATTTTCCAGGGTGGGGCCTGAGAATGTGCACTTCTAATAGGTTCCCAGGCGATGCTGATGCTGCTGGACTGGGAACCACACTTTGAGAGCCATTGACCTGTGGCATAACTCCTTGTGTCTTAAATAGGGGTAGTATTACTTTTGCCTGTTTTCTAGACTTAAGGTTCAAAGCTATCTGCTCTCAAGATTTCTTACTCCTCTCCCTAAACAGGGCAAAGCAAATGTAGGTTATTTCACAGTAAATGATTGATTGTCTTATGAGTTGTCCTTACCCTCAAGGATGATCAACCTGGACTAATATTTGGAATCACAGGTAAGACAAAGTCCAAAGTAGTAGTTTTATTAGAAGGCTTGCTTCTATGTGTCTAAGACAAGGAGAGAGGGGAAGGTGAAAGATTATTTTATACAAATTCACGGCTACCTAGCCTGTCCTCTTTGACCACATAAACAAAATAATGTTCCCATACTCTCGGGTATACTCTGACATGCCCTAGTGACCAAGTACAGATTGAACGAAGAGTTCTACCACCTTAGATTCATGTTATGTGCAAAGCTTATATGTTTTAGACGTTATGAACAATCCTACATTCCCATATCCTTGTCCAATATGGGGAAATAAAACAGCAAAAATACCATTAATTTGTGATTTTTTTTTTAAAATAGATGTTTCACAAAATAATCTTAACCACTACCATGCATGGCCTGCCTCCCACAGAGCTGGACATCCTGGTAAGGAGATGCATACACCAAGCAATCCATTTCTGGGAATGAATAATACAGAAGGCATAGTTTCCAGAAATAAAAACCTATTTCCTTTTCTCTTTCATGTTTACCAAGTGGATAAGCAGTTCCCAAACAACAGTTTCCTCTGCCCACCACACCCTGACTTCTCATCTCCCTCAAATTTAGCATTCTTTTGAGTGTATGTAATTCTTTAGGATAACTTTAATTCCTCTCTGTCACATTATTTTCTACACTGTGCCTTTGCAAAGAACATAACACAGGCTGGGGAACAAGGTTTGGTAGCTTCTTGGGTCTTTTTCAATATTAGGTAAATCATTCTAAGTATAAAGAACATGCACTTAACTATAAAGATAAAACTAACTAGTTATATAACCTGAGCTGTGTGTCAGTTGTGTTATCCTTGTTTCAGGGGCAAAGGAACAAATGCTGAAAAGTTCAATGCTTGCCTGAGGCCCACACTGAGTGTGCCAGAGATTATCAAGTCAGCAGTAAGATTTCAGGAGTCCCTGAGGATCATACCTATGAAAGACAGATAAGGAAAGAGAAACAGGTATAGCTGTGCATGGTGATAAAAGGCTTTGATTTTCTTCTATCAAACTACAATAGTATTCTATCCCAGCTTTCTCAGATTTGCCCTTCTCTTCAAAAGAGAAAACAGTTTCAGCAATCTCACTTTTATCACAGTGATGATAAAAGTTCACGACACTTCACTTCAGTAGGCAGCACTGAAAATCCAACAGAATTCATTGGAGTGATCAGTCTATTTAAAAAAATGCTTTCCCAAGGACACTGTCCTCTTAGATCCTGGAACTGGGTCAACTACTGGGTTCAGGTCTTGTTTCCAGAACTACACCATGGTTAATGAATCAAATATCAACATTCGTGGGGATTCGTTATAAAGATTTCCCCCCAAAATACGATACTTTAGAGATGTATGCTTCTGGCTATGATGTATCAAACTAACACTCCCGCTAAAAATAGTTTAAGAAAAAAAACCTGTTTAAAGTTATCTTAAAGCAACCAACACAGGCAACATTTAATGAGTAAGGATCTCAGAAAGAGGTAATAAGCCCTGTATTTACTGTTGCCTTTTCATCTCAAGGCATTTGTTAATTCTTTATGTGAGGCACAGATGCCAAACAGAAAGGAGCAGCAACCTAGAGCTTGAAGCAGTATCACTGGCTGGGGATCACTAGAGTTTAAGGCAGTTAGGACTTAAAGGACTAAGGTCCCAGAGGAAAGGGGCTGCATAGAAGTGAGCTCAGGCAAGTGATCTCATAGAAGTTTGGGTTCACTTCCTCTAGGACCTTGGCTCTTCAAGTCCTGGCTGCCTTGAACTCAAGTATTTTGCCAAATATTAAGCTGTGTATGCATAGAGTAAGAAGCTGAGAAAACAAGCAGAAAGAAACTGCCAAGAGGATAAAAAGCAAAGCAGACTTTTTGGCAGTCTCACAATGCTGGGAAGTTAAAAATTAGAGTTCAGAGCCTACTAAGGAAGATTAGCTCTGGTAAACATCCCAGACCTTCAGCTGAGACCCCCTAAAAGGCTAAACTCTATAAGAAAGGCAAAACCAGAAACCAATGAGCCTTAATACATCCTGAACCCAGCCTCACCAGGAACAAAAAGAACAAGGTAATCTGCTTGCATTTTGTCTGCTTTCTAGAAAAAAAGAAATATAGTCTAGAAGAAGATAAAAGTATCTAGAACTATTTTTCAAAAACAATGTCCAGAATTTAATTTTTAAATTATCAGACATTCCAGGAAATAAAACCAAATAAGGGAAAAATCAAGAGAACAAACAGATAATGAAAATAGATCCATAGGTGATCCAGCTAATAGAGTTGTCAGACATGATTTTTGAATCTAGTCTTATATAAAGAGAATAATAAATCACAAGCTGGGCTTGTTCCAGAAATGTGAGGTTGGTTTAACATTTTACAAAGATTTAATGTAGTATATCATATTGACACTATAAAGGAGAAAAATCATATAATCATCCCTAAAGATTCAGGAAAAAATTTGATAAAATTCCACATCAATTTCTAATTGAAAAAATCCACTTAGCAAACTGGGAATAGAGGAGAATTTCCTTAATCTAATAAAGAGTATCTATAGGAACATTTATAGCAAACATCACTCTAAATGCTCAATTATTAAATAATTCTCCCCTTAGATTAGAAACCTGACAGGGATTTTCAATCTGAGATTAGAAATCTGACAGAAATCTGAATGGAATTCAGATTCAAAACAAGAAAAAAAATATATAAGAATTACAAAGGAAGAAATAGAAGTGATATTTATAGATGGCATGATTATATTTACAGAATTTCTAAACTAGTACACAGAAGAATTATTAGAATTTATATGTGACTTTGCTAGGTTGCTGGATTAAAAGATCTATATATAAAAATTAATTATATTTCTATATGTGAGCAAAAAAACAATTAGACACTGAAATTTTTAAAAGCTAATAATGCCATTTACCATATCATCAAAAACTTCAATACCTGGAATAAGTTGAATAAAAATATTCAAGACAAAAAAACTACAAAATATTATTGAGATAATTTAAAGAAAGCCTAAATAAATATCTTACTCTTAGACTGGAACACTCAATGTTAGTAAGAGTCAATTCTTCTCGAACTGACTTTTAGATTTAATGTGATCTTAATCAGAAGTCCAGCAATTTCTCTTGTAGAAATTGAAGCTCCTATTTTACAATTTCCATGGAAATGCAAAGGTCCCTAAATGGCCAAGAAAATCTCGAAGAATAAAATTGGAGAATTTATACACCAGACATTAAGCCTTCTTAGAAAACTAAAAGAATTAAGTTTCATGGAAGAAGAAGAAAATTAACTAATGGAAGAGAATAAAGATCCCAGAAACAGACCCATACATATATGAGCACCAGATTTGGAAAAAGATGTGATTGAAGTAAACTGAAAACAGAAGTATTTTCAATAAATGGTACTGGGTCAATTAAATTTTTTTATTCTTACACAGCTGGGATATTGAATCAACTTCACTAACTCACATATGATCTCAAACACCTATTATTATAGTTTAGCCCATTCTGCTGAGCTAAACACTTCCATATCCTACTGCCTCCTGGGCATCCCTACCTTGACTCATCTACCAGGACATGTCCAGACTAGAACTCATCTCCATCCTCCTTGCCTGACCTCTTCCCTTGGTCCTATCTCTGTGACTGGTTCAGAGTAGCATATCAAACTAAAAAGTCTAGAAAAATGTGTATTTGCCCTTTGACAGTTATTTTCTCACCTGGGACAATTATATTCTATCTGTAAAATAGATCAGAATTGATGAATTTTGTCAAAAATTTAGTTTAAGTAATAATTCAGTCTGGGATTTTTCCCAGGACCCCACTAACATGGCTTCTGAGCTGTCCTTAGGAAATCTTCCTCATTTTGGAAACTAACTCTGTAACAGCATTGCCCTGTTCACTTGATTCAGAGATGCATCTCTTCATATCTTAAAGATTCTGAAGTTAAGAAGAGACATATAAACTAAACTTAAAAATATATACAAAAAACAAAAAACAAAAACTTTGCCTGTCTGCAAACAGAGAAATGAGTTGTGATGCTGCTTATACCAGGAAATATTGAATTTTAAATTTGGTAATTATTTCTTACTTTAAATGTCATCCAAAGAACTGCACCATGATACAATATGGAAAAGATAGGCTATCACTACCAAGCAATGCAATTGCCAAAACATATATAGAGTACAACATGGAATTTCAAAACTAGCGGAGGTACGTGTGGTCAATTCATGTACCAAACAGGACCATCTTTTAGACACTGAACATGTCCCTCTGTTAAAATTTCTAACTGGCTTTCAGGAGATGCTCTTTAACTTGTGAGTATACAAAAAATTAATTAAGACCAGTAAAAGTATGTCTTTAGCCACATAAGAAATGTAGATGAATGTGATATTCTTTAAAGTTCTCAAGATTGTACTGTTAATCTAAAAATAAAGATCATGAGTACATGTTATGAAAAGCAACATGCTACCATCATGCTATTATAGATGAATATGAAAGGTGAGCAGCCTGTACACTTCAAGTGTGAAGACAGCTTAGTGTGTATGAGTTGGAGAAGAAAACAGTGAAGTAAATGGACAAATACATAATACTGTGAATAAGTACAAATATTTCTGTGTAAATTTATTCTAGTCTTTCTTCCTTTTCATACCCCTCCTCTAGAAAAGCTGTTAATAGATCAATGTTTGATCAGTAGATTAACAAAGATTTGCAAAGGTTTTCCATAGAAAGGCCTTGAAAGTCAATGTAGCAGGGCCTGAATTTCGACAGACACATTCTCACCTCCAACGGCTGTCTCACTTGCCATGCAAACGGAAGTGCCCTTGGGATGTTCCCAGCAAGGCTAAAAAGATGAAGATGTGGGGCATGCCAGAAGGAGACGGCTTACCTCTTTCTGGCATTTCCCCTTAATCTTGAGACTGTCCCCATGTCATCATCACGGTGACTTTTGGGAAGCTGAGTAGACAATAGTTTGGGCGTAATTTAGACTTGGCAAAATTCATGTGTGCCACGTTTCCTTCTCCAATAGGTAATATGCCTGCCCAGCTTATCTGGCGGGGTCATGGTTAAATCCTAATGAGGAAATGTACGAGAAGTTCTTTTCCAAATTCTAAGTACTACATAAATGCCAATTTTTGCTAGTGTCATCATAAAAACATAATGATTTATAACACCAGGTATTAACACAAAATTCATCTTAAAATATAAACACCATACCATAGCACAGAGTACATCTAAAAAACAAAACGCGAAGCACATCCTGTGCTATTCTGATTTAACTGTGCACACTGTTGGTTGGCTGATCCCATCCGCTTTATGGGTGGCTCCAGATCTTTACTGGACTTAGATTCTACCTCAGGGATTATTCTCAGGTTTTGAATAAAGTTTCAAATGTTTCCCAGTTCTTACTCAAAGCATCATCTATTCAAGTAGTCACTTTTTTTTAACTTACCTGGTCCAATGATTTCTTATCAGTCATAGGAATATGTTTCTGTAGAGTTCACAGCAATGGCCTATCTTCCAAGAATCTTTTCTGACTCTCCCTGGATTGGGCTTCCTAGCTGCCCCTTATATCAGAAAGGCCCAATGCATAACTTCTTCTGCCTTAGCTGAGTATACGACAGCATTGAAAAACCTGCCTTTTTTTTCTTTTTCAAAGAGGCCAACCATTTTGCACCACAAACGTTTGTTAAGTTAATCTAGCAAATACCACAAATTTCACTTAAACATAGATTAGACAAATAAATTTCTTCACAAGCTTGGAAAATTGTTTTCAGCCAAGATACCCCAAGACAGTGCAGATGGGAGATCGAACCTTCCCCAGGAGTCCTGCAGTTAAATCTGGAGGCCTCTGGAGGGCCATTAGGAGACAGCAGGAGGACTGGGCTCCTGGCCCACCCATAAGAAAAGAAAATCTCCTCCTGGCCAACCTGGAACCCTTAGAAAGTATGAAATTCTCCAAATTCTCCCAGTATTTCCCCTTTCCTATGCACAAAAATTAAACACATCTGATCATCAAATACTCCAATCCTAGAAGGCAGAGGAATTACAACTCCACTTTGACAGAGTCATCAAAGCTTGGGACTGTTTGAGATTTTGTTTTCCAAACTTACTGCTGGCCTTGAGGAAGTATGACACCACCATCTTAGGCACAAGGCAGTTGTTCATTTTTGGCTGAAATTCAATATAAACCTTACAAATGGTCTGCTAGCTCTCTTTTTAAAAATAATAATAATTTTTGAAAAAAATGTTATAGTTGCAAAACCCCCAATCTAGTGTTTTCACTATAAAGTTTTCCTGCAGGACAGAAGAAAACATGAATTCTGAACAAAGTTCTGAGCCAGAATGGTACCAGGAGGTTATTTCCACCAGAGAAATATAATGGGACAAATAATTAGACAAATTGAAAATCAATGGCTAAAGCATTTCCAGTAAATCACTAGAAACCAATTCTCTCTGAACTAATAAAAGACAAAAATTTAGCCAGAAATAATTTTATCTTCTTAAAGAGTCCCTTACCAGTTAAGTCATTAAATATACTTTTATTTAGTGGTGAAAATGAGATATCAGAAAACTTCCCATTCATTCTGAAATTTTGGTCTGTTCTGAAGATATCACAATGACTATATTTTACTTATTATTTAATTATTCCAGCTAAGAATTGACATACAAAATCAGTGTATATGTTCAACACCATGAAGTGTCCATGAAGCCTGGCAAGTGTCCTTCATTCTTCCTTATTTCTCTCATTAGAGATTTGAATATGCATAAGGGCCAAATGTTGGCAGTGCTCTCAATACTAAAATAAACCTTTATGGGCAAATTAACATTCATTATTATTTTCGTGTGCATATTTGTGACAGACAGGTTTAAGTCATTCCTAAAACCTTGGGCATTCCTGGGAAACCAATAGACTTCCAGGACCAAAAGCAAAATTCTAGACTTAGTTCATAAAACCAAAGTTGGCAAATCTCTTATAGAGTCTATAAATGTGGGGTTCCCTCTCCCTCTGCATTCTTTCTTCCAGGCTGTCATATCACATGCTGAGTTTCCACCTCATGCACACTTAGAATTATGCAGCAATGCTAATCTACTATGCATCAGGCACTCTGTTCTCCCTGAACTGCTAACCTGACCCCTAAGAAGTAAGCAAAATTCAAGGTCATTGGCTTGTTTTCTGTGTGCTAGGTTTGAACTAACTGCTATAATACTTTATCCCTTAGCCCTTCCTCTAAAAATCACTCCGTGGAAACGTGGAAGTTTTTCTTTATTGCTAGGAAGTCCCATGAATGTATTTCATTGCAATTTTTTTTTCTGAAACAACCTGGCCTCATTTCAAGAAATAAGACTAATACACACATGGGGAAAAAAAAAAAAGTCTATTATTCTCTTGTATTCGAATAACAATAATAAAAAAATACATTTGAGACACACACACATATACACATACGCTCACTTACTCAAAGATATATCATATATAAGATGTATAACATGTGTATATATCATATGCACAAATACATAGCCTTCTATTCACTTGAATTAGTACCATTTGTAAGCATCCATACATAATTTTCACGTGTGAATTTATTTTAGCTACCTTCAGCATCATTCAAAGTAGGGACTAAACAATTATGGGAAACATTTTATCCCCAATAAGTCATATGTTCTCTGATCACAAAGAATGCTTAGTAAACACCATTCACTGGCTTTCTTAGAAAAAGAAAACTATTTGAAAAATCTTCAACTTAATAGCGAAAAATCTTCAACTTAATAGCAAAAAATCTTCCTGCTGGCTAAATACTACAATTCAGAATACATCCCTCATCATGCTCATGTGTGGCCCCTGAACTTCAAATCACCTTCCACAGACATACTCAGGGTTATATGATGACAGGCTAGAAAAGGGGGCCAGCCCCACCCTTGGGGTTCCTTGAGCCTTCATACCTGTGCTGATGCTCCTGTAAGACTTGATAAATGCTGATAAGAAAAGTTTGGTTTTTAAAACTCCCCACAACACAGTCCTTGTAGATTCGGAATTCTGCAGCCGTCACCGCCTCACCCTCAGGAATCTGGGATAAGTTGAACTTGAACTCTTTGTGGTGTCGCTGGCGAGGGGAGAACTCCTTGTCGTACTCCACTATAAGATTAAACAAGAGAGAGTGACAACTATTGTTACTTGACTAAGTGCCACAGACTCACCTCAAAAAAAAAGTCTCCCCGTTGTAATTCATAAGTGGATTACCGGTCACCAATGGCTATTAGAGGGATGGGTTGGTGAAAAGAACATTGGCTAAGCTGTCAGACAGGCTGGGATTAAAATCCTTCATTTTACTCAAGGATTAAATAAAATTCTTAGATTTTACTTCATTTAAATACTTTAAATACTTAGTTTAAGTTGCACGAAAGCAAGTTACTTAAATTTTTGACCTCAGGTTTCCTCATTTGCAAAAAAAAAAATGGGAATAGTATGACTTCACAGGGAGGTTGTAAGAATAAGGAAAATAATGAATAAGAATGCATCTGGCGATCCTGATCCCTCTTATCCTCTTCCAGCCCCCTTTTCTTCTTGCTGCTTTTCCCCTCTCAAGTTAGTTCATCTCTCACCATCAGCAGTTGACAAGACCAAGGGTAGCCCTGAGCTACCCCTTTGGCAGGGGTCATGCTGGTGGAGAGAGGAGTGAGCAGTGCATTTTGCCTGGGCCTGAAGCTCCAATGTCCTCAAACTTTGCCTGTTATTCAGTGAAACTTTTGTTGAAGGGTGTAGGGTAAAGCTTCATAGAAAATGTTGCTCTAACTAAAGTCGACTACCTTCTCTCTGCTGGTGGAAACTGAAGGCTGACGGACTCTGAGGGGAGGGACCTCTATGCTGTGAAGCTGCTGGAGTCTCCATTTAATCTGTGCTTAGAACCCAAGTATAAGAACAGGGATGTGCAAGTAAATCACCAATGGTGCAACTTGCTATTTTCTAATTTTTTTTTTTAAACTGGGAATGAATTAAGTCTAAAAGCTGGGTTTTTTTTAAATGAAATATTTTCCCTGCATGAAGACAAATTATGAAAAACTAAAACTACCCATTATTATTTTTCAGAGTTGGCTTTCAGGTGTCTATATAAAGTCCTTTGTGAGAGAAATGATATCAACCTCAGATGCTTAACTCATAATCGTAGTAAAAGAGAAAAAGTAGTGCTCTGCTTCCCATCATAAATCTTTGGCTCTTTTACCCAGACTTTAGAAATGCTTCTGCCCTGCTGTTCCTGTTAGATTTTTTCTTAATGGCAACTTCAGTGAAATCTCATGAGCAAATTAATCCTTTATGGCAAAGTTTTCCCAGGGATTGCGAGTAGGAAAAAAATCAAATTATTTGCCACCTCCAACTGCCCACTTCCTCCCACATGTGTTGTTCTCCATAATCACCAGAGAAAGCTTTGGAGATTTAGCTACTTTAAAAAAAAAAAAAAAAAAAAAAGCCAATAACTCTTAACAAGAACTTAAGACTTCAATGGCATTTGCAGAAGCTAAGGAAAGTTAAGCCATCTATAGGTATGAGATTTTAAATAAGGAATTTCTGAAACTGCCATGTGACTATGCAACAAATCTTTTAGATTCAATTTCTCTCATAGGTATACAAGAAATAAACACAATTTGGTCACTGCCTACACATGTATTTGAAGACCACGATGTACAATAATATGTTTCCAATGAGCTTAGCATCCCCCCTTTAAGCATGATGATTCTGAACTCCTTAAACATCACAGGGTTCAAGAAATATGAGAGATGGCTGAATTCTGAATTTAGTGCCTAGTACCTACTCTATAGCCCCTAGCATTTGGTTTTCCAATAGTGGTGCCATGTGTAGTATACAATTAAGTAAGGCTAAGAGTGTTGATGACATGTCAAACTGCCAAACTGGTTTTGGATTCAGCTCCCTTTCTTCTTATGTGACACTGAGCAAGATATTAGTCAAAATTCCAGTTATTGGTTAAAAGAGAATAACATTTCTAAAGATTACGTAATACAATCTATACAGAATAATCAGTGGTAGAGTAAATGCTCAATAAATGTTAGTTTTAATTATCATTAGCTGATATTTGAGAATATAGCTCCTCTGACCTTAGAGTATGTCATTGCTCAGTAATTCAAATTTACTAACGAGTCTTTAGATAGGGCTAATTAATACTTCTGCTAATTTAGCTTTTTAAATTAGAGACATGCATTCTGTGAAAAGGGCAGTAAATGAAATCACCATATAGAATATCATCAGCCTTGGTGTTTGGCTACCCGATACAGGACTGTGTTCTCCAAGGCAATAATTCCTAGAATTTTTCATTTCAAGGACTAGTGAAAATATTTTTTAATGGTAATGACCTTCCACAAGGTCATCTATTTTTGTTTGCCATTTGTAAGTACAATAAAACAAACAAGACAACAAACTGTATTTTAACTCTATGATTTCATTTCTAAAGGTCCTTCTAACACCAGATAAAAAAGGAAGGACGTAATTGAAGTATACAATCCTTGAAATTGAATAAATTTAGCTTTATAAAACTCGCTCTATTCTCTTTTTGCCTCAGACTATACCAGCTGAAATTTCAGACCAGCATCAGACCTTTGGCCAACAATAAAAGTTACTGATTTAAGGTTTATAATGTAAATTATATAATATTACACATACAAAATGATACATGTAATTTATGGAGGTAACAAAGCATAAATATAAAGCACCAAGGAAAGGAAATCAGTACCCAACTTAAAAACTGGAACATGACCAATACCATGGTATTCCTCCCTGAGAGTATTCCCCCCACCTCTCTCCAAATGGTACCTAGTATCATGAATAGTATCTAGCATTCCCTCGCCTTTTGAAAACTAAGTTTTACTATAAATGTATGTCTCACTAAATAGTGTTTAGTTCTTTTTTCCCTTAAAGTCTTCCTTTCGGACATGATGGAAGGTTTGCAGGCACATGATGAAAATATAGATACGGTCACAGCTAAAAGTGAAGGCAGCCTAGGCAGATGGCCACACTACCTGTCAGCTGCTGAGGGACTGAATTTCTGAGTGGGATATGGCTGTTTTGCAGGAAATAGGTGATCATTAAACTCTTCTCCTTCAGCTCTACCTTGTATAAATCCATTAAAAACACAGGCATTTTGTCAACAGTTGTTGGTAAGAATGTGGAGAAAGCAGAACTCTTATGCATTGCTCATGGAAATGTAAAATGGTGCAGCCCCTGTGGAAAACAATGTGGCGATTCTTCAAAAAATTGAATGTAGAATTACCACGTGATTCAGTAATTCTTCTTCTGGGTAGGGTATTTGCCCAAAAGAAGTGAAAGTAGGGACTCAAATATTTTTACACTCATGTTCATAGCAGCATTATTTACAAAAGCCAAAAGGTAGGAGCAACTCAAGTATCCATTGACAGATGAATGGATAAATATGTGGCATATACATACAATGAGTTCAGGCTGCTATAACAAAAATACTACAGATTGAGTGGCTTAAATGATAAACATTTATTTCTCACAGTTTGGGATGCTGGAAGTCCTTGGAGATCACAGTTCTAGCATGGTCAGGTTATTGGTGAGGGCCCTCTTCCTTGTTACATCCTCAAATAACGTCCTTGGTGCATGCATGCAGAGTGTGTCTAGTCTATTTCTCCTCCTATAAGGACACTAACTCCATCATGAAGTCTCTACACTCCTGACCTCATCTAGACCTAATTACCTCCCAAAGGCCCCACCTCCTAATACCATCTCACTGGGAATTTATGTTCCAACAATATGAATTATGGGGGGGACACAGACACACAGTCCATAACATTGACCTTAAGGTTTCACATCATTTGTTCTGCTACCTTTCGAATTTATGATTTGGAATTTTTGCATTTGTATTTATAAGTGACACTGGTAATGGTCTCATCACATACAGTGTTATTTGATTTTAAGTTATACTTGTTCTTGGAATAAGTTGGGGAATGTTCTCTCTGTTTCTTGTCTCTTTCTTTCCAAGAAATGATCTCTTCCTTGAAAGTTTGGCAAACTTATCTATAAAATCATTTGATCCTAGTGTTTTCCTTGGGGAAAATTTTTAATTATTTATTCATTTTCCTTTAAACATGTAGAAATATTCCAGCCATCTATTTCTTTTTTAAGTCAGTGTGAATTTTCTAGAGGTTTATCAATTTGCGATAAATTTTTCAAATTTATTACCATAAAGTTTTTCAGAGTGTTCTCATCTCCTATTATTTAATCTCTGCTCTATGTTTTTTTTTTTTTTTTTTAATTCTAATATTGTGGATTTCCTTTGTCTTGATTCATCTTACTGGAGGTCATTTTCTTTTTATTCTTTACTACTGCTTAATTTGATTGTGATAAAGATATTTTAGTAGAGGTATTTTATGAATATCATCTCATTCTGTCTGAATTGTTTCAATTAAAGTTGTCTAGAGAAAAACACAGACACTACCTATTTCAAATGCAAATACAAAGGAGAAAAGAAAGGGGAGAAAGGGAGAAAAAAAGAATAATCTCTCTATATAATACATTTAAGAGTAGTCACATGTTTATTATTTTCTCACTAACTTGGGCTCACTTGATAATTCAAATTCTACTTTTTCCAAATGCTTCATGATTCTACTTGTAGTTACACAACAACCTTGAAAAACTTGAAACTTTTTAAATTGCCATTCTATTGACTACTGTCAACAAGTTTTCATGCCATAGCATGTTTATTTAATTTTAGGCAACAAGGACAGTTCTGGAGTCTTTCGAGGGTTGTAACAACAGCAGCCTTTTGACTTTTATGCTGCAAGCATACAACCTCAAATAGTAATAGAGATACTGAATTGAACTCTCTAACTCACTTTCTAACCACAGTGAGATGGCAGACTTTATTCTCCAAGATTCACCAAATATTTCTAAATATTTGTATTAATGTTCTATGAGAATCAAAATATCAAGAAGAATCTATTTTCCTGGTTGCCATGCTCCAAGTGACTTTTTTTTCTAAATTTCTTTTTATTTCAAATAATTATAGGCCCACGAGTAGTTCCAAAAATAGTAGAATTGTTTTAAAAAAAATAGTAGGGAGATCCCAAGTAACATCTTACATAACTGAAGAATAGCAAAACCAGGAAATTGACATTGGCATAATACCTTAGATAGACTACACACCCTACTCTGATTTCACCAATTTTTACATGCTTTTTTGGTATGTCTGTATATAATTCTGTGAGATATTATCACACATATAGATTCCTATAATGACCACCACAATCCAGGTACAGAACTGCTCTGTCGTCATAAAGGAACTCCCTTGGCCCTTTTATTCCAAGTGGCTTTTTAAGACTAGATCCAGCATCTACATTATAAATAGCTTTAAGACCAACAGTAAATGCCTACACTGTGCTTACATTGTCAATAGCAAGGGTTAACCAAGTCTTTTTAAAATTTTTTTTAAAAACTCATTTTAGAGCCATATTCACACCCAAATACAGATATTAACTTCACTTTAGGTTGGAGAAGAAGCTCAATAGCTACAGCTATACATGTGTCACAACAGAAATAAGTCGTAGACCTCAGCCAACATGAGAGAATACACTCATGCACTTAAATCAATAAATGTGTCATGAGGAAAGACTTAAACTGGATAATTGCAGTCTTGACAGAATTCCATTAATATCAACCACACTTCTGCCTGCTCATAAGGACTGCTATAAGAAGCAATCAAACCACATTTAGTAAAAATCAACACATATAATATGAATTTTTTCACAATTAAAAAGCTTAGCGTCTTCAATCAAAACACGTAGACAGGACAGCCCAAAGAGAAAAATACTCTCCCACACTATGATTTCAACTGCAGAGCAACAACAGGCAAAATATCCTCATTGTGACTGAGAGAAGAAATTTAAGTCTGTATTCATTATATCAGACTAATCATTTCTTTTTAGATGACCTTGTTTCTCTCATTGCTTTTATAATGTCGTTGTCCTTGGTATGCGGAAGCTTCACTGCAATATACCTAGCTGTGTGTTTCTTTTTATTTAGCCTGCTCAGATTACACTGTACTTAACAAATCTGTGGATTCCTACCTTTCATCAGTTCTGGAAAATTCTTATCAGCTTATCAATGAGGGCCTCTTCTTCATTCTCTTTAGTGTCTCTTTCAAGAATGATAATTAGATGAGTATTAGACTTTCTTATTCTAATTTCCATGTCTCTTAACTGCTCTTTTATATTCTTTATCTTCTCGTCTCTTGTCTAGACAATTTTTTTAGGTCTATCAACAAGTTCACCAATTCTCTCTTCAGCTGTGTTTAGAGTGTAGTTTAAGAGCCATCTCTTAGTTTGTCATTTTAGTGACTTTTTAAAGATTTCTAATAGCTCAATTGTTGTTGCTGTGTGATCTGCTCGGTCATTTTCAATTGTCTACTTTCCTATATTATTGTAATATATTATACTATTCTTTATTCTTTGTGTATTCCTAACTTGGTGTCTGTTTTCTAATGTGTGAAATCCTTGGGGAATTTAATCTGCATTGCCATCCCATCCCTTTGATGACTTTCATTTTGGTGGTCTATTTCCTTGTGGGTTTAGAGATTTTTAGGTCATTTTTTTAATTGAATATAAAGTTGAATATTTAAATTGATCTTGCTGTTCTCCCCGCAAAAAAGATATACATTTGCTTTTGTGAGAAACACTACCAACCTAGAACCACTAATCTCCCTTTGGGTCCTGGCTTAATTTGAAAACCTCCAGGAGAGCTCTCCCACCTTGCCTGGACCTCGAGCTCATCCTGTGATCTGCAATAGTGCTGTGATTTGCACTCACAGAAACCTGGCTTTTACGTTTGTTTGCTCACAGTAACACCCTCAGGGGAATCCTCAAAGATGTCCCTGAGTCCCTGACATTTATGCTGTAGGCATATTTGCTCTTGTTTATCCTGGATCTAGTCATATGTTAGCAGGAGGAGCTTACAGTTATCTAGTCTGTAATCCTTTCAGAATTTGTAGTCTTTATCTTGCGTGTTTGGAAAATAACATTTGGAGCACATTCCTCTCAACTCCTAAAGATATTATAAAACCTTCCTAATGTCTGAAGAGTTTAAAAATATTTTCATATACATTATCTCATCTGTTTTTTAGAATAGTCCCGGAAGATAGGCAGAGTAAATATTATCGCCATTATATCAATAGGAATCTGAGGCCAAAGGCAGTCAAGGGGCTTTCCTAGGCCACTCGCTTTTATGATTTCAATTCCTATCTTTATTCTGTTGCCTTTCACAATTCCATCCCCAGCTCACTGCTCTCCCTTCAGGGATGTGTTTATCATATTGCTGGGTACACTTCTCCATCCAGATGCCCCTTGTGTACTTGAAGCAACGTGTATAAAATGAAACTCACCATCTCCCCCTTAATTTACCTGCTCCTATAGCTTTACCTCTGTCCATCTGGACACTCCAAACTGTACGATTAATTGCCAATTCCCGTTTATTTACCCTCTATAACTGCACTGTCCAACACAATAGCCACTAATCATGTGCAGGCACTTAAATGTTTAAAATTAAAAATTCAGTTCCTCAGTCATGCTAGCCACATTTAAGTGCTCAGTGGCCACATGTGGCTGATGAGTACTATATAGATATATCATTGTAAACTTCCATCCTCATAGAAAGTTCTATTGGATAGCATAGTTCTAGAAGTTTCTCCAACCCGCCTGTCCTGCTCCCTCTACTGTCCTTGTGCAGCGTCTGATCTTGCTGCCTCTAGTTTTGACCCCTTGTCCATCCATTCTCCACACTGCAGCTAGTACCACAGTCACAAATCTGACCTTGTAACTTGCCTGCTCCAAGTCTTCAATCTGTTCCCCTGATCACCTTCCAGCCTCATGCCTCACCTTTCCCTGCCTTAAATGATACTCTTGGGAGACACTAAACAGCTCTGTTTTTTCAACCATCCTCCCCAAGACTTTATGTCTTTGCCTTACTTACATAATTTCCTTGCCCTGTAAAAGACATTTCCCTCTTTCACCTCCAGGATGAAGACTTTTACAGGCCCAAAATTTTGAAAATGCGTTGCTGCTCCTATGTAATTTGAACTAAAAACAATTTATTAAAGCCCTAAAACAAGGGTAGTACATCAAAGTTCTTATTTCCCCCACAATTATTACTGCTTTGGTGAAAAATATCAAATTGGAACTCCTTTTAAAATATGTTTCCGGTTTTAAGTATTCCTCTTTTGCTAGAACTCCAACCATTACTTGCAACACGTAATGGGTAATACAACAAGATATTAAATCTTCCTTTAAGATTGAAATCCGGGAAGCCTTCCTTAACTGTCTTCTTCCACCCTACCTACCCCAGTTGGTCTGGGGACCCTCAACTCTACATTCGCATAATGTCCCATGGAAATTGTAAGCATTGTGCCCCTACGTTATACTAAGTTTTTACATGTCCGCTTCACCTGCCAGACTATAAGCCCCTCAAAGGCAGAGTCCATGTCATGTTTACCTTCATAGCCTCCAATAGAGGGCTCAAGAATGTTTGTTGAATGAATGCATGAACCAGGACTGAGATCTGCTCCATGCTCTTTCCTGGGCATCATAGTATCCTCAGTGGGCAAAAGGAACTAGAACGGATCAGGCTTCTGCCTCCAGCCCCAACAGTGTTTTCTCAAGACTCAGGGGCATTCTCTAGGACACAATCAGCAAAACTGAGGGACTGTCTTAAAACACAGCTGTCAGGGTTGATTTATTGAAACAACAGCAGTATAGGCCCAGAATACCAATTTGCATATGGCTTTGCACTCTGACTTCAGGATGCGAACTCCAAGCATGTTAAGTTTTAAAAAGCAAAGGAAAGAAATTAATCCGCTCAAAGTACTTTAATTATACTCAAGCCATATCACAAGGTCATCACGCACAAGATGGAATGAATTTTTAAATTACATTCTTAATTCAGAGAAACAGACCTCTAACTCTCTTTTTCATTCTATTTTTTTTAAAGGTGAAGTGAAATTTACATATCAAAATCAACCATCTTAAACAATTTAGTGGCATTTAGTATATTCAAAATATTATACAACCACCACTCCTGTCTGGTTCCAAAATATTTCCTTTGCCCCCAAAGAAAACCTCATACCCAGTCTCCCTACCCCCAGGTTCTAAAAAACTCCAATCTATGTTATCTCTCTATAGATTTGCATATTGTGGATATTTCGTATGAATGGAATCATCCAATCCTTTGTAAACTTGTTCCTTTCACTTAGCATAATGTTTTCAAGGTTCATCAATAGTGTTAGCATGTATCAGTACTTCATTTCTTTTTATGGTTGTATGATAGTCTACTGTATGTATACACCACACTTTGTTTATCCTTTCTTCCATTGACAGATATTTAGACTGTTTCCACCATTTGGCTATTGTGAATAGTGCTGCTATGAACATGCATGTACATGTGTTTAAGTGCCTGTTTTCAGTTCTTTTGTGTATGTATCTCTTTTATTCTTCTTTTTCATCTCTCCTTCTCAGTCACTGATTCCTCAGAGTTAACGTTGGAAGGGCTGATAATTATCCATCAGAGCCTAATCATAGCCTGTCCCAAACTTAACGGCAATTAGCTAAGCACCCTCCTTAGGGCCAGGCTATGCGAGACTTCTGCACAGAAAGAGGCTGGAGAATGAATGAGTGCTGAGCGAATGTGCCCAGGACACTCCCTGGCACACAGTAGGTTTGCAATAAATGTTTGCTGAATCTGATTATAAACAAAGTTAACCCAGGGGAGTTGCAGAAGAGACTACCAGAAGGAGAAATAGACAGATGTTATAGACCAATAGTCAAAAGAAGAAAAGGATACCTCAGAGGTCAACACAGTGGGAAGGGTGACAAGAGAGAATGAAAATCGAGAACTGATGAGAGAGATAGCTGGTTGCCAGAAGTAGTCCTGGGAAAGTTGAAAAGGGAGGAAACTTAATCAAACAGCTATTGTTTCCTTTTTGAAAATCAAGAGCCTAGTACACAGGAAAGAACATGGGACCAACAGGCTGCAGATGTGAGGTCATGATGCAGCCATCAAGTTACTATTTTCAGTCTCCTGAAGCATCCACAGAGTGGCCATAAAATCTAGAAACAAAGGTAATATTACCGTATCATGTATTAGAATGTGATATCAATAAGCTATTTATTATGGATTATTATGCCTCCGTTTACTGATTTAGTGATTACCCTCCATATGTGGGTTAGAAACATATCCCCATAGGCTGTTATGAGAGACAAACGAGACCCTGTGTACCAAAATGCTCTGTAAACACCCAGCAAGGCTATACAGCACTAGACGATGTATTCATTTATTAAGAGTATTACTCTTCAAGATCGCTACCATTAGGGTTTTTCTTCATTTACACCCTTACCTGGCCAATAAATTCTACTGCTTCCGTCGAAACTTCTGCAGAGACAGAGAGTGAGAGCGAGAGCGTAGAAATCCACAAAATAAAAATCAGTCCTTAAGTAACTGAGAATTAAACTATGTTGGGCAATAGTTTCTCTCATTGGGTGGCAGCTTAAATAAACACTAAATCCTGCCTTTCTCCACAGTGGACTTTTGACCATGACAATGGAGCTATTTGGTTTAATGAAACGTTCAAGTTTTAAAAGTAAAAGTAACCGAAAGGCCAATTCTTTGCTTCAGTTCCCAGGGTTACCGGGGTTTCATATTTCTATCAAGTTACACCGCATCAGATGACCTGTTATTATTTGCGGCATAGCATCGAGCGTGCCAAACACAGGGACATGGGGAGAGTCCTTTCTCATGATCCCTTCCAACCTCTCCTCCACGTGACTGGTCCAAGGCAGCCTGACACTGGGGAGTTGGGGCCAGCACACATTCCTACTTGGGGGCATCTGCACATGTTCCTCCCTTGTCACCGCAAGAGCACACCGGTGCACAGAAAAAGAAATTGCAGGCGTGTTACTGCTGACGGCTGAAACTCCCCTCAAACATACACCCTACCAAGGCAGGAAATTTTGTCTTGTTCCCTTATGTGTCCCGACTGCCTAAAACAGTACCTGCATATAGTTAGTGGCCAATACTTGTTTGTTGAATCAGTAAAGGATGGATCCACACTTCTCAAGCACTGGCTGGCCTTGCCTGGCAGTAGCAAGAGAAAGACACTTGAAACTTTCTTGGTCAAACTAAGACCTGCAGTTCTAAACCAAGATGTGATTACGACTGCTGAGCTGCGGGTGGGACATGAGCTTATGCCCAGGGGTTCTAAACAAGAGAATGGAAAAACACCACCATGGGCTGCGAGACCATCTCCCCAGCACAGCCGTGCACTGTGAACACACAAACAAAGAAAAAGGCCATTCCTTTCCTTTAATAGGCAAAACTTGGATCCCCACATCCTTGCAAAAACACAACAAAATGCTTCTCCCAGGACTGTTCTCAGAGAATATCCTTCCTTTTCTGGGGCAACAAGCCCTCATGGTCTCTTTTGAGCAATAATTGTACTAGTGTGATTAGCCCTGTCTGATTCGAAGTGTTTATAGACACTGCTTTCTACATTAAACAATAACAAAAACAACAACACTCACCAAGGTTAAGCATTGGAATATATGAGTTAAAAAAAAAAAAAGTAGCAAATACCAAATACCTAATAAGAAGCTTAAAAGAGTGGGAAACATACTGCCACATAACTCCTATCTTCCTATTCCTAAAAATCAATCACTTAACTCCTGAGTTAACCGAATAATCTTACCTGAACTATGTAATTTCTTAGGCAGTTTTATTCATAAGACTAAAATTGACTCCAATCTATCAAGGTGCTTTTGGGTGCTTTTATTCCTAGATGATGAGGACAATGGATAGCATAAAGTGAGAAAGACAGAAATAAGCTGAGAAACATTGAAGTGTGACGGATTTGTGGTATGCACTTATTTGTATTTTTCATTTGGTTCTGATTTACTAATTAACAAATGGGGCAAAAAAAAATCACATTTGGGTTGAGTTGGAAGCTTATGCTCTCACAGCTCCTCATCTCCACTTCCTGGAGTCTTCAGTGAAATAATAATCTTGGATTTGTTGCTCTGCAATAATTTCCATGTCTAACATGGCCTTGTCATTTTACTGAAAGATTGAGTTTAGGAAAAACTAGGCTGGAGAAGAGAATTCTTATCCAAGCATGTATCTGAGGGAAGGAAGGGGGAGGCAAAGGAACAACAAAGTGACCAGCCAAAGGTTTCTCAGTTACTCTCTCTCTCCTTCTTCTAATTCAAAACATTAGACTTTATTATTGGTGTAGCACCAGAGAGCACATTCTTTGCTCCGGTGATTCACTTCATTTTCCTGAGAACACAATGAAGAGAGTATCTCAGTGTAAAGTTACTGATTTGCCTCCAGATTAAGTCCAACCTAAATTGCTCACTTAACATTTTGTTTTCCCTGAAGCGCAGCAGGTCCACATGGTGGGTGAGTCCACATGGCGGGTGGCTCTCCCTGCCAAGTCACAAGATCTGGGTTCTTTCAGGATCTCAAATCACAGATTGATGAGACCAGCAAACAGGCTTGGCAAAAATGGGCTTGGGAAAGAAGCGAGGAGAGCTATAAAGTTGATGGGAAATCACCAAGGACGTTTGTCCTTGTTTTTCAGGACCGTGATTTATTTGGACTAACATTCCAGCCTCATTAGGGCACTGAAATTAACAAAAGTCATGTTTCACAGGACAAAAAAAGCCAGGTGAGAGGAAATTAGTAGAAAGTGGGCTGCCTGGGTATCCCAAGGAACACCCCACATAAATTGGAAGCATGGTATTAAAGGAGTGGATCATGCAGCCGTGAAGAGCCAAGTCTAGTTCCCATTTAATGGGCAATTGCCTAACTCCCACTGTACTCTCAACATAGGTGGCTGTGTGGCCCATGCATATCTGGTACAATCATGTGCCATACCTTGGTTCACCCACATCAGGCTTTTCCTTGACTTTTCCTGTCTGGTATTGGCAATTATCAGACAAACCAAGTCAAAAGAAGAGTAGGAATGAGAGAAAGTCAGAGGTAATTATTCAGATTTCCTTTGATTATTAGTGCCTTCTGCACAAAACCTTCCACCAAAGCAATTAGTAACTGGTGCAATTAATGGTCTGTATTTTAACCTTTCACTTTTTATAGTCTTCGAATGCCCAGAAGTTGGCAGTAAGGTGTCCAGTGCAAAATAAACCACGAATGAAATAACTGCCCTCAGGTGATTCAAACCCAGTCTGACAAAAGGCATATCCATAGGCCCCTCCAGGTGTGGGATCATTCCAGCCTCCCGAACTCGCGGCATCCTGAAGAACAGAAAGTCACCTGGGAGATAAATGCATTATAGGCCTATGCCACAGAGGAAAGTAAAAAGAAAATAAAGGTGAAAGCTACAACAGAAAGGATTTGATTCTGGAAAAGACCTGCCACAGAAGAGAAAAAGAAACTGTTGCCTTATAGCCCACTGAACCTAGAAGGAAGTCCATCTGACCGGGCTTGGAAATAGAGAGACATCAACCTATAATTCAGCACAGCCACTACCAATCGGCCTTAAGCCTCCTTGAGTAGTCCGTGAAGTTCTGCAGCCTCTGTGATGTGGTCTCAACCCACAGGGTACCTGGAGCCCACTCCATCTCTGAGATCCTCTTCAGTCCTGCTTCTGGCTGGAGAACCTCATGAGCATGACCAGGTAGAGTCAAGATGGGAAAGGGAGACATGAACCATCACCATGAAATGAGAGAGTCAGAAACGACTCTTTCTTTCTTGTGACCCGGCCTCAAACAAAATGCTGGTAAGGAAGAATAGGAAGGCTAGAGAATGTTCTCTCGGACAGGCTGCTACTGGACGATAGCACATGGAGTCTGAGATTTCCACGTGGTTGAAAGAAATACTGCTTGGGAGTTATTGAGATAAAAAGGTTTTGTCTCTTAAAATCACTAAAGTTGTAAAAGTTGCCAGATATGGCCAGATTTTATCACGACCTGACAATGTCAACAAAGGCCAGCCAGAAAAAAACCTCGAAGGTGACTGTGAGTTGAAGTTTGCACATTTTCAATGGTGCGACAAGGGTGTGGATTTCTACCAGTGAGGAGCCAATGGTCACCTAGGTAAGCACTTCTAATTTTCACCTTTTCCCATCTCAGTTTCTTCATTGGCAAAGTACCGGAAATACCAACACTAATCCCATCTGAAAGTGAGGTATGATTCTAATCGCCAATACTGGAAAGAGAATGGAAAGATACATCTTTCGGAAGAAGTCAACACTCAACACTCAACTGGGGAAAAAAAACCCACTAAATTCAACAAATATTTACTAAACATCTGTTATCTACAAGGTATGCTGATAAACCTTTGGGATTATCAGATCATCTATACAGTTCACATTTGCACATAAAATAATGTCAAAGGTCATTAGTGAGCTTTTAAAGATAATACAGATATACTATCTTGCTATTTAATTAGATATTCAGTTAAGGCTTCTCCTACCCCTCCATGTCCTTGAAATAAATTAAAAGATTACACAATGATAACTTACTCATTTCCTCCCTCTATTGTTTTCCAGTCAGAAAGGATCAATAAATGTCTAAAGTCAAAAGTGGATTTGATAGAGGAAAAGGGAGTCTTCTAGCAGCTGCATCACTTCTTAGAAGACTTGCAATGGCCACAAAGAGAAGGTGCCAAGCTAGAGAAAGACTCTTGCTCACTGACTCTTGCTCAAAGTGTTCTGGAAAGAGCACCAGATTACTTAGTCGAGAGGCCTGGATCTGCCTTTAGCTGACAACGTCATTATTATATCACCTCTTGAAATCTTCCTCTGAGCCTAGAGCCCTCCTTAACTCCTCTCTTCTCTCACATCTGCCTCTAAGGCACCAGCAAATCCTGCCATCAATATCTAGCAGAATCCATCAGCTCACCGCCTCCATAGCTACCATCTGTTACCTGAACAACTGCGGTAGCTGCCTAACGTGTCTAATTCCACTTTGCTCCTACAGCCTGCTCTCTACACAGTGTCCACAATGATTCTTATAAAATATAAATCAGATGATGTCGCCCCCAGTTGTAACTCTCTGATGTCTTATCTCTCAGAGCAAAAACCTTTTCAGAATATAACTCCAAATCCTTAGGGTGATACACAGAGCCCTGATTTATTCCCTCCCTGGTTTGCTCTCTGACCTCATTTTATACCACTGAAGAAGTTTTTCAACAGGAAAATTCTATGAACTCGCAAGCACCCACCGGCCACAGGAGCTTTGCACTTCCTGCTTCCTCAGCAGGGATGCCCTGACCCTGACAGCCATGTAGTTTACTCTCTCATTTTTCACATCCGCCTGCTCAAATGTCATCTGCCTAGCTAACAGTACATCCGGTTACTTTCCATTCCCTTAAAATACATTTTATTGATCTCCTCTGAATTTGTCGCCACCTGATATTATACTGAATTTGTTAATTTATTGTCTGCCTCCATCACTAATATGCATGTTCCATCAGTGCAAGAAGTTTATGTTGTGCATTTTCAATCCTACGCGCCTAGAGCTGTGAACATGGTTGAGTCATTCTTTTGAATGAATAACCTCCTCGATTTTATTTTCTTTGTTGGCTGAAGAAAGGTAATAATAATTCGTCTGCCTCATAGAGCTGTTTAATGCTTAAATAAGATAATATATGTGGGAGCATTTTAGAAAGTGTAAAGTGCACTACTCTACAAGTGAAAAGCATTACCCATTTCTTTTTGCCCACCTGCCTTGGAACAAAGCAGAGTCAATAATTCAACCAGCATTGCCTCCTGCAAGGGAGCTGCGCAGATACTCAGGGAAACATAGTGGCACACTGTGGTTGTAACTGCAAGCCCTCGATTTAAAACTTTTCAGTGGAAAACAGAAAATCAGGGAGAATATAGGATAGAAAGACTTAGGGTACTAAATATCCTAAAGAATGTTGAGCAGGCCTGTGGTAATATGCAAATTCAATATTCAGAAACTTTAAAACGAATAAAGGCCAGAAAAAAGGAGGAAGCGTATTCACTGGAACAAACACACACAGCACTGATCCCGCTGTGGCCCTGAGGGCTCACTGTGGTTTCCAGAACTAAATGGGCTGCAGGAACTAGTTGCTATGGCTTAAGATTCCAGCACATCAAAAACGTTCTGAATGCTGGCACTGATGACTTCTGGAACTCCGGCTTTTGAAATTCACACCACTCTTTGGGTAATTTGTCCTATTTTGCTTCATTTTGTCCAGCTGCTCCCAGAGGATTGGTAACAATTAGGAGAGAGAATCTAAAAGGTGTGAGGAAAAAAAGAACATGGGGGGCTGATAGGGCGGGAAGAAGAGGGAGGGGTAAACTGGGGACCTCAGAATGGGGTGGGCCTGATGGATAGAAGGGTGTTTCCACACATGCCCCAGGAGGAAAATAAATCCAGCAGAAATAGTTCAGTGAGCAGCCAGATGACCTTGTGCCAGATGGGGCAGTGGAACCTGGGCTCCAGGTACTAGGAGGTCGTAGGGACGAGAAGGACAGCTTCAGGGAGCTGATTGGACACACTCAGTAAACACTGCACAAAGCAGACAGAGGAAAGAAATCACCACCTGTTCCTGCAGACTACCCTCCATGTCAAATGCCAGGGTCCCCTTATAGAGTCCTTTGTACAGTCAGAACAAAATGCAACCAGTCCCTGATTGCACAGGGTAAAGGAAGTTTGGAGAGTTGGAATCCATAACCTTACGCCCTATGTTAGGTTAAATCTCTTTCCCAGCAACTCTTCACTCTCAGATTCCAAACAGCCACAGTCTCTTTGCAAGATCCCTTTTTAACACGCCTATTGTAGAATATTCTTAGAAAGTAGAGAACATCCTGCTTAAATTTAAGACTACATTGAATATTGGCTATATGCCAGATACCTTGTAAAGTGATATATACATTCTGTTTTATTTAATCTCCATAATACCTGCATGTGGTAGTTACCATTACTATAACCACTGCATGTTTGGGGAAAGAGACTCTCAAAGGGGAAAGTAACCTACTCAAGGTCATGTGATTGATCAAGGCAGAACTGAGACATTACCGCCAAATCCATACAGTAATCATTACACCACAGTGCTTCCAAGTAGCCATTAGGGAGGTTCTGAGAACACAGATGGCAGAAGAGTTGACCCAAGGCTCGAAAGTCTCAATGGGCACAATGCAAGAACCCTAGACCCAAACTTGAGTTCTCCCACTCGGACAAGAAGCCAGCGCTCAGGTGGAGATGGGGAAGTCAGAGCACAGGGCCCCAAACCTCACAGATCATGGCTCCAACAGCCAGATGTGGACGGAGGTGCAAGGTAGAAAGTTCCAGAAAGCCTGAGTGTCCTACTGATCTCAGGAATATTGAGGCTACTCTGGAGAAACAGCCCAAAACAGGCAGAATTATGTTCAACGGGACAAAGGTCTTGGGGGAAATTAAAGATGAAGAATGAGCAATTTAATGACTAGGTAAAATGGGAACTCACCTTTCCCCTAGGGCTACCTTCCCTGCCTCGGGGAATGAGCAGATGGGTCAGGTTCTGGCAACTGTCCTCCACCTGACTCCTTTCAAGAACACAAGTGCTCACGATGCTTACTGTGACCAGGCCATGAAGTAACCACAGAGCTGGGAAAGCTCCAAGATACAGCTTTTGGTGGGGAAATTAGGGGCCACGTGAAGCAAAAAGAGCCAAAGTATACAGTCATCAGCAAGTCTTAGGACCGAAAGAAACACTTTTCTGAGAGCTTCTGAATTTCCAAAGCCACTGTAAACCCTCTTGGGTTTGAATTTATCATCTAGAGGTAAGAGCTTTAGTCCTGCATTAGTGAATGCTGTAATACCCAAAGTGATCTTAATAATAAAAAAGAGCAAACCTGAACTGTATGTTTGGAAGTTGCTAAGAAAATAGATCTTGAAGCTCTCATAAGAACGAAGTTTTTGTAACTGTGCGTGGTGATGATGTTAACTAGACTTACTGTGGTGATCATTTCACAATGTATACAAATATCAAATCATCATGTTATACAACTGAAACTAATGTTATGCCAATTATATCTCAATTTTTAAAGAAATTTACAATCCAAACCCTTAAAAAGTATCTATTTATAAAACTATGCATGAGATAACATTTATGTGCATGCACATATCTTAAAACATATATACATATACTTTCTAAAAGACTGAAAGGATATATAACAAAACTCTAGTTAGCTGAGATGATAAAAGGATTATGAATACTTTCTATTTTCTTATTTTTGATTATCTTCATTTTATAAATTATTCACAACATATTCTATTTATAATAAAAATCCATTACTTTATTTAAAATAAATAATTTAAAAGTACATCACTTAAGTAGACCACAAATATCCCCAATTTCACCAACTCTTTACTTTTCAAAGAAGTTGTTAAATACTTTCTAATAACCAGAAACATAGTTGGAATGTCTCTTTCCATCTGATAAAAAGATTATTCTCTGCAGTTCAATTAATGGTAACTGCTACCAAAAAAAAAAAAAAAAGGCAGCTTCTGTTACTGGTTGAAAATCATGGTATTACCTCAACTCCAGCTGGAAGATGGAAAAAGAACATTGAGGATTGAAAGACCATCTTTATTTACCTGCTAAGTTTTGGATGAATATTGTAGCTGGAAAAAAATGAAATACAACTAAAAAGGATTTCCAGAACAGATTCTTGGATTGTCCCCGTGGTTGGGCTCATTTTGGTCTGGTAACATTGCTGAGACCTTCTCAGCGGGGCCGAGGGGTCAACACCCCAGCCCCTTCCCCAGTCCTTCTCTTTCTACCTTTCTCTCTCCTACTTTCTTTCCCTTTTTCGCTTTTCTCTCTGCCTATTAAGTTTGCCAAATTCAAGTTAAAGAACTGCTAGATCTCTAGATCTGATGTTAAAAATAGTGTTATTAAGCATGCAATCCCTCAAACATAAATAGCACATAAAAATAGCACATAAATCGACCTGAATGAACTCCAGCCATCTAACTGATCAATGACGTGGACAATGAAATAGGTATGCAATTATACCAGGTCTGAATTTCATCTGGATCATTTTCTCCAGCTAGATCTTAAAGATAAATCTTTAAATAAGATGTACAGTGACCATCCATGCTGGTTTGCACAAGACTGAGGGATTTTCCAGGACACAGGCCTTTTAGTGCTAAAATCGGTTAGTCCCAGGCAAACTAGGATGAGTTAGTCACCTACTGCCATAGGATATCTAACTTTAATAAAACCTCAGACTCTGGAAGATGCCCAGATTAGAGATCACACATGTACACAAGTACATGCACGCACACGTGCACTCACACACTCAAGTCAGAGTCACTAGGTAGGTACTCACACACACATACACACACAGAGAATCACGCAAACATGCTTACATATAGGCCTGGTCACAGCTGGTTCCTTTCTTTCCCTCATTTTCTTCTCCAGCCAATTCTCACAATTCACCTTGTCATTCTGGATGATGTTTCTCCCCCTAATTACTCATGTTCTCACATCTTTCACCTGGTTGGACATAGGATATCCCTCTCTGCAATCTGAGAACATCTTGTCAATTTCATGTTTTTATAAAATATAATCACCAGCTCATTAAAAGGATTTCCTTTCCCCAGATCATGATGGCCTTTTCTTTTTTTTTTCCAATATAATGAACATGTCTACAAACAACCTCTGACCCAGGTGGACCCTGAGAGTTGTATGTAGTGTGGTCCTGAAAATCATGAGCAGCTGCTTCCCTGTTCACTTGAAAACGGAATATGGAGCAGGGCTCCCAGGACCCCAGACCCTGGTTGAGGCATTCTCATGTGAAGAGAGAGTCAGTCCTCTGGCTCTGTGTGACTGTAACCGAGCCCGCTATAAGCACTTCCCTATGGGGGCTGGCTGTGATTAGTGTTTAATCGTAGACAGTGTTTGTCTACATGAAAGGAAACCTCTTAAAGCACCAGGCCACAATAAAGTACTTGCTCCAGTTGTGTATATTGACTATGCGCAACGTTCATAAAGATGTCAGTTACTGCCCACAGCTGCTAGCAAATTGGAGGGGAAAAACTCCCCAAATCACAATTAGAAGTGCCGAAATATTCCACAAGTAGTGGTAGTGAGTTAAATAATATGATTCCACAAGGAATATTAAAGGTTCTAAAATCTTTTCTTTTTTTTTTCCCCCCCAAAGTCCCTCCAGCCAAATGTAAAATGTCTCAAAACTACAAAGCGAACACAATGTTGCCACTCTGGTCTTACATGCAAAAGAAATGTTTCAGAATGCTTTTTCACAGTGAGATTAGGAAATGTGAAAAGCTTCCCTGGCTCTACTGTATATGTATTTTTTATTTTTGACTTACTGCAATTCTTTGTATTTTGGAAATTCTGAGAAAAATCAGCAGAACAAAAACAGTCTAAGCCATGGATTTGGTCTATTTTATGCCTTTTAAAATGTTTTTTCAAGAAAATACTCCAATTATAAATGTCCTTTTTAAAAAAGCAATGGGTGGGCAAGGAGACACGATCTAAATGTATTCACCTGTTAGATCCACAACAGGTGGAGACTGCCTGGCAGAGTAACACTAGGCAAACAGCCTGACATTTGGGACCTCCATTTCCTCACTTTGCGACATGAGGTGGCTGTACAAGATGATTCCAAAGCCCATTCATTCCAACACTACATTTCTATCATTACAGGAGGTGTTTGGGATAATCTAATATTCTAGTCAGCTGAAAGTTCAATTAAATTTTTAAAAACACTTTTAATTCAGCTTTAAAACTTTAGGCAGTTTTCTGCCTTAATAAACATATAAACACATCATTCCTTAATGACTGAGTTTCCTGCAGAAGATCAGCATTAATGTCCACTGAGAAAAGAAGTGAGAAGGAAATGGTGTCTTCTAGTTGAAAGAGCTTTGAAAACCAGAAAACCTGAGGAAAACCTGAGGATCACAGCATATGCTCACACTCACGCGCGCGCGCGCACACACACACACTCAAATGAGCTCATTAACACATATAAAAACACTGCAAATTTTAAAGTTCAAAGGCAAGCATTATTTTCAAATTAGAGGAAATCTCTGATTGGCCAAGGACCTACCTAAAAGTTATTTACTCCAGAGTGAAAAGTTGGTTTCTCCAGAATGAAAATGGTGATGGGAATGTGGGGGCCTAAATCTTGACTCCCCATTATTTTCGAGTTTATTTGTCTCTTTGTTCTCTAAGCACAGTTCAGAATAATACAACCAACCCTGGTTAACTGAAGGATCCGATCTTAATAATTGAAGTATTACCATAATAAAAAGGCCAATCAGCTAATAAGCGGTATTAGATGTAGTAGAGCAATAATTTTTTGTTTATATAGCATTCATATAATATTTTCCCTTACCATCATAGGGGATTTTCTTTTTTTAACCTAATATATAACTCCTGTAGGGAAACTTGACACTAACAGAAAAAAGCAAAACCAAAAACAACCACCATCCAAACAAATGAACTATACTCTGATGTGCTAGTACACTTTAATCAAGTTGAACTAGTCCTCAGGGTTTAGTTTAAAATGAGAGTCAGCATGAACAGAAAATATAATCATGGATGAGACTTTAACTGAAAGACGTTCCACTGGGAGGGATTCTCTCAAATTTTGCTTTAACATCATCTCCCTCTTCAGTGTTACCATGGCTGAATGTATTAACACTTTCCTAATTGTGAATTTTACTTTGGACCAGAATTGTAAATCATACCAGTTAGCATGGCCTTTCAGAACTATTTGACTTTTGAGTTGCTTACTTATCTTTAAAATGGGGAGAACATCTATTCTGTGGATTATTGAGAGGATTAAAGGTAAAAGGGCACAGGCATTATACCAATGTAAATGTCATTCTCTTCCCCCACCTCTTCTACTTCTTTCTCTTTTCCCACTCTACTTCCTTTCTCAATATCTTTGTCAGGAAAACATACACACAAACTTCTCCAGCAATTTTCCATCCTACTAACTAATGGTTTTCAACCTAGAGGGCAGGACATCCTTAGATCCTCACTGTAGGAGACATTCTAACATAAAAGCACAATCCCATTCTGAAGTGTCACAAAGTCAGACTGTAACCATTTGCCAGCAAGCATAGCTTAAGCCATATCAATACACAAACGATTAGTAAAATGCCCCTTGCCAAGTACTCGGTTTCCGGCCAGAACTACTAATTCTACGCTACTATGTTCTATTTCCTCTCATTCTATTTTTTAATAAATGGGTTGTATTACGAAGTCGAGCAACTGGAGACAAAGGAAACTGTTAATAGTAAGCACATCTTTGCTGTTAAATGCTCATTGTTAATTATAATAGGGATGAAGTAAGCCATTTCCTCCATTTTTAAAGACCTTATATAGTGTATAATCTCTATTTTAAAAAATTTTAAATTAATTTTTGATTCAATTATGTGATCCTTCTATAATCACTTTAACCTCTAAAGTGTTTTCATTACAATGTATTTTTAACCAAGATTATGGCTTTGCTATTGCCACCATTAATTTTTAGCAGCAAAAGTAATAATAGCTATTACTTATTGAACACTTATTGTGTGCCAAGCAATGACAGGCTCTCCATAAACAACTAATTCATTTTTTTGCAACTTTCAATATTATCCAAATTTACTGAGAGAAACTTGTCTTAATTCCTAAAGCTTATCAACGTCAGAGCTAAGATTCCAGCCCAGATATTTTTATTGCAAAGTACATGCTCTTAACCACTCTGCTATTCTGCATGTATACGGGTAGCTACCACACATCCAAAAATATCTCTAAATTCATCAGCTCATCAGAGTTTCAGTGCCATAGCACTTGGTGGAGGTCTGGAGTCCACAGTTTCCAGGAAGCATTTGAATACATTGCTTGGCAAGAGGAACCAAGGCTGATACCTTGATTAAATCCTGGGAGTTCTTGGGCTTATCTTGAAAAGACCCCTGAAAGGGAAGAACAGTCTTGCAACAGGTGACTTAGAAGCTTGGCATCACATAATTTGAATATTTTTAGAACATTTAGATAGGCTTATTATATACCCCAATCAGGTCAACAGACACTTATTAGTTATTGCCAGCTGAGGAAACCAAAGCTTAAAGAGATCAAGCACATCCTTGCTTTAGGGACAGACTAGGCCTCTTGACCCTCAGATCACAATAGTTCTCCGAAGGCCTGAAGAAAGAGTGAGTGTATGGCCATACCACCCTGAACACACCCAATCTCGTCTGATCTCAGAAGCTAAGCAGGGTCAGGCCTGGTTAGTACCTGGATGGAGGAAAGGGTGAGATATAGAGAGAGGAAGAGAAAGGTAAAGAATTTAGAGATAGTGATAAGTATAAGGTTAAGAGGATATGTGTGCCTTATGTGAAAGAATAAAAAATCCTGAAATAAAACTAAAGAATAGCAGAAGCTAGTGAACAACAGAAAGACAGAAATGAGGAATACAATAAATACCACCTTAAGAATGAAGAAAAGTTAAGAGTTTTTGATGTTTGGCTGTGGTAGGCAAATTCCTAAAATGATCCCTGAGACTTCTTATCCTAATACCTAGGACTGTCAATAGGATGAGAAAAAATGCCATGATTATGTTATATTACATGGTAAAGGGGATTCTGTGGATGTAATTAAGGTTACTAATCAGTTGACTTACAGTTAATCAAGCGTGGGCGGTGGGGGATTATCCCTGTGGGCCTAATCGAATCCCAGGAGCCCTTTAAAAGTAAACTTTTCTCTGGCTAGTGGCAGAAAAGGACATCAAAGAGTTTCCAGGCATCGTGTACTATTGCTGGCTCTGAAGATGGAGAGATCACCTGTTGAGGAATGTAGATGGCTTCTAGAATTGAGGGTAATCCTGGCTGAAAATGAGAACCTCAGTCCTACAACCACAAGGAACTGAATTCTTACAAAAACCTGAATAAGCTTCAAGGTAGATTCTTCTCAAGAGCTTTCAGATAAGAGGGCAGTTTGGCCAATATCTTGATTTTGGCCTTGCGAGACCCTTAGCAGACCACCCGGCCAAGCCGCCCACACTTCTGAATGAACAAATGAATGTTGTTTTAAGTCCTTAAGTTTGTGATAATTTGGCATGTAGCAATAAAAAATTAATACACTGAGGGACCTGGATTCAAATCTTAGCTCTGTCCTGCCATCGATTTGTGATCTTGGGTGTTTCTTAGTTTTTTATTTCCCCATCTGTAAACGGAGATAATAACTCACGGCCCAGAAAGTCAATGGGAGGATTGAATTAGTTATGCTGGTCCTGGCACCAAGAAGCTACCTGTTACTTCTAGGGAAGACTCAGAATAGCTGGATTCTCCCCAACTGGCCACCAGGTGGTGCCACCAAACAAAAACCGCTGGGTTTTCATTTTGAATCCCTGGCTGGAGTAAAGAAAAGGAAATAGCAGAGGGGCAACAGAAGTGAAGAGTCATCGTCTAGATGGCTATTTAGACATGCCACTGTTTACAACACAGGTGTTCAGAATCAAGGGCATTCCAAAGATAAATCATGGAGGGACACTATAGAATATCTGTAGGCATTTAAAAATGTTTTATGTAATGATTGACTTCAAATCCATGTCATTCCAAATGTATTTAAGGTAGTTTACAAAATATAATCAGACAGCAAGATAAAAATAAGTGAGAGAACTGGGTTAGACAAAAGAAAATGAACCAGGGATATACAAACTGTGGCATTAAGATCTTTCAGCTATGCTGAGCAAAACCTTTCCAGACATCAAGAAAATAAGGACACAGGGCCAGTTACTTCATTCACAGAGAAAAGTTGCTCAGAAAAAGCCTAGACCTAGGAGAGAATTCTCATGCAAGTCCTCACAAAATGGACACCATGTCATATTGTGAAAGGGGAGTTGAAAATACATTGCACTTATATTTGTTTATCAATGTGTTTCTGTCTTTTGTATTTTTTTTACCTTTTGTTCTTTCTTTTGCATATTTTTAATTTGATTTTAGTATTTTTCTTCATGATGTGTATGGGTTTGTTACACAATAAGAATAGCTTTTTGTCATATTGTCTATCATATTTGCAACAATTATACCACAAGGTTAATATCATGAATGTATTTACTTTTCGTTTCACTTTTGTTTCAATTTTACTTAATTTGTGTTTATATTTTGACATAAGTGAGCTTAAAATTTTTATGTCTAATATACAGGTATATATTTCTTTATATATATGTGTGAGGAATGTATATATCTAATATGTACACATGTGCCATAAAATCTCCTATTACTTTTTAGCTAGAATGTATTTATCTATCTAGAGACCAGTTAAATAATCACCTTTATTTTCCCACAGTTTGTAATGGTGCCTAAACACTACTGAATTTTAAAATGCATTTGAGGTTCATAGGAATTGGAATGGATAGTGTTCTTTAAGCAAATACAAGGAAACTTTTTCTAAGATTGAAAGTTTAAAATGGATACCTATTATCTGGAATGAATTCACTATCAGTCCTGAGAACAAGCAAACAGACTCACTTATTTCCTTTCCCTAAAGTCCTTCCATTTTCTCAATCCAATTATAACACAGCTCTATCAAAGTATATAAAATCTACCAAGGCTTGATCTAACTCAACCCTACCCCAGAACGACAAAATCAATGTTGAATTTGGAATTGCAGGCCTTGGTTGGCTACCCCCACCCTCTTTTCTCCATTTGAACACCTGCCTATGTTGACACAAAGCTCAGCAGAGGCACTACCCTGTTCTCTTATAACCATTTGCAGAGCAGTAATTTTCATATACACATTTCTCACTTAGTTAAGAATGCTAGTTTAAAAACAAAAATGTAAATATTTTCATCACCAAAGACTTTTACTGCCCAAAGAGAAAATTAGGTGCTTCCATTACAGAAGTTATCTGTAAAAGAGTTCTCACCTCTGTGAGAGTTTAACTGGAAAAGTTTAACCAAGGGATGAGAACGCATGTGAATTTAATAAAGGGGGTAAAGATGTTAGAGAGACAATGAGCAGGCCTGGAATCAATTAGATCAAATTATACCCTGTGTTACATGTGCAGAACTCCTGTTACAGTCCAATGCAACAGCAGAAAAGAATATACTACACTGAACTTAGACCCTATTTCAGAATACATAGTGCTTTATAAACAAAGTCTCCTTAATCAAGTTGTTTCATTTAGAGAGTGGGTCAGAAACTGCCAGCTGAAAAAGCTTCTCCCTAGGGGATGTACATTTGCCCTAACAGGGGGCCCATCTCCATGACAACTAGTTACCAGGCCAACAGTTATCCCTACAAATCAGACCTTCCTCCCAAATATTCTTTCCCACTTCCTCTTCCACCATTGATTTCTTCCTCCTGTCATTGTATCCATCCAGCAAGTGTTTCCCACTCCATGACCAGCCAGATAGCCTAAATCTTGGCCCCTGTAGGTCTCCATGCCCCACTGACTCTTGCTCCTGCAACTTAACCCTCAGGACCCCCAGTTCATGTCCCTAGAGGAGCTGGGAATCCTGAGCACTTAGGAGGGAATGTCCTGAATTTCTAGGGACAGGCACAAGTCAGGTGGGAATGGGGTTAGATCTGTTCACTCAGGAATCATTGCTACAATAACTGAGGATGGTGGCCTGGCAAGGTGTCAAGAGCCTGCGATATGATGACAGGTAGGTGCCTTCTCAAGGAGATAGCATGTTTACATACTGACCTTTGACCCTATTTAGCATGAATCTCATAAGTTTCTAAATGTGACTCTTTAGTCCCCAAGTGTGAGCTGCCCTGAAGTAACAGTGCACTTTTGAGGCTCCTGACATGGCATTTTCCAATCACGAAAAGAGATATATGACAGCGGGGAGCTACATTTCAGACCCAGAGTTTCTAAGTACAACTGTGGCTGGTTTGCAATTCCAGTCCAAGGAGACTCCATACATTGCTGTCCCCACGGGAACACATTGAAAAGACATTTCATCTCAAAGCCCCTATCCCCAAGAATCAGTGCTGGCCTAGGTAGCAGAGAGGCAAGGTGAGAAGTGCATCTCTCATATACTTTGAGATTTCCCTTCTCTCAAGAACAAATGTATTTTAACATTTTATAAATACTTTTACTAAAATATGAGTGCAACTCTAAAATATGAGTGCAACTATTAAGTTTGAATCCTTCAGAAAAATAATCTTTCTAACAAATCCTCTGGTTAATTTTCACACTTCATAAGCTTCCAGTTTGTAGCATTCAAGGAAGAAAGATCTAAGATGAGTATAAATACTATGAGCTACTCAAGGACAGGGACTTTCGATTTCTTTTTCTTCTTTAGCCACTGAATCTAGTTCCAGCGGCTGGAACCAAGTCAGTGCCTCAAGGAGAGTTTGGTGCATGCAGAGCATTCACCCTGAGGGAAGCAACATGGCCCCTGGGCTCTGCTCCTCCACCAGCTGCCTCTGCAGCCTTGGCACAGCCACTTGAGCCCAGCTTACCAGGCCTCAGCGTGCTCGTCTGCAAATTTAGAATTTTTTTTTTTTTAATGCCTACAGCACCTGGTCTTCCTAGGTGGTCTCCCATCCAAGTACTAATCAGGCCCGACCCTGCTTAGCTTCCGAGATCAGACATCGGGCTTGTTCAGGGTGGCATGGCCATAGACCATGGACCATGGCTCCACTGGGGCATGAACCCAGGACCTTCTGCATGTAAAGCAGACGTGCTAACTGCTACACTATGGAACCACGTCCAAATTTAGGATATTGAACTGGATTTTCTCAAATCCTCCTTGCAGCTTTAAGAATTCCATGATGCTATGTAGCTGCTTTTTTTAAACGTGGATAACACAAATTGCGTAGCACTATTTTGCTATTTATGTATAAAATGAATTACCTGGCACGGAGAAAATGTTTAATTCTTATTCTTTGGTGAGCCAAATAAATGTATATATTTTTCTATCAATACGCACAATTAGCAAAGGAAGTTAGATCAAATTTTGAGAATTTGTAGATGGATATGTAAATGTGTGTGTATGTATGTATGTATGTGTATGTATGTGTGTGTGTGTGTGTGTGTGTGTGTGTGTGTAAATGACATTAAAACTTTCGGTTAAACTTTCCAATTTTGCATATAGTAAGTAGTCGACACATATTTGCTCAATAAACAAATACATAAATAAGTGATCTCACAGTGTAAGAGATTTTGGAGAAGTAACACGATAGATTTTTCACGATCAGATTCAGTTTTCCTACCTTTGATAATGTTTTATACCCTGGAAGACTTACTGAGTATAGTATAAATTCAAACACAATTGCACACTGTTCAATCACTGGGCTGTAAACCCTGAAAAACAACAAATAGCATCTGCAGTAATAACCATGTCAGTCTATTTTACAGAGTCTGAAGATTTCCAATGAATGGTGGTGGGTGGAATGTGGTTAATGGTTGGGAGTATCTCCTGGATTAAATGTTTTCTGGCATTTCTCAGAGGAGGGAAGCAGTTAGTCTGCATTTAATTTTTAAACCGCTTTTCATCCCTTTCCGCCTCTACATAGCCACACACAGGGAAAAAAAAAAATCCTGTTGCTCATGCTACGCATTCTTTTTCCAATTCTTCTGGGCTGTTCTTCCATTTCTGTTTAGAACAGCTAATCTTTCACAAAACTGGATTGAGTGCAAGAGGCACATCTTGCACATCCCTAATTACACAAACATAAATAAGGTTTGGACACTCTTAACCCCTTAAACAACAGCTCTTTTCTGGCCATGGGCCAAAGGAAGTTTCCGGAAACATATGATATCTATTTCCCACTCATTCCGAGTTTATTACAGGTTGCAAAAAACTATCAGAGTTCCACTTAAATATACTTAAGCCAATAGTTTTTAAAAGATGTTTAATTCATCACTTTTAAATCTTCATCAATGTAGACATTAAAAAGGATATATTTATGTTCTATACGCCCATTAGAAGAAGCAGGGCCCTTGCCAAAGCCCTGTATTGGAAATAGTTAGCTCTAAATTTCCCTTATGATCACAAGTGCTCAGGAGTCTCAAGGCTCAGAAGTGCTAGCGGGAAGTGGACGCTTCTAATCACATTTTCCTGCTTGCTCTTTCAAGGTAAATAAAATCTGACAAGTTTGGTACCTGTTAGAAAGTAAAAGGGAAGGGTTTTCAGAGACCATCCAAATCTTCCTTAGACCTCCCACATCCCAAGAATAAATGCAATGTTTAAAATGGAGAAGTTAACTGCAGCACAGAAAGACCAGGCAATTGGTCTTAATAAGTTTGCAATGTTTCCCCGCTCCCCAGAGGCACTGAACAGTTTCTGGTCACTGAAATGTGCATGGTTAATAGGTCTGTTTCAGAAATGCCTCTCTATCCATCTTTCAGTAAATGTTCAGATTTTACAGAAGTTTGTCTTCCACCAACCAAAAGCACAAGCTGACTTGATTATAAGTGCAATCATTCCTTTATATGCACACTTATTTTCTTCTATTTTAACACTGAAAGACTTTAGATTAGTAACCAAAAAGAACTAGGATCATTCACTGGCATGCGAACATAGCAGGGCTGCATTCCATGGTTGTCTTCAAGATATACTTGAAGTGTGATGAAGAAAGCGGTCCGCTCTTAGGGTGGTTTGAGTGGTCCTCTCCCTTTTGTGATTGCCTCTCCCCAGCTTCCTACGTAGCAAGGGTTCTCAATCTTAGCATGCATCAGAATCATCTGGAGGATCATTTAAAACACAAATTGCTGGGCCCCACCCCTAGAGTTTCTGATTTAGTCTCTAGGGTCCAAAATATATATGTCTAACATATTCCCGGGAGATGCTGATCTTCTGATTTGGGGAACACACATTGAGAACCGCTGCTATATGTATATCAAAAGGGTGAAGATGGAACAGGAGATAATAAGGTTTCCTGTGGGACATTATTCTCTCCCTCAACTAGAATCATAAAGAGAGCATTACATAAGGTACATAAGGGGATGGCTGCTGTTTTCTCTTTGTAAGAGTAAATGGAGAATTAACAAACTGAAGCAAGAGATGTTGAGATCAGATGCTTAGACAGTTGTTAAATATTGAAATGGGATGGCAGAAAGACAGTGAAATCCTCTTGTCAAGAAGTTAAGACTAGGAGCAACTTTTAATTCAATAGTATGATTTAAATTGGAGAGGCGGAATGTTAACCAATCCACTCCCATCCTATGATAGGTGAAGTTTTCCCTTTCCTACCTGCCTAAGCACACTAAATTGATCAGCCTCTTGATAAATCATGACGCTTTAATTCTAAGCTACAATTTTCTTATTAAAATTATTGAGTGATCCAATCAGTTTAATAAGATGGACTATTATGTGGAAAATATTAATTTCATTAGGATGTAAAATATTAAGTTGTCCAATCCAAAGAAAAAGATAACTAAGGCAAGGCCATACCAAAAGTTCTCTGTAGACTACTTTGATAGACTCCATTTATTTAAATGACTTGCTCTTTTACCTGTCAAGACCAGTAGAAATGTGTGTTCCTTAGAATCAGAGAAAAATATCAACAGCCAATGGAATGCATGCGTACAACCACAAATGCTATACATCTACAAGTCAAAAATCTGGGTAGAAGAAGGAAAGAATTTACAATTTACACATGAGAAAAGCTACATAAATTTTCAGAATGAGAATGTAAAGGATTATAAAGATGTTTGCACACAGGGAAATCATCTGGTTAGCAATTCCAGAAATGGGACACGGGGAAGGTAATTTATAGGTTGCCCATCCATGCTAAGGAATAGAAATTAATTTCATCAAACTGGGGAGATAACAACGTATTTGTTCTCTTGTTTGAAGATCTTTCTCCCCATGTGAGGGGGAGAGGGGACAGTCCTCGGGGTGCTGAAAATCAATCCAGAGAGCAGCACTTGCCTCCTATTCTCTGGGCCTCTTGAGGGGCTGCCACCAAGTGGTTAACTTGGTGTGTTAAGCAGGCTTTGTAGAAAATGTGTTTGATGTTAATCTTCTAAGCATCCAACCACATTGCTGACCCCACAGATCAGAATGCAGCGACCCTATGTGTGGAAGCCTACATTCTTTGCAAGCAGACACTTCACACTTCAACAGTAATGAGACTAAATGTGACTGTAGTCATGTGTCATTCCAACTGGAGATAAACAGACTCAAATGTGCCTTCCGTGATGACCTTGCTTAGTGTGGGAAGCCTCATTGGGACATTTTTCACATCGCGGAGTACTTAAGATTTCAATGGCCTTGTGACTTCTCTGCTAGAATATTTTATGATCTCTACTGACCCTCAAAATGCTCTCTGTGGGGTTTTATTTTGCCTTACATGGTCCTGCAAGTGCTCTTCTAAAACTGAAAAGCTCCTGAACCAAACAAATATTGACACTGTTTGTTTTCTCCAGCCATAATGAAATATGTGCTCATTGATTCACATTCATCCCTGTCACTTGAAACTTCTACAAAACTCTAATGGGAATAGATCTGGTTTCCTTCCAGAGTATCTGATTTACCTATACAATTACAATTCCATCTATCCTAAACCATCAAAATAAGACAGCAGGGCAGACTTGGTTCTTTAAATGAACATGTCAGAGAACCATGAAGATAGTAGCATCTCAGTGTCTCGAATTAAAAAAACACAAATTTCATTCTACTTTCTAAGATTACTGTGACCAAGATAATAATCTTGTATGTGTTGAATAGCTAAAACAGATCATTTCACATACCTGTGTGTCAGTGAACAGCTTTGTAATCCAAAAAGATAACATTTATAAACTCCACATCGTGTAAGGTACTGACAATGAGCTCGGGGATTATTCTTGCCCCACTGGAGGGATGACAGATGAGATGACCAACAAAGCTCTTTTACATGGGAAAGGCTTAGGCGGGACTCCTGAGCCTCTGCATTGTTCTTTGTCTATAGATCTAACTGACTCTCTAGACCAAGGATAAAAAATTAAAACAGGCAAAGAAAATTTATAGCAGATCAACAACAGTATTATGTAAATAGAATTATATTTTGGACAATAAAAATGCTTTGAAATTAATAATAATTTGCTTTCTTCGAAAGATTTTATTACTCTAGTGTGACCTGGAAGTGAGTTTACAAGCATTAGGTTGGTGCAGATAGGAGACAGAATTTCTGGGTAATGGCTGTTTCTTTTATAAACTAAAAGTCCATCAGAGAAAAAAGTGAAAAATAGTTTTTTAAATGTCCTAGTCCAATCATGAAATCACCTAATTTAAACCAATCCAGTACAGACAGTTGTCCACATATGTTTAATAGTAGTTGTAAGAATGCTTTCTCTCCCTGATATTGTATAAATAACCTACTAATTTTCTTTGTGTTTAGAATAGAAGCTGCTTGAAGGAAAGGAGCACATCTTTATTTGTGTATTTTCTGAACCCAGCATAGTAACTGGCATGCTGAAAACACGGATGTTTTCCGTTGAATGAATGAATAGATTTTCCAATAATATGGAAAAAGGAGACTTCCAGCATTACCCATGTATCCTTGGGTTCTAAAATCTTTATCCTCACTGAAGTCCAGAATGAATGTGAAATTAATAATTTAAATAAAAGACTAGGGTAACTGGTCACAACAGTCACAGAGCTGTCTGAAAAATTCTGCCCTGACATTCACTATGTAGAAGACCAGGATTTCTACTGAATAATAAAGAAAAAGAAAAAAGGAAAAAAAGAAAAAAAAAGGAAAGGAATGTTGAAAAACATTTTACATGGTAAGATGACTAGTGGCAAAAGGAGGTAGGTTTCTTAAAAAATCTGCAATATTTTAAGTGAGAATCATGAAAAAAGTAATCAGAAGTGAGAGTTAAAACCAAAAGAATGTTAATAATAACCCCCCTTTAGTTTTTCACTTATTTAAACCTCTGCTTTAATTTTCTGTTGCAGTGGCTGTTTTAGTTTGGGTTGCCGTAACAAAAATATCCTAGACTGGGTGGCTTATAGGCAACAGAAATTTACTTCTCACAGTTCTGGAGAGAAATCCAAGGCCAAGACACCAGCTGATTTGGTATCTGGTGAGAGCCTGCTTCCTGGTTCACATAAGGTCATCTTTTCACTGTCACCCCACATAATGGAAGGAGGATGCAAGCTCTTTAGCAACTGGTACAAGGGCGTTAATCCCATTCATGAGGGCTCCACCCACGAGACTTCATCTAATCCTAACTATCTCCCAAAGTTCTCACCCCCTAATTACCATCACATTAGGATGTTGGTTTCAACATATGAATTTTGTGAGGAAACAAGTAGTTGATTTATAACAATGGCTTTGCATCTAACTTGTAATAATCCTGAAGAGGAGAAGCCAGTTCTTTAGGTCAGCATTTGGGCTCTCGATTAAACTGTTCACCCACCCCATTCTAGACATTTCCATCTCTGATTGACTCCCTCAGATCTAGCTGGAATAAATTCCTTATTGTTTCCTGCACATTTTTTCTCTCATTTATCATTTTAGATTCATTGTGGAACACCAACTTTCCATGTCAGAAAGTGTACTTAACTTGGGATACAAAAAGGGGTACCATGTATTTTCTCAGTTCAGGACCCTCATTTCAGGAGGAAAAAATGCAATTACATTGATTACAATAGTACTTGGTAGACCGATTACCATATTTCATCCCATCTAAGAGGCCACTGATTGTAAAACACAGCATTCATTCACACAACTGCTAAGAAAGTTAAAAGTACTGCTAACTAAACTATAACACACTGTCAACTGTTGCATACAACCTAACTACAGAAGTTAAAGGTGGGAGGGAAAAAAGTATGCATCTTGCAATTAATGAAATATAGTGGTATTCATAAGTTACCAAGGGCTAGTGGAGAAGGAAGATCATATTTGAGCTGGGAAAACTATGCAAGAAAGGCACCGTGAAAGGGATGCCATATGAACTGAGCCTTGAAGCGTGGTGAATTTTCTGGAGATGGAGGTAATGGCATGGACGAAGGCTCGAGGTAGGAGAGGACAGGGAGTAGAGGCTGATATTAGGTTAGAGCTTAATTTGCATAAATGGAAGAAATGAAAGACAAGCTGAAGGACACCAAATGCCAGTGGGAAGTCCCTGAGGATTTTTATGTAGTGTAGTAACCCACAGAGACCATTAATCTTATAGTGGTATCTAAGATTACATCATAACTGTATTCAAATGCTTCTGTGGGTTCTAGTTAGAACAAATCTAAATTCTTTTCCAAGAAATCCATAGTCCCGAATGATCTGGCTACTGCCTCTCTCTACAGGTTAACCCACCTTTCCTCCTCAACCACTAATCCCACCATACTTGAACCCACTTGAGGTGTTTGTACCTGCTGCTTCCTTTGCATATGATCCTCTTCCTTAGCTCCTCACAAGGCAAATTTCCATCCTTCAGTTCTCTACACACCTCCTCAGATGTAGGGACCTGCCATGGCCAGCGCCATCCAAAGTCTGTTATTTTTTATTCACCCTTTTATATGCCTCTTTCCTAGCACCCATCATAGCTTGAGGTAATTTATTTACATTTTGTTCACTTGTTTTTAGTTTGTCTCCTTCCTTAGAATGAAAGGTTCACCAGTGTAAGGACCGTGTCTCTCTTCCGTTGTATCTCATCACCTACAGGGTCTAGCATAAAGCAAACACGCGATAAGTATCTGTTGAATGAATAAATGAATGCCTAGTCCATTCCTACAGCATATGTTCTCTAAGCCAGAATGTCAGATAGACCCCAGATCTACTCAGTGTCACCATTTGGAAAGAGGGCATTGTTTAAGAATATCTTCCTGGGATGAAGAACCACAACGATGCTTCGTTATCAGATGACAATCCAAAAGAGAAGTCTCGGTGCCCTGAGACTTCTGCCACTGCCACCTCCATCTCCTCTTAGCAACCTGTTCAGAAGAAGTACATGTTACTGATAGCTGCACTTTCTCTGCTGGTCAAGTGATTGCACTGTCCTTCCCCCAACCTGATGAGTGGTCTAACTCAAGCTTATCAAACAGTGTTCTAATTCAGCCATGTCACAAATCCAGGATCACGCTGAACATTGCGCCTATTCCATTAATTCTGACTACCATATGAAGAGCCCTTTGTTTGTGAATATTAACAACCCCTGGAACCCAGAGTTCAAGAAAGATTATCTATCAAGTCTATCCTTAGTCTCTGAACAACGATCCATCATATGAATCGATTAACTGCAGGAAGACAGGGACATATCTGTTTAATTCACCACCATATAGCTAATGCCAAGAACACAGAGGTTCTCGAATAATATTTATTGATTGAATGAAAACTTCCAATAGGACACACTTCTCATTGGGCTTAATCAAAATTTTCTTTTAAATTCAAAGTATCTAAACAATAGAGCTTTTTCTTTAATAACTGATGACAATAAGAGATAAGCTGAATTAGGTAATAAATTAACTGGCTCACATAAGGATCTCAAACTGAATTGCTCTTGAGCATTCCACCAAATGCCTTCTAAATGATCTATTGGCAGCTTCTCTTTATTCAAGAAGCTGATTGCGAATTTACCCTCTGGATCTCTGTCTGGTAAGGGCACTCCATATCTCCCTAACAGAAAGGGCCTTCTACAGATTTTGGGGAAGTACATATGTCTCTCTGACCTAGACCAAGTTAATCTTATTCATCAATTCTACTATAAAACCATATGCATCACATCTTGCTAGATATCAGTCAGTTGCTGCTTCTGCCAACCAGAAGTACATCCTCCACGTCTGCTGTGTCTCCAGAGCCCACTGACTCATGAAAGGCACCTCCGTGCCTAAGTTCTCCATAAATCTTGTGGAGCTACAGAAGGCATCTGTATTCACACTGCATTCTGCAAGCTACTTGAGCTCCCCACCCACACCAGTTTGGCACACATCTCCCAACTGGGAGGGAAAAGTGGAGGGAAAATATTTCCTCTGATACTACTCTATTATCTGGACAGACCTCTTCAGTCTCTTTCATGAGCTAGTTCATGAAACCACTTGAGATCAAGGGGGATGCCAAGCCTGTGGGCGAAGCATGACTTGGCAGCATCCAATTGTCCCGAGCCTCAGGATTTGATGATCACAGAGCTCAGTGTTGACCAGAAGGAAATGATTTCCTGTTCACCTGGGTTTACACTTAAGGACATATTCAGATCCAGCCTGGCAGAGTCTAGCACGAGCGTCAGTCACTGCTGGTGCTTCTCTATCGAATTTCTCAGTGCATCACTACTCAACAGCTGGGTTAAAGTCCAATGGTATCAGGTAATGCCAAACATAAGAGGACTGCTCTTCAAGAAAACAATAAACAAAGCAGTTTGTATATTCTGCAAGAAAGTTTTTCAGAAGATATGGTTTAAATTAATAAATGCTCTATTAAAAAGTTAATGCTAAGCCACCAGAATAAAAGAATACTATTCAGTGTGGGAGGAATCATCGATTTAGAAATATTTTGCTTCATCATCTTTGCCTTCATTATTACATTCTAGAACACAGACACATTTCTTCTTCCAAATTTAGTGGCCAAATGAGAATAATATCAATTCTGAAAACCTACATAAAGCTCCCTCCAACCTGAGGCAAGCTGACACTTTTCCCTGAAACTGAAATAGACATGGTTGGGTTTGACCAGTTCAACTGATTACAGTCAAGGCCAAGGCCAAGGCCAAGGATGCGGCCCTCCTTTGATTTGTTATATTTTATGGCCACAACCTGAAGGCCTAACCAGTTCAGGTAAAGACTCAGTGGCATTAGAAAATGCATATTGAATGCAATTTTTTTAATTAATGAAGTTGTATTAAATCAGTTTGAGAACTTATTTGTAAAACAGTCATTTGTTTAAAAACTTCCATTATGCTGCTAAACATGGAAATAAAATGGAACAATAAAGGAACCACAGAATAGCTAAATAAATATATAAATTTACCCCCAAGCCCTTAGTAAAAGAAAACTTCTTTAGTTAGTACCAAATCCTTAGAACTTAGTAAGAAGAGAACCAAGAGATCCCACCATCCAGATATGGTTAGACCTTGCTTCCAGGTGGGGGCAAGGGAGAAGAGCAGAGGCAGAGAATAAGAAGATTATTTTCACAATATAAATTAGAGATTTTGTGAGACATTTGGGCTATGGAGGCAAAGACCAACATGTGGGGAAATGTGAGATCAAACATAATATTTTATGGGTATTATTATCTACAAAGTTTTCCACTGGAATTATTTGACTCTATGAGATAATTTTTAAGTCTGTATTTAAAAGCTCTCTCTCCTTAAGAGTTCAAAGAATATTTATATTTATTATCTCATTTGTCTCAACTACTTACTGTGAGGTAGGAAAGATAAGGATTATCCTATTTTATAGCCTTTATCTGAGATAAAGTATAGCAGTCAATGTGACAGATTTGGAGGTGGTCATGTGAGGAGGGATGAAATCATATGGTAAGGTGGCAATTTTTAGAAAATACGCGCACACACACACTCCTTTTATTGTAATAACACTCATCTCTTTAGACTAGGATAAGAGACACTGATAAAGATAGTATAAACAACAGGAAAACTCAAAAAGCATCATGCACTAGAACCTCATCAATTCAAGACCTCATTAATTCGAAACATCTGCTTACTTGTTGGCACCTGACCTTTTACCACTTGCATTTATCAATAAGCAATGGGTTCCTTAAGGAAATGGAAATGACTCCTATGTAAGAAAACAAGCTCAACTGTTAATGAGGGTGGAATTTAAAATCAAAGCCCTTTCAAGTTTTAAAGATTCTAAGATTATATGCTTTTAAGCCCTGGAGACATTATGATTTTGTTTTTTTCTTTTTACAAACACTATCACTATACGTCAGGAAAAGTAGCTTTAGACCGGTGCCATTGTCAACTATAAATCATGACTAAAGTAAGCCGAGTGGTCAGAATGGTTGACTAGCTTATGACCAGATACTGTGGGTATTTTAAAGTAATGGTCCTATGCTTATGGGGTGTTGGCACTGAAAGAGACCTTAAAATTCAATTTGGTCTGACCTCCTTAATTACAGGAAAAATCTGAAGCCCAGAGGAGTTAAGCATCTTGCACAATGACATTCAGCTGGAATCAAATAGCCTTTCTTTGGGGGGGAAAAAAATTGTAACTTTAATCTCTTCAGTAATTTCAACAGGCCTTCTCTGAATTAATCCATGTTACTGGCAGTTTTCTGAACTCCCTTTATGCACCATTACTGATTTAGCGTCTGACCCTGATCCCCTGCTTTGATTGGCTGAGACTTGGTGACCATTGAAAATCCACAACGTAAATAATCCTTGAAATGGATAATTGAGAACTGAGTGTAGTAATTTTAACAAATTAGCTTGGCACTCAGGCCTGAAAATGAGGTTATTCTGTTGAATAAGCTGTTCTCTCGTCTCTGCCTCCTTTGGAGTCTCTGCCAGATTTTCACCATCCAAAACCTTGGAATTTGCAGTAGCTGAAGTTTTCATGCTCTATGTTGGAAAGTTCGAGTAAGCTTGTTACTCTTAGGCTACTGACCAATTAAAATCAGTACATGATGTGGTGAGAGAAAGTGAGTGAGTGAGGTCAAGAGGTAGTAATTAAAAATGATGTAATGAGATGATCCAATCTCCATAGGCCTGCCAGAAAGCCCATTGGTGACCAAGTTCCTGGTTTCCTCATATCGCTCTGGCGTCTAGCCGTGGAATCTGTGAAATAAAGCCACCTCTAAGCCTAGTAGGAGTTTCTCTGGTTCCTGAACTGAGGTCAGTTATTATAATATCTGACTCCTAAGGGAATCACTTTATAGATCATCTTCCTTAGGCTGCATGTGGTGTGGGAGCCAAGGACAATTTAGAAATATTTTATAGTTAGCAGGTGTACGATTTGTCTTTGCACTCCCACCCTTAGCCTAGTGTGTGGCACACGGGCAGTGCTCAGTGCATGAGTGTTGAAGGAATATCTGAGTCCTCTCTCTCAAGATGAATGAGACTGGCAGAATGTCACTGTCTTTGGGAGTAGGAAAACACAGACTTTAAGTCCAGGAAAACACAGAACATGTGGAACACAAACACTAAACTGGTGTGGTTTTGCTTGCTTCCAACAATGATATGGCATATATGCTGAGATATCTGTGCACGCTGTACCAGGAGACAACTGGTGGTCATCCAGTACCAGCTTTAAGAGGCTATGTGACTGTGAATGGGGAGTTGACCACATTGGACCTCAGGTCTTCATCAGTAAGGTGAAGAAATTCTAGTATATGTGCTGCCAAAGCGTGCACTAAGGTGAAGAAATTGACCTAGATTATCTCTTCTATAGACTGAATGTTTGTTCTCCCAAAATTCATATGTTGAAATCCTAAACCCTAGTGTGATGGTATTAGGAAGTGGGACTTTGGGAGGTGATTAGGTCATGAGGCTGGAGCCCTCTTGAATAGGATCAGTGCCCTTATAAAAGAAACCCTAGAGAGAGCCCTTATCCCTTCTGTCATACGAGGGCACAGTGAAATGACAGCTTTCTATGAGCCGGGAAACAGACTCTCACTAGACATTACATCTGTCAGTGACTGATCTTGGACTTCCAGCCTCCAGAACTGAGAGAAATAAATTTCTATTGTTTATAAGCCAGCCAGTATGGTATTCTGCTATAACAGCCCAAATAGACCAAGATGACCTCTGTGGTTCCCCTGCTGAGCCCAGAGTCCTCAGCTGTCTGGTCTTGCATCCAGTTCACTTCAGGACTCATGGCAAGGACTGGGCTGACTTGGCCTAAAGGTATAACTTGTGGCCTTAAATACAGAAGAAGGCTAACTGACTCTACAGAGATAAATGTACTCTGTACATTTATGTACATATGTGAAATACAGGATGATTTTGTCATTATTATATCTAAGACTTGGTCTCCTTAGTACTTTGCTAAACCAAAAAAGTCAACTAATTAAGAGATGGAGATTAGACTACTAGAGAGTTTCCAGAGGCATATTTAGCTTAAAGGAAAGAATGATAGAGAAACACAGGTTCCACAATATAATGGAAAGCAGAAGTCATCCTATCCTAGAAGGATGGACCAATTGACATGTCTGATCTTTTCAATTGCTAGTTTCTACATTTCTCAAAGCATCATGATGGAACAAATTATCATAGAGAAGTTAATTTAGTAAAAAGGAAATACACATAAAACAAAAAAGTGGAGACTAAAATAATTTTTTTCACTTTGGGGTTCTCTAAAGCTTACGTCAATCCACTTTTCTGTTGCTGTTATTAATAAAATTGAAGTCTAAGAGATGAACCAAGCAATCTCCTGGCACATGGAACTTACTACTCATGCAGTTTGTACTCCAAGAAAGATTTACAGACCCAGTGAGAAAAATAAATCAAAGGTATGCTTGTGAATAATGTCCAATGAGAACAGTGGTGTGATGACATGTCGCCATTTGAAGTTTGATGGTTTATTACTCTCTCTCAACACCCACTCTTGTTTCTCACCTAAAACACAATTTCACATTGGAATAATTTATAAGCATCAATTTGCCAAGGTTGATTGCTAACCTTAACTTTTCACTCAATGAATTCTTAGGTGCTTATTAGGATTAAAATACATCACCTCTTAGAATATTAGTTCCTTAGCTTTATATGCCAAGAGAAAGTTGAAGCAACTATACACTTCATTGCTTGAGATTTGTAACAGTCCATGTTTTGTACGATAGATGAAAGAGGGGGTGCTGCCTGTACTAGATTTATTTTGGAGACTGAGGACTTAGGGACACATTAAATAGAGCATACATTTAAAAATAAGCACCACCTGCAATTTCCAGTGTGTCATCTCCACAAAGAGTATGATGATGTATATTTGTTGTGGTTACTGCAAAGTTTCCTATTACTTTACCAAATTGTCCTCATTATTGGATTTGTACATTGAAGCATATTATGAATAGGTATTACTTAATAAAGTATTCTTTAAAGAAGACACTTAGGTCCAGAATTTTACAATTTAAATTGATAATAAAAATAAACCCCAATTCACATGACAAAAAATTACTTGGAGTTATGTTTATGACCTATTACTGATGTTATCTAGAAAACAGAACCAATTATCTAAAAAGATCTGGACAGCTATGAATTGAGAATAAGATTATTTTACTAAATTATTTCACTGTTATTTCAATTCACAAAATCTAAAAATTTGATTCAATTGTGAATCCAGCAACCTTCTTTTATTAAAAAGGCCTGCTATCAATTTGCTTGCAGAGTAAATATTATATAAAATGAAACTAAAATTCCATTATGTATTTGTTATACTAAGAGTAAAGCAGTAAAGAGAAAACAATTTTATTCTGTGTTAGTTTTTCTGGCAAAATAGAAACTTCTTCACTATGAATTCTAGGCCCCATAAAGGTTAAGACATTAGATACATGGATTTTTTTTTTTCCTCTAAACAGGCTGTCCACAATAGAACTAAAAATTTAGGAAAAATTAGCTAAGCTATTCTGGCATCAAGACAAAGCCAAGAATTAATATTCCTACATATGAAGAGGGCAGAAATGTTATTTAGCATGCCTTAATGTAATAATGTGGGGAACCAGGTGAAAATAACATTATTTTTCCACTAGGCACAGAAGGAACTTTTCTGCAACAGAACCAAGGCCTTCACAGCCCTGAAGGCTGAAGTTTGACTTTATCCTCAATAATTCTGCCAAAACTTTCCTCCCTGCAGTCACCAGAGACCTCCTCATTAGCAACCTAGATAACACTCTTCTGTCTTCTTCTTTAAGATCTCTGCAGAATGTGACATTATTGATCCCACCACCCTCCTTCCTAAATGCTTGCCTCCTTTGCCATTAGGATCCCATGCATTTCTGATTCTGTTCAGCCTCCTTCCCAGGATCCTCTTCATTGACATGCATCCTAGTTTATCCCAGGAGCTACTTTATCTTTACTTTAGGTACTTTCCTTGGGCAATCACATCCATTCTATGGAGGTAGCTCTTACTCCATGCTGTGGACTCCAAATCCAACACCTCTGGTGTTGACCTTTCTTAGAAATTACAGACTTGATTCCAACTGCCTGTTTGATGTTTCCCAAGGGTACCTCAAACTCAACATATTTAAAACTGAACTCATTATCTTTCCCTTAACCTTCCTGTTCCTCCTCCTGATGGTTAATTCTATGTGTCAACTTGACTGGCCCTGGTGTGCCCAGAGTAAACACTGTTTCTTGGTATGTCTGTGAGGGTGTTTTGGATGAGATTAGCATTTGAATGGCGGACTCAGTAAAGCAGATTGCCTTTCCCAATGTGGGTGGGCCTCATCCAATCTGTTGATGGACTGAATAGAACAAAAGGCAGAGGAAGGGGAAATTCACCCCTCTGGGATTTACTTCATTGACTCCCCTGGTTCTCAGGCCTTTAAATTTGGAATAAATTACATCACCAGTTTTCCTGGGTCTCCATCTTGCAGATCATGGGACTTCTCAGCCTCCATAATTGCAAGAGCTGATTTCTCATAATAAACTTCTTTTTATTTCTATATAATATAAATTTATTATGTGTTTGTTATATATAATTTTGCTATATAAATATATATAAAATTATGTAAATATATAAACCCCAGGGATATATAAATGTCCTATTGGTTCAGTTTCTCTAGACAACCCTAATAACATTTCTCATTCTCTCATTTAGAGGCATCACTCTCCACCTGTGCACCCAACACAGGTGTCTGGAGTCATCTTCAGTACCTTACTCCCTACCCTCCCTTTCTCTTTCCAGTTAGTGCTAAGTCCCACCAACGTGACTCCTCTGTGTCCTTTGAATGTCTCCTGCTCTCCATCTGCACTGTTACTACCTCAACCTGAGCCCTCATCTCTCTGCCAGACAATATGATAATTTCCCATCTTCAAGTTCTATCCGATCCTCGGTCCACGCTGCTACCCAGCAGTGCACCTAAAAACACAAGTCTGGTCACATCACTCCTGATTAAATTCCTTCTGTGACTTGTTAGTCACCTACAGGGTTGAATCTAAGTGGCTTCTTGACAAATTGTCTTTGTGGCTAGGATCTTGCCTTGCTGTCCAGCTGCATCCCTCTGTGTTGGAGATTCCTGAACTAACAGGGCTGTTTTACAATCCCATAACCTTGTTCCTTGATCTTTGCAGCCTGGAAACCTACCACCACCGCCACCACTATCACATCCACCAGATCATCTTCTTGGGCCAATTCCTCCTTCCTCAAGACTTGACTCCCTCCTTGGGAAAGCTGTGCCAACCACTTGAGACTGTGCCAGGGTCCTTTCTTGGGGCTTCTGCTGTCTCTTGTGCCAGGTTCTTTCAAAATCCCAGACTATATAAGTAAAAGGTGCCTGCCTCTATATTTTTTCCCATTAAAGGTTCTCATCCCCATCATGTCTACAAATCCTAACACACAGTAGGTACTTTACCTCCAGGGTCTAGCAGAGATGTTCAATATGCCTTTTATCCTTTAACTAGGAAGCTGTTATGATATTTTTTAATTTAATAAACAATGAGAAAACATAACTGTTTCCTGAAAAGGATTCTCTGTTTCTCTGGACAGATACTTTTCTCTATGAGTAAGAAGAACCTAGGACAAATGGTTCTTTTCACACCGTGTCAAGTGTCCCTTAGAAAATGATGATTCCTCCATGGTCTTTTATGAACACTACAGTACAATGACGTGAGACCAAACTATGTCCCAAATTTTATCTTACCACTAATGACCTTAGGCAATTGACAGCTCCTCAACTCTACATCTCATTTCCTTATCTGTAACCTGGGGTGAGAATACTAGCTCCTGGGTAGTTGTAAATGTGGCAGAATTTATGATGAGGCTTCAACTAATACATTATTTTCCTACGCCCCTTTCCCATTCTTCCACCATTTCCCATTTGGGATACTAGACATTCGTTGGTATAAGTCAAACTATTATTTCACTGGAAATCATCATAGCAAAATAAATGAACAAAACAACAGCCTTTTGGCTTTTATTTCAAAGATTCTTCCATAAACGACAGTTTTGACAGAACACATGCTGAACCAGGTATACCACCTCCACTCTTTCCCAGACACCTGAAACGAAATCTGCAGGTCATGAGACAGTAAAGAGCAAGAAAGAAGAGCAAAAGGAGAGACACTGATATGGGCCTCTGAAAACAAGCCTCACTCTTAGAGCTCAGGAACGAGAATGATACTGTCACATGGGTCTGGAGATCCAGACCTTTTTTCCATCTGGAGCCTAGGCTACAACCCCCATGCATTCCCCTCAGCACCAGGGTGCAAAGACAGCAGACAAGAAGTGGCTGCATGGTGACTGGGAAAGAGAATTTGCTGGAGATCCCAGGGGGAATGAGAGAATGGTAATGTTTTCCCCCATGTACTTGAGAACAGAATTGGCTGAGATGTTGCTGGCAGCTCTGCAAATGCCTTGCACTGTGAGAGCAGCATGCTGGCCCCGGCTAGATGACTGGGGTTCAGGTGGAATCACAGACCTATCAGCAGACATCCAGGTGGAGTGAGGACAGTGCTGGGGACGAGATGAGAAAACCTACATCCCAGAGGATATTCCTGGAAAGATGGAAACTGAGGACTGATTTCTTCCCCTCGCCTCTTTGAACACTCCACAAATGAGATACAACCCCACAGAGGAGGACTATTAAGATTTAACCAAGAAAACTTTGAACTGACTGAGTTTTACTGGCATTAACCCTATTAAGTTTCTGCCATTGGGCATAAGTGAGGAATAGAAGATGAACTAATCTATATAAAAATTTTTAAATTATACTTTTTGAAACACCAAAGTATGTAACCTGAAATGTAAAATTGCCACATAATGAAAAATCTTGTAACCATTTTTGAGCATATGATATATGGTAAATAATAATTAGTAGTTATTTTTATGAGTCTCTTGAGTATGAAAATATTTAGCTGCAAATTGACCAATATTTTCTTCCTTTTTCTCTTTTGCAGTTTTGTTGGCTACTGTTGGATCCAGGCCAAGGCTATGGTAAACCTTGAAATGTTGATAATTTCCTGGCAACTATCCACTGCCATCAAATGTCATTTGTTACTGGTACATTGTTGGGATGTTGCTTCCCACAGACCATCCATGAAAACAAAGAGACTGAGAAAATAAGCATTCACTCCTTCATTCAGTCTTACATATATATGTATGAATGTGTGTGTTTGTGTGAGTGTGTGTGTATATAAGTATGTCTATCTGTGTATTCCTACTTTATGCAGGCAAATTTATGTTGTCCACACAATGCCTACCCCACAGTCCAGCAGAAGACACGGATGAATACATAGCCAATTTTAATACAGTGGAATATATGTTAGCAGATGTGTGCTAACATCCATCCAGATGTGAGTTTTACGTATCGACTCAACTAAGCTATAGTACTCAGTTACTTAATTAAACACTAATCTGGGAGTTGTTGTGAAGGTATTTTGTAGATGTGATCAATGTCTACAATCGCTGAGTTTAAGTAAAGGAGACTACCATTGATAATGTGGATGGGCCATATTGAATCAATTGAAGGTCTTAAGGGCAAGGAAAGAAGAAATTCTGCCTCAAGACTGAAGCATCAACTTCTGCCTGAGCTTGTAGCCTGCTGACCTGCTCTACAGATCTGGAATTGTCAGCCTCCACAACAACATGAGGCGCTTCCTTAAAATAAATTTCTATTCATCCATCCATCCATCCATCCTTCCATCCGATTTATTCTACTTCTCTGACTGATACAAGAACCTAACTTATTCTTGTGAAGTCAAAGAAGTCTTACATGGTACTGACATCTAAGTAAGAGATGAAGGATAAAAATAAATAGATACAGATGTGAAATACATCAAGGAAGTAGAATTGATATGATTCGGCAACTGAAATGGGTAGGTGGGGGACAAACGAAAAGAAAAATTTCTGAGATAGTGCCCTTTTTGTTGGCTTAGGAGGCTGAGCATATGGCGATGCCATTCACTGGACAGGAAATGGAGGGAGGGAAGGAGGGAGGGAAGGAGAGAAGGAGGGAGGGAGGGAGGAAAAGAGGGAGGAAGAAGAGTGGCAGGCTTGCGGAACATGATGAAATAAGTTCCCTAAATGTTGAATTTGAGGGGCTTCCGGAACTTTCAAGTAGTAATTTTCAGAGATCAGTTAGAGAGGAGAGTCTGAAGCGAGAGAGAGTGAGAGCAAGAAAGTGTGTGTTCTGGGTTAGAAATACAGCCTAGACAGACAAATGACGTCCTGGGAGGTGAGGTTGCCACAAGGAGTGAGGAGAGGTACTTAGGGCCAAGGGCAGAGCCTGAGGAACTCTTAACATTTAAGCAGTGTGTAAAGATGACAGAGAGCGGCAGGGAGCCAGAAATTACAGAGGAGAACTAAAAGTGGGGCAGCACAGAAGCCAGGGGATGATGATGTTTCCCGAAGGAGAGGAGTTGTAGCAAAAGGGACTTCATCGAGTCGTCTCACTGGAGTGGTGCAGCGAATGTAAATATGCAGGGGAGATAACGCGTCTACTTCAGAACTGTCCAAAGAAGATGAAATCAGTTAAGTAATCTGTGGAATAAGACATAATTCTGTTTGTGCTGGGATATTGTAAAACTCAAAAATTTTAATAGAAAAAATAAAACCTTGCCACCCTCTCATGCAAATAACCACTCCCCCTCCATCCTTAGATGAGGAAAGCCAGGCAGCAGTGGTAGGCCAGGGCAGGGAGTATGGAGGAAGTGTGAGTGTTGACAACACTTTCAGGAATTTTGTCTGGGCAGGGGAGGAGGGAGACAGAGTATGTCCTTAAGGAGGAGGAGGTCAAGGGAGGTTTCCTGTGAAAGACAGACAGATGTAAGCATGTTTAAGTGCTCATGGGAGGAGCCCGCAGAAAGGGTGAATTTGAACCTGTGAAAAGGAAGAAAAGTTGGTTTGAGGAGATGGGAGGAGCTAGAACCGACGTGACAGGAGTTAGAGCTCTTCCACGTGAAAAGAACAAAGAAGGAAAAGATGCTCCTTTAGAGAAGCTTAGAAGTATGGCGGTGGGAAAACCTACAGGAATAATATTTGGAAATGTAATTATCTCTTCCATGCATTGCGAGAAGAACTTGGTGGTTTTTGTTTTATTCTGTCTTGTTTTCACTACGCGGGCCTCAAGGACCGTGATGGACAATGACAAACTCGGCCAACGCTGTCGACCCACGCTCCCTGCCAAATGCTAGAAAAATTCTCACAAAGATGAAGGGGCAGGAGAAAGAAAATACTTGAAAACAAACTTGAATAAACACACACACACACCCATAAAAACAGCTGTGTGTGTGCATATTCCTGAGCCAACATCAAAACAAGTGGCACAGGTTCAGAGACCTGGCCGTGGCAATTGGTTAAAATACAAGAAGCTTCTAGAACACAGGGTATCACTTAAGAGAACTGACAGAGGGAAGGGCCCCAAGTGAAAACTCAACAAACAGCTATGCTGACCAGCATCAGCAACCCTGAGAAAGTAAGGGACTTGGGCCAGTGGTTCAGGATGCAGGATATGGGCCAGCCCAACAGCTCCCACTCCTGGGGCAGTCAGAGGGTGTGAAAAGTAAGGGCCTCCAGGTCCAGCGAGGCCTGCTGTAGACTGGCCAGAGTCATCAGAGGCCGTAAAGAACCTTCTTAATCTTGAAAAGAAATGTGTCATTTTGAAAAAGCCAGGGAGAGTCTCTGAAGAAATCCCACAAGCTGGGAAATGATTACCAGCCCAGAATACTTTCAGAAAGGAAGTACTCTTTGGAATTGGCCTCTTAGGAGCACGTTACCCATTCACCATGAGACTCCTAGAGCATTTGCCAGCCTGTTTGTCTGTCTGCCTCCCCCTCTGACATCATCTACACATTTTCGATTCAAGGATCTATATGAACAGCCTCATGCAGCACATCCTTCATTGCACTTTCTACCTATTTTTAAACTTCCATCTACTCTTCAGTTAATTTAATTTTGTATTTTACAGTTTCTTTGAAGAAGCTCTTCCTTGACCTTTCCCTCTACAGTATGCCTGCTAAGAGTTATGCACTCAAATCAGTAATTTTCCAACTGAGGTCCACAGACCCTCAGGGGAGTGACAAAGATTTTCTAGAGGGGACATGAGCATAGATGGTTTTTAAAAGTAGATTGCATTTATAGAACCACAGTTCCCATATGACTTCTTTCCTAAAACTGATTAGCTTGAGATTATACTGGTTCTCCTCTCCTACCTCCCCTTACTGCTCTCCCCTCCTGAATCTCAAAGCACATTGACAGGGGTGTAAAAGCCTCTGGATGCCAAATAAAGGGAGTAATTTGAGAAGGCATTCCTTCAGGAGAGCCCTGGAGAGCAAAGCACGAAGAAACACTTTTATTTAAAACAAATAGAGATATGATATAATAAGGAAGGAGGAATCTTATTTCTATCAGGTAACCAGTGCACTGCAAGGCCCTTGCCTTTCTGAGCAATATATTTTAGAGTTCCAATTTAGAAGTCAAACAGTTATTGGAAGATGCGTGTTAACACATTTATTTAAAATGAAAAAACACAGTGACCACTTCTGATTTGTTCAATTTGTTTTATAATGAGGATGGGTTCTGCCACCACTTGTTTTATTCATTATGGTGGACATATTCCAAATATGAAACCCTATAACTTCAACATTCTGATGAAAATATATTTAAAACATATACACAGTGTTATAAAAAGATTGTACTTTTAAAACCATTAAAATTTATTTTGAAAATCTTTAATTGTTGGCTTAAAACTATGTGAAGGGGTCAACAGTCATTTAGCATATCCATGGAAGACAGTATTTGGGGCACATGACTAATCGTTTCCCCATTTTGTGCCAGTATACGGTAGTAACATGTGAGTTCCTTCTCTGAAGTTGAAGTTACTCACAGTATGTATGGAGTCTAGCTGGAAAGACTGATGTATGACTTTCAGTTCTTTCCATACTGGATGCAAATGATGTCTCTTCTCTTTCTAGTGCCCTGTCTGCTACTGAGCCTCTGCCCAAGAATAAACTTAAAGGTCTAAATTCACTTGAGCTCTGTCAAAATGCTGCCAAGGACTCCATCTTATTCCACTGATTCAAGGAGTATACTCCAGATTTGCACAAGCCCTGCCCCCAAACAAGAGGCTGAACTGTTCTTATAACGAAACGTGACTTGTCAGTTTCTATTATTTCTAACAGGTCACATTCATCACATGTGGTATAAAGCTATACTTGAAACACACATCCCAGCCTGATATAATTTTATCAAAATGACTTTCGATTTAAAAAAAAATCAGTAGACCACAGTCGTACTACCAAAAGTAGATAAATCATACCAAATATAAGTGCGAGCTCACCAATCAATAAAAAGAAAGAAGAATGATAGAAGGGAAATGCCAAGAGCAAGTGATTTATAGAACTCTGGGTAAGAAATCTCATTATTACTATAATAAAAGTAATAAACATTCCATAGGAGTTGAGAAATATGAATTCCAAAGAAGTTCTACCAGTGTCCGATATTTACTAAATTGAGAGTCTTCATTCCAAACTAGCACACAAATATTCCAGAGTCAAATGTAGCCTTGACCCTTTCAGACAGAACAGCCATGGCTGAGAAAAAGTGGCCCGCCCACTGGCACCCCATGCAAAGCAAACAGTGCATTGGTTTGCTAACAGGGTTGCAAGCAAATAGATCCTTGCTCTGAGTGAGGAGTCTAACAGATTTCTCCTAGAGCTCCTTCGCAGCCTGCAACAATTCATCTGTCAAAAAAGTGCATGAATGGGAAAAATCCAGTGTCCAAGCCAAGGACTGTGTTGCAAGTGTCTAAGATTTTTGAGAGCTGGCCAAACACGCCTTTATGGATTGTTTTCACTCTCTTGGCTCTGCAGCACCTCATCCCTAAATACTTGATAACTGTTTTAGAGGTGTAACTCCATTTCAGACAGTGACTCACTTAGGCTCTTCCAGAAAAATCATGCACATTTTTCAGCACAGATGGTGTATTTGCATATGTACAACTGGCAAAAGGACAAATAAACACTTTTTCCTTTTTCTGAGCGCTGATCTACACTTAGCTATTCAAGAACTGATTACCCAAACTCCTAACTTCTGTTTCCTCCCCAATGCTGCCCACGACCATTGGACTTTTACTCAATATCTTTATCAGAGGATTAGTGGAAAGGAAACAAAAGCAGACTGAACTTAAACTAGTCAATTTAGCTCCATATGGCAGCTTTAGGGAAAAGGATCATGGGAAAAGGATGTGAAAACTATGACCAAGATTTGAGGATGGTCTGTAGAACTTATTGATTCCTGTTCTTACCTTGAAAGATCAGATGTGATTAACAGCTGGCTGCTAATGAAGTTTGAAATGGGACAGAGTGTCAAGTTGGTAGACCCTCAAAGAAATCCTTTTCTTTGACCTCTGAACTGGGTCACCTTTATGAGGCTTTTTAACCTGATGCTCTGAGTGAGCTTTATAAATTGTAAGCCATTGCTTTTCCTTCTACTCTCTGCGTTGTCTCATAAAAGGGTAGGTAGGGTTTGCTTGTCCCTGGGGGCTGCCTTTTGTAGGCTGACTAAATCTACGGAGTTTTGATACACATATACAAAATTACTTCTAACTCACAGAACGGCAACCTGCGAAATTGGTGGCCTGCCTATAGTAACAGGTGCTGGTTGAGAGCATGGCATGGCATGGAATGTGAGGGCTTTCACTAAGGAAGCATTGCCAAAGATCTGAGCTGAAAGGTTTCCAGAGGGAATTTATTTTTAAAAAAAAAAAGAAAAGAAAAGAAAAAGAAAAAAAGGAAAAACAGACTAAAGAAGGGAAAAGCAGCTGTTTGGAAATAAACTGTAAAACATCTGTAGCACACGACCAGAATTGTCTAAATATGAGCATGAAATTTTAAAGGGACCTCCTTTTTCAGGAACAGTGTTCCAACTACGTAGCAGACCCCAAAGGTAATCAGTTCTCTGAAGTGTTCCTAATGGGAAAGAGAAAAGGTGTGCCCAGATGTGCTATCATGGGGAAAAGTCCAGTTTTCCTGGAAGCCAACGAACACAAATGGCCTCTACCACACCAAGCCACAAAGAAGGGAACATTCAAAGGAAACTTAAGAAATGGGAGGAAGCTAAGGGAACTTAACTTATGGAGTTTAAAGAACCAAACACACATGGATCTGCTCTCCCTCTACTGGGAAGCCTGGGCTTTTGCTTCATGCATTTTCAGGACTCTTTGGGGTACATTGGTTAATAAAGGGGCAAAGAACTTCATGCATAGTTTCTTTGGCTTCATTTGCATCACTGCAATAGAATTCGAGATCTTTTTTTAAAATCAAAGTTCAAGGGTCTAAGTGGCTCAATTTATTTTTCAGTAACTAAGTTACCAGAAACTTGTAGCGTGGCTGTATTTATTTTCTGAAGGAGGCTCCAAGTTGGCAAAAGGGTCCTTGGACGGACATATTTCTACACGTTCTCTTGATCTCAGTGTGTGGAGATTCACTTAACAGCTGTTTTATGTACAAGTGTTTTTTCAGCCACGTCCTCTCTCTCCATAAACAGACTTTCTTAAGGCAAAAGAGGTCTGCAAGACACAACAAAATACTAGGCTGCTCCTCACACTTCTGCCAGCAGCAAAGTACAAATTTAAGAAGATCATCATGTTGTATGCCTCCATTTATTCCTCTAATAGCTTAAGATGAAATTGGACTTGAAAACAAAAGATGCTCTCTCTCCTACTGTACCAGCTAAAGAGGCCTTTTCCCAATTCATCACACCACTCAAAAAGACAATCTTGATGGAAAACTATCATAAACGTAACAATTTCACTAAGTGTCTCACAATTCTGAATTTCAAACACTAAAAACCCTTTCTCACTGAGGTGAGAAGCTAATAACAAGCAAAACTGTGACACATGAAGAGAAATGAAAAGAAACCAGTGAATTACCATCACCCTTTCAGCTATATACATTTATTAATTAGTGCATTAATTCCTTGAATTTTTTTTAACATTGTTTATTCGAAGAGTACCAAACTCCGTAAACCTGTTATCTTCTTCCCCTCTCTAGCATTGGTGGGTAGGAAACAAGTATTACTTTTATAAATACTGAAAACAGATCATCACAAAAAGCTATCTGGTATACCGACGCACTTAAACAATTTAACAGTCCACCTCTAGCTTCCTGGAACAGGTGTCTAAGGGGAAATCTGTTTTCTCTAGAAATCACCAAAACTTTCTCATTTTCATGACAACTCTTCTTGGTTTGCCTAGTTTACTGTGTTTTTCCTTGCTGAGTAAGTGGCAGATAGACTTCTCCTTCCTAGACTAAAAAATCCATCTCTGACTGCAATAAACGCAAAACACTCTTTTACTTCCTCAGCACATTCTGGAGCCCCAGGAAGAGGAAGTGGCTGTGTGACTGGCAATCCCAAGGTAGAAGACAGCAGATTACTGTGGGGACAACTGGTCTCTCTTTCCCTCAGCAGCTCCTATAAGCTGGGGTTAGTATCCTACAGAGAAGTAAAATGAGTTCTTAACACTTCTTCCAAGATCAACTTTCTACACTTCCTTCTCTTTTGTGTTTGATCTTACCCCATGGTCATATCAAATACTATCATCTAAAGTTCAAAGAACTTTGTAAGAAAAATTAAATTTCACCAAATGTGTTAATTTAAAAAATAAAGGAACTCTGGAAAAAAACTTTTGAGTTGAGGCATGAATTCTTAAAAATTTATCCTGGCAGAGAAAAGCTTTATTTTGCAATAACACTTGTGACAATACTCTGAACATGTTGCTATCACATAATTTGAAGATACACTCAAACAAATACACACAGACCATCAAGCTATACTTGAAGGTGGCCATTTCATTTTAAAAGAGACTGGCACTAAAGATCTAACTTTCATATTTCTTTTAAAATGTAAGATAAATTTAGAAAAAGGGAGGTACAAGAAGATGAGTCATAAATTTAATGATAACATGCTAAAACTGTCAATAATCACAAAAGGAAACTGGGAAGAAGGAAACATTTTAGATTTCTATGTGTATTACAGAGTACGAAGGTTAGAAATAGAGGCATCTTAAATTTTTATATACTATACAAAATAATTTCCCCAAATTGCTAAAAAAATGTTTATATCCACTTAGCAGACAATAAAAAATATTGAACTTAATAAAAAAGATGAGAGAATAAAAATTGAAAATCATTTTTCTATGTAAAGGAAATAAGTGACAAAGAGGAATAAAAATAATTAAAACTTTTCAGACCAGAAAGATGGAACTTTAGAAAGAATCCAATAAAAATATACAACATCACAGAGGATGGAAACATGAACTGTTTTGAGAGTTTTACGTGTTATCTCACTTAATTTTTGTAGTAATTTTCTGAGAAAGATATTCGCATTTTATATTCCCAATCATCTATTCTCTCTCTTGTAGAATCAACCACTTACTTCATCTAGATCATTCCCAGGATAATTTAACAATGCTTAAATTTCTCCCCGCTGTACCCACACAAATTCCCCTTTGTCCTTTAATCATCTCCAGTGCATACCTTTTCTCTCTTCTCCCTTTCATAGACAGAGTCATGAAAGTTGTCTAGATTCCATGTCTGCATTTCTTTAGCTCTTATTCTTACTCTCACCCATCCCAATTTGACGTCTGCCTGGATCTCTGCATCAAATGAATATCAATAATCAATGACCTCCATGTTGCAAAATTAATGGACAATTTTCAGTTCTATATTACCCATATTAATGATCTCTCAGAAGTATTTAAAACTGTTAATCACTCCCTCCCTCTTGACATATCTCCTCCTCAATGCTCCTGATTTCTCTCCTCTCTCCCTGGGCTGTTCTTGTTTCTTTTGTAGGCTCCATCCTGGGCCTCTTTCTCTTTCATTCTATCTATCCTCTTTCCTTGGGCAGGTTCATCTATCCCATTGCTCCAGTTACCTTGCACACACCACCACCAACAAATTCTATCTATCCCATCTCTCTTCTTCAGACTGCAGAACTCTACAAGCCAATGCCTACTCAACAAGTCCCCCTGCATGGCTCAAAGACACCTCAAATGCAACATGATCATGACCAAAATTATAATCTACTCCCCACCAATTTCCAGAGTTCCTTATGTCAATGAGTGACACTCTCTCTGCAAGCTAGAAACCTGTGTATCACCCTCCACACCTTTTACTCACTCCTTCATGTTTCACCCATCACCAGGTCCTGTCCGCTTACCTCCTACATCTCTCAAATTCATCCACTTCTCTCCACCTCCTTTTCCATTCAAGTCATCATTTCTTAACCCAGCTACTAAAATAGCTTCCTAAATGGGCTTCCCATCTACTTCACCCCCTTCATTCTGTCCTTTACACCAACCACAGTGATTTTGTTCAAATGTATATTTGATCAAGTCAGTCCCCATCACCAGTCACTAAAAACCTTTTAAAGACTATCCCATTGCTCTTGGGATAAAGGTTAAAATCCCAAATATACCCTGAAAGACCTTGCACTCACGACCCCACCTTTAAGTTCTTCAAAAGTTCCATACTCCCTGCTGATGCGGCCTTGGAGCAAGCACCATCTACTTCAGGATGTCTTCTCTGGCCTCCCAGTCCAGGGTAATAGCTTTTGCTCCTTCAGAGCACCAGCCTCAGTTTGTCATTACATTCAGGACTATAATCACTTGGTTGATACCAATGTCTGTTTTTTATTTAATTGCATCCCAGCACTTAATGGGCATTTGATGGACATTTGTTAAATGAACAGATGAATGAACAAGAAATTCTGTTAAATAATGTGCTAAGTCTGTGGGTGACAGAACTAGGGTTCAGAGCCAGGCCTATCAAACACTAAAAGCCATGCTCTTACCATTCTACCATACTGCCTCCCACAGCAAATGTTCACTGATGAAGTTCACTGTTGTACTTGTTGAATCTGAATCTGTATAAAGAGGGTGACAGCAAACTAGCTCACAAAGTCTTGTTCTACATCACCGAAGAGCATGCCTTGAGGGTGCCAGATATGGCATATAAAGGAGCATGAGTTTTGCCATTTACTGGCTACATGAACTTCAGCAGATTACTTAATCTTTCTGGGCCTCAGTTTTCTCATCTGTAAAGTGGTCGTAAGAGTAACAATAATACTTATTTTATAGAAATTTGGTGAGGATTAAATAGAATGCAAATAGCCTTCTGACTATTAAATACTAAGCCTCCAATTAGAAAGGGCTAGATGAATCGGTGGCAGTAGCTTTAATGACAGTCAGTGCAAATAAAAGATACATTATCACATAATGCATTATACTGTTTGGATTAGAAAGTTACTGAGATACAGGGTAAAATATAACTGTCGCACTCACATTTAACAAACGTTTACTGATCTTTTACTAAGTCTAAGCTGTTTGGACCACAAAAGATAAATTTGGATTAATTCGAGGATTAAAGAAAACTAAGGGAGTTTGAAGGGTCTTCCTTATTTTTTAAAAAGAATTAGAAATGCTATTATGGTAGGTAGACAATATGGTACCAGCAACACACACAAGGAGATGTAGAATTAAATTGGTCACAGAAACACAACAAAAGGGCGAGAACATCTTGATTCTCCAGAATTAAGTCATGACACATTAGCACTACAGTTAAGTAGAAGAAGCACAGAAATAAATTATTGGGTGTGTGCACTAGCTACATTCTACTTAATTCAAATACACACTCAGGCACAAACAGCCTATGGAGGAAGGTAGAATGAGGTGAACCAGACCAGCAAATTGGTTTCCCAAAGGCAGCCTGTGGTTTCAGGGAGGAAAGACCTTATACACCCAAACACTCTCACCGGACACCACAAAAAGACACAGCGAGCACCAAGGAGGTACCAGGTAAAGACTCTTTCTCATCAATTCCACCTTGACCTCAGACGGCACCTCTTTGCTATTTAAGTATCCTCCTCTGTTTGGTGTTCTCATCTCTAAAATTGGAATAATGGCCTCATGAGAACAGTACGCCTGAGAACACTTTGGAAAATATAAAGCTCTATGCAGGAATAATAACAGTTTTGTTATCATTCTTAATAAGCACACTATACGCAAATTAAAAGCTCATTAGAGATTAAACCCACCCAGGTGAGGAGCAGAGGTAATAACTTGAACATCCCCCAGAGGGCACCATGGTCACTAGACACTTTGGACACCGCACTTGAATGCAGTGTCTGGTTACTTGGGCACCCATCGCAAACACCTGCTGGGCTGTAAGCTGGATCGTGGGTCAAGCACTCATTCATGTCCTCTAGCTCAGCTCCTTAGGGAGACTCACAGGGATCCACCACCGCCAAGATAATCCACCCTCTAGCACCAGAGTCAGGAAATACTACTCAGCAAGAAGCACAGTTGTATAGTGTACCTAATGTTACATTAAAATCACAACTATTTGAATACTTACATGTTTGAAGCACTGGACTATGAACTTCGAGATAAACAAAGAAGTTGGACAGTACCTGCTCTCAGAATGTTTATAATTTTCTTGGGGAAATAAGACACAAATAGAAAGGAAGATAATCAATAAAGCACGATGACTAAATACCAAATGGATGATAGAGATAATAAAATAATAGATAAGGCCCTCGAGATAAGAGGATCAAGGCCAAATGGCATAAGGAGAAAGCGTCTGGCATCCCAGACTTAAGACAAATTCTGCCACTGTCTCGTTGAGTAAATGTGGGAAGTTGTTTTGTAGAACCAGACTCCAGTACAGCAGTAATGGATTACGACATCATCTTAAACTCTTTTCTAGGTCTGATGTTACTAAGACTATAACATCAGTTCCAATTTCTCTACTTTCAAGTTTTTCCTCTCCCTCATTTTAAGAAACTGAAAGGTACAGACACAGGAACAATGTCTAGGAAACAGCTCCATGTTGGCTCATTTAGTGAGAAGCAGAATCCTCTAGTAGTCAAGGGATGGGATCTGGAGTCAGACACACCTGGACTCTGCTGTTGCTGCCTGTGTGACCTTGAGCAAGGGGCTGAGCTTCTTGAAAACCTCAGTCTCCTGAACTCTAAAATGGGGATAACATCAACTACCACAGGGTTGTTGTAGAAATTAACTCAGCACATTTAAGAACAGAGCACACTGTTTGGTGCATAGCCAGTATTCTATATATGTTAGCTAATAATAATGTTTGTGCTTTGAGGTCGCACACACACACACACACGTCTATTTCCCTATAATGTGCATTTATCCTCTGTGTACTCTACTGCTTTCAGATGAGGATACCTAAAAAACACGTCACATCTTCTATAACACACCTCGCCCCACAAAGTTTCATATTGTGCTCTGAAGGCCAGCCAACAGTCAGTAAACAGTTATTTAAAATAACTTCCAAATGGCACACTTGCCCACCCTGAGGAGATGTACCTCTGAATAGGAGCATGTAACCAGACTTCTGAACTAACAGGTAACATTCCTTATATAAAAGTTATTAGCACTCATTTTGGGAAAGGGGGAAAACAGAAGGGCAACGCCATCACTATTCAATATTCTGAAGCCAAAGAAAACACTAACATATACAGCCGTGTCTCAGGCGGGGGCCCAAGCAAGCCACCTCTGAGAAGGGTTACTCCCAGAGTGGTTCTAGCTCTAAATATAAAGGTGTGTTTGCATAGAGTACTAATTTGGTAGTTCTCATGTGTTTACTAGGGTTTTATGCTTCACTTTCGGCTTTTTCTCCCCTGTTAATTAAAAAAAATAATGATGCCAGAAAGATATAGGTCTTCATTAGGTGTATGTGTTTGTTTTAAAAGTGGCCGAAGTTCCTCCCTCTCTTTCCAGTTTCTCTCTCCCGCCCCCTTCCCCAAACCTGCAAATGCCAGAAGTCTTCTAAGAAATAAGGCACTTCCTATGTATGCAATTTGCCTCAATGGAGCTCAGTTTACTCTGTATATCTCCCATTTTCCAGTACATGTACTGGAGCGAGAGAGGAGATATTCCATTTAACACAGAGTCACTCTGGGGAAGCTTTACAATGTTTTAAAGAACACGCTTTTATAAAGCAAGCATTCATGTATGACTTGTACGATTTTTAAAACCATGATATGGGAGGGGGAAATCACCACAATGTGTAAAAGGGAATCCAGTCCACTCTCTCTTGACAGCTACCAATTTGAAGTGTGTGTGTGCGCACGTGTGTGTATGTATGCACACACATGAGTGCATGCCTGTGCAGTGCACACACAGGATAAGTGTTAATGGTCTGATGGCTGAAGTGTACTTGGGGTCCACCTGCCAACACACAGGGCTGATCTGGCCAACTTGGCCAGCACATCCGTCCTCCTTCTTCTCATCATGTACCTTGACACAGAAGATGCAGATCAGTTCAGAGGACCACCTTCTCAGGTGGACAATATCCTTCCTTAATCTGGGGCATAGGAAATGCTCCACTTCCCTGCTGGAAACCTCAGGTGAAGCTATCATTTAGAAAGCTTAGAGCCATTCTTGCCTAGCTTTACAGTGGTTTCTGATTATGACCTCCTCATACTGTGATAATGTGGGTGCTTGACTTTATAAGAAAAAGTTTGGGACTAGATATTTGAGTTAGGACCAGATTATAACCATAAGGACTTGATTTTCACCCTATTATATGTCTTTTTAATATAAAATATATTATCTAAATATATTGTACTTAATACTCTTTTAATTTGACAACAACCAATAGTAATGTAAAGGTAAAAAACAAAACATAAAAATAAATTTTGGGGAGCAGACTACTCTGAGGAAACAATCCCAGTGACTAAATGTTTGACACAGTGTGGTTCTTCCTCCTGAAAGACTAGAAGTGGGAAGGAGACCTACTATCTAAATAAAAAGGAGAGGTTCCTTGGGCACCGGCCTTTTTTCTGGGGACCCAAGAAAGTAAGACATACATGTGTATATATGACAGAGAATCTAGCTTCATGTCACTTTCTCTGTTGATGTCTTTTATTATATCGAAGTCACTACAGAACTCTCTTTTAAATGTTCCAGTCCAATTCCAGCTAGTTAAAGCTCTTGGGCCAAGGGGAACAAATGGAGGGCAGTGTGAGTTCTGTTAACGCCTTCATGTGTAACTTAGAAAGCTTTCTCAATGACTAAATTCCTTATTTCAGCTCTGAATTTTGCTTAATCAGCTTGGGTAACCGCCTTTCAAAAGTGAAACATTTCATTTCCAAGCATTATAAAATTTACATTTTACTCCCTCCCTTGGTTCCATAACAAATTAGGGACATTGTCTAGTGTTTTAATTAATATTTTTTCAATTAAATAAAATATAGAAAGTCTTATATCTGAAGTGCTATTTCATCCTAATGTGAGGAAAATGAGTGAAAAGCAAGTTACTAAAAATAAATAATTTCTTCTTAAGAGATAATGGAGATGACTCCATCTACCTTTTACTATCCCAAATGTTCAGTTTTAGAATCATGGAGGAGAGATTGTAGGTACTGTGCTGAGTCACTGGGATTGATGAAGAACATTAGCGAATTCATCTCCAATAATCAGGAAAAGCTGATCTGACCTGAAACGCCAAGCAAAGAAAGTCATCTTCAATTTGGAAAGCAAGGTAGTGGGAAGGTGACAGAATCAGAGAGCTGATCTTGCCACATTCCCCAAGTTGGGGGACAAAAGGCTCAGGTCCCTTGACTCTCTGCCAAATGGGAAGTCAGTGTCATAGGCTAAGGGTACATCTTCTTCCTGGAGAGCCCATTTTACTCATTAAGAGATAATTTAAAACATTATTTACGTTAAAAATAAACAAAAAATATTATGGACAGAGAACAATATTTGCATGATTTTTTCAAGAGAATGCAAAAAAAAAAAATGTGGAAAAAAAATTATTGGCTCTTGGTGGTGGCAGCTGTGGGTGCTCCAGACCTTTCCAGAATACAAATTGTATCTCCACAGCCATTGAGGCTGCTTTAGCAGCCCTGTGATTCTCAAAATTTCCCACCACAGTTACCTTTGGAGCAGAAGAGAAGGAAGTTTTATGACCCAGATATCTCTAGCTTAGCTGAAGGTCTACCATTTCTCTAATATTTCATGCCTTATTTTAAACATTCATGTGAATTGCCATTATGTTCCATAATATATCCATGTTTGTTATAATAAAGAAAATATGTCTTATGATCTTTTAACAGAGGAAAACTGAGGGTCCAGGAAGATGTACTAAGTTAATCTCTTATATACCTTAGGAATCCTCCAAGGATATATTCTCCTGCAAAGCAGCTGGTTGAAAGAAACCTGGACAGGAAGTTGGAAGACCTGGGCTCTATTCCATGTCCTGACTCTAGGAAGCTGTGGGGCCCTAAGCAGTCACTACCTCTTTGAACTAAATAAGTTCTGTGGTAGCTGATTTGATGTGTCAACTTGGCTGGACCATGGGGAGCCCAGATAGTCAAATATTATTCTGGGTGTTTCCATGAGGGTGTATTTGGATGAGGTTAACATTTAAATCAGTAGACTGAGTAAAGCTGATTGTCTTCCCTAATGTGGGTGGGCCTCATCCAACTAGTTGAAGGCTTGAAGAGAACAAAAGCCTGACTCTTCCCCCAAATAAGGGAGAACTCTCCTGTCTGGTGTCTTCATACTGAAACACAGACTCCTCCTGCCTGATGAACTGGGATGTTGGCTCTGCCTGGTTCTACAGCAGTCTCTAGCCTTTGGACATGAATTGGGACATTGTTTCTACAGATTTTAGACTTGCCAGGCTTCATAATCACATGAGCCAATTCCTTATAATAAATCTCTTTGTGTGTGTATATATACACACACACACACACACACACACACACACACACACACACACACAGCCTATTGGTTCTATTTCTCTGGAGAACCTTGATTAATACAAGCTCTAAATCTCCACCGCCTACAAAGTATTACAATTAGAATTAAAACACAGTCAATGCTTTTCACTGCCCCTCTCTCCAATCCAAAAATCTAAAAGTAATTGGCATTTACTTGTGAGACACACTTTGCTCCTGGTTCTTCTGGTTTATATAGCCCTAGAGGTAGTATTACTAGGGTTGGGGAAAACTCCATGATTTTAAAAATAACAACAACAACAAAACAACAAAAAACATTTACAATGCAGCTTAATGTGAAAAGACTTTAAGTCTTGCAGTAAGTAAATCTTTTGAACTGCATGGAATCTTTTTTTTAATTAAAGAAAATATAATGTCTATTAATACTACAATAGTTCAGCATATGTTTTGAAAAAATGGCAAATTAGAATAACTGTTCAGGTCCCATATATTGGCATCTCTCTCCCCACTTGCCACCCTAGTAATGTGGACACTAGGTAACTAAGTCGTGGTTCACTCTTACTGAGAAAAGTGTTATAAACTTCCCATCTTATAATCATCCCTGGCACATCTCTTTCTGTTACTAAGGCAGTGACAGGGGTGGAACTATTCTTCCTCAAAACAATACCCTCCAGTTGCCCTCAGTTTTTGGTTGAATCTAAATTAACTTGTAGGATCCAGAATAATTTATCCTTGACCCACACTCCACATTGGTCTAGGGACCAAGAGCTTTGTCCATCCAGTATCCCCTAGCATAGTACCTAGCACATAAAAAGCACCCAATAATACCTGTAGAATATGTAAATGAATGAATCAAAGTACAAAGCAGTACTTGAAATATTGGAACTTTCTGTAGTATGAACTTAATTCTGACAGCCTTCTGGCAATTATGGTGAGAACCCACTACAGAGCACTTTTCTCCATGGATCTCAAACTCTTGTTTCATGACAGTAACAAAGAATAAATAGCCTCCTAGGATCTGAGGAATGCATGAAGGATACACTATACAGTATACTGTGAGGGCAACAGTGGATTGGGGCCAACTTCGACACTTGTAAGCTACAGCTTGAACTCAAACAAGTGAGGACTCTTGTCATCACAGTAGGGCTGGGGAAGTCATTGGACTCTCAGTCTAAGCCCAGCAGGCACAGGGGGACATCCCATCTATTGTGCACAATGGATCTGCCCCTCCCCTGCCCAAGAATAAATCAGGCAACCAATGCTATTAGGGTGGCAGTCATGGGGGTCAGTAATAAATTACAGATTGAGACATTTAAAGCCAGAAATGACTCCAGAATGCTCCATTCAACCTCTATCATTCCACAGATAAGAAAACAAGGCCAAGAGTTGTTAAATAACTCAACCAAAGTTATTTAAGATTTCAGAGCTAGAATTTAAACCCAGCTCTTCTGATTTCAAGTCCAAAATGTTTCCTATGACACCACTCTGCTTAGGCCTTGCTCAAGCCTTAGACCTGTCACTGAAGCTTTTAAAACAAATGTTTTGAAATTGTTTTAAGAAATTCTTGGAAACATCTGCTTACATTCTTTCAAATTGTCAGAGGATCCAGAACAGAGCAGCGGAACCCATGTGCAATCCACCCGACCACACACACTAGGTTACTGATTTTTGACGTCCTGTTGCAATTACTCATCTCTATCAGGACATCAGATCCACTATTGCAAAATGATAACATCGGCACCTACCTCATCCCTGTCTGCATATAAAATTATTTTAAAAATATGTTGTTACTAAAAAGTTTCACAAGTGGGATTTGGGGGAGGCAAGGTAGCAGGGGGTAATCCAAGGAGCATATCCCTGCTCCTACCAAATGCTCATCAGGTAGCATATACATAAACTAAGCAGGACACCAGCCAAGGGCTCTCCAAGTGAATTTTATTTCTTGCCCCAATACTTTGGAAATGCTTTTCTTTTGGTGGGAGAGATAGAAAGGAAGATATATATTTCAGGTTTTGCTGTTGCAAACATGTATGTTGTTATAAATTCTTTCATCCAATTCATCCAAACCATTTAACAGACATGACATCATTGCTTTTCTACAAGTCTAAACTTATTTCAAAGTAAAAAGTTAAAAAATAATATTAAAAAAAAAAAAGAATAGAAGATAGGAAGAAAGGAAGAGAGAAAAGGAGGGAAAGTGGAAATAGACCCATGAGCACAAGGCCTTGCTTGCTTTGTAATCTGAGCAGGGCAAGTATTTGGGTTCTACCATGCAGTGACCCATCTGTGTCAGGGTCCAGTTGCAGATAACAAAAAACCAGCTGTGCCAGTTCAAGATGTGACTAACATTCCCCTAGTCAGATATACCATGGAAGAACTGAAGTAGGAACCGACTTCCGCGGGTGGAAGGCAGGTGTATAAAACACCCATTTGCTGATTGGTGCAGGATCTCTCAGACCTAGTGTGCCTCTGGAGTCAACAGGTGCAGCAGCAGCTTCCTATTTCCCAGGCGGTGGCTGAGATGGTGTGTGTTCCTGGAGCAAGCATGGGGCAGTGGCTTCCTGACTGACCACTGGCAGCTCTTCTGGAGTGTTTCAAGAATTTCTTAAAACAATTTCAACAGGGTCCAGTTGCAGATAACAAAACTGAGCCACTTGAGGCAGAAAGGATCTTAATTCAGGCAATTAGGTGATTATAAAATTGGTGGAAGAGCTGGAGGTGCAGGCTCTGCACTGGGCCTCCAAAAATGAGGCCTAGAACAACACTCCAGAAGAGCTGCCAGTGGTCAGTCAGGAAGCCACTGCCCCATGCTTGCTCCAGGACCACACACCATCTCAGCCACCGCCTGGGAAATAGGAAGCTGCTGCTGCACCTGTTGACTCCAGAGGCACACTAGGTCTGAGAGATCCTGCACCAATCAGCAAATGGGTGTTTTACACACCTGCCTTCCACCCGCGGAAGTCGGTTCCTACTTCAGTTCTTCCATGGTATATCTGACTAGGGGAATGTTAGTCACATCTTGAACTGGCACAGCTGGTATTGGGTGTGGAAAAGGGCATTTTTAGCATCCCAGCTTCTGCAGTACAGCAAAGCACTGCAGAAGGAGGGTGAAGCAGATGCTGGCCAAACCAGCGTCCTGTACATCCTACATCTACCTACCAGCCAGAGAAAGCCCTTTTTCCACAGAGCAAATGGCCTTAGCAGGCTCAGAAGCTTGAGGTTCCTCTTCACTCTAAATCATCCCCTTTTCTGGAGCTCCAGTCCAAGCTCTTTTAACAAGTTAGCCAAACTTCCACAAGAATAATAAGCTCCAAAGAATACGTTCCAAGGAAGACATCCAGGTGGCCAACAGGTACAGAAAAAATGATCAGCATCACTAACCATCACTCAAATGCAAACCAAAACCACAATGAGATATCACCTCACATCTTGTAGAATGACTGTTTTTTTAAAACAAGAAATAACAAGTGTTGGCAAGGATGTGGAGAAAAAGAAACTCTTATGTACTTGTTGGTGGGATTGTAAATTGGTGCAGTCACTATGGAAACCAGTATGGAGGGTCCTCAAAATTAAAACTAGAACTACCATATGACTCGGCAATTCTACTTCTGTGTGTACATCTGAAGGAAACAAAAACACTATCTTGAAAAGGTATCTGTACCCACATGTTCATTACAGCAATAGACATGGACATGGAAACAACCTAAGTGTCCATCAACAGACAAGTGGATATAGAAAATGCAGTGTGTATAAATACAATGGAATATTACTTAGCCATGAAAAGGGAAGTCTGCCATTTATGACATCGATGAAACTTGAGGGCATTATGCTAAGTGAAATAAGTCAGACAGAGAAAGACAAATATTGTATGACCTCACTTATATGCGGAATCTTAAAAAAAAGAAAAGAAAAACTGAACTCATAGATACAGAGAACAGATTGATGGTTACCAGAGGTGGGAAGGGTTGTAGGGGCATGTGGAATGGGTAAAGGGAATCAAAAGGTACAAACTTCCAGTTATAAGATAAAGAAGTCTTTCTTGAAAGTATAATGTACAGCACGGTAACAAAAAAGTGGGGGGAACCACCACAATAGGCACACAGCAGCCTTGCTGAAATCAGCTGGGGACCAAATCCTGGAATGCTCATCCACCCAAGCCTAAGCCTCTTCACAGGAGAAGCATGACCAGTGCTAGCAACTGACCTCAATTAGGCCTTCTGCCCACACTCAGCTCCCTCCTGGATACTGAGACGTCTTTGTATCGCTTTTAAGACTGGATTCCTGCTCTACTCCCCACTTCCTGAATTACTGGCACTACTGTTCTTCTCTGACCCTAGTTACTTTATCTGGCTCCCAATACCTGCTACCAAATAAGCAGGCAGCTCTGATGTGATGGGAAAAAACTAAAGAAATGGGTTTAAATCCTGGCTCTGTCACTGACAGCTGAGTGAACCTAAACAAGGTATTGCAACTTACTGAGCTTGAGTTTTCTAATACGTAAAATGATGAGTCTAATATGCCAGGGAGGGTAAAGGATGAAATGAGACAAGGCATTACTCTCAAGTGCTGGTGGGTCAGGTCTATCTATGGTAAGCACTCAAATTGCCCTTCATTCTTTGATGGGGTTTTTTTCGCTGCCTATTGCTTTTTCCTGCCTTTCTTGCCCTCATGTGCTGGGGGATGATCAGTGCACACCTGACATCAACCACTCGCCTCTTCAGAAGTCCTCTGATTGCCTGCTGCTGAACAATGTCTCAGTCTGCAGCCCCTTTCCAGGGCCTCTTTGAGCCTGGTGATTTTTAACTACATTGAGTCATAACCGGATGTAATAAAATACTGGATTCTGCAAAAAAATTCACATTTTTTATAAACAAGATGAATTCAGGGCTATCCCCAGTCTCACTCATTGACTTGCATTTTGATATGCTTTCTCGGGTGGAAAGGAAAGAGTCAGAATGGGAGCTAGCAAGCTGAGAATTATTTCTGCCACAGACCTGAAGGGGCCACCCAAATCTTGGAGTGTGTCGTGCACCACATGTATCTCCTCATTAAAAAATAATTTCTTTAGGGAACCTTATTCTAGTCTGTGAGACCCTTTGGCAAAATCTAGTTTCTACTAGTAATTGCCATCCAATTCTCAAACTTGGCTCAGGACTAAGCCTCCCTTGGGCCAGCAAAACTAGAATGACGTAGGCCTCTCTGGAAATAACAGAGGTGATGGTCAAAGACATTCAGGGCTCCTGGCCCTTTCATCTCCTCCCAAGAAATCACTGCAAACCAGTTAATATGCCATTACCCATAAATTCCAAATAGGCTCAAGGAAAGGCCTCTCCCAGGAGGAGAAATGGAGGGAGAGAATCTGTCCCATTAACTCTAGCCCAAACACGAACACCAAGAGTATGATAGCATATACATGGAAATTCCAAATGATCTACTCAGCTGCCTCAGAAAAAGTCACCTGCACACGGATTAATGGAACTGGAAGGTTCATCTTAGAATTATCTAATATTTAAAATGTTAAGTCCTATGTTTAAGTTTGCCCATTGTCCACATCCTACTCCTTTTTAAAACTTTGGCTTTAGGATCATGCTCTTTTGAAATGCACATACACATTAATAGAAGTAGAACTACAAAACACGTTCTAAATTCATTTGGATAATTTACATATTAAGAGCCTATGTTTATGCATAGTGCAGGCCTGTGACAGTTTGGCTTACTTATCCTTTCCTTGTTCCTGATCTTGTCTATAGGATAACCTCCACAGTGATGTCTGCTTTTCTGCTACTCCCCAGAGTAACAACATTCTACCTAAATCACATTCACTAGGAAATGCTTTGTGATGAATGAACACAATTAATAGCAGACACTATCGGTTCTCCTACTCTTTTCCTAATTCCCTTTGGAATATGGGAACTCATGTGGCTGTGCCAAAAATGCCATACACAATAGTAAAACTGGGTCTATTGGGCTACATACATGTGCGTAAATGGAGATGAAGGGCAGAGGGAGGTTGCCCTGGGTTTTCTGTGCACCACTTGAGAGCATGTGTAAGTGGAAACTACGGAAACAGTATCAGGCATTAGGTGGCACCATTCTATGAAAACAGAGAATCTTGGTTCTTCTAAGAATCTTTCTTCTGTCATTTCCCTGACTGGGAACAGCATATAAGGGCTATAGTGAGGAATCTCCTCCAAGAATCTGAAAATAAAAGAAAATTGCCTTTGGAAAATAAAATTTTTAAATCACCCCATAATGAATCCAATTAAGCCACCGTAAAGAGAAATATTGACTCCCGAGCTTGCAAGGCACAAGAGTAATCAGATTAAATGTTCTATAAAATATCTAAAGAAAGAATGTAAGAATGTGCTAATTAGTGGTAGACACAAGGAAGTGCTGTCACCTGTTGGTCATTGGACCTTAGAAAAAAAAGGTCCACAAATTAAAACAGATAAGTTTTACCCAAGTGCTGTCAAGAGGTAGAGGAGCCCTAGCCTTGGGGATTTGGAGCAGAATCTTGATTTCAGAAATCTAATTCACTCTTGCATTCTAGCTCTCGTTTTGCCTAACCAACTCCTAGTTATAATTTGACTCTGTGGCATTAGTCCTCCGGGAGATAACATACCGGTAGGAGGACATGAGTACTTAGTCCTGTTGGCAGTTACCTTTCTCGGTGTTAATCAATAAACTGGCATCATGTTAGGAATTTGGCTTGCTACAGCCTACACCTACAGAGAATGTTCTGCTCTTTGACACATTTGTGTGGCCCCTTCAGTAGTTATAATCTCATCATAAATCAGTAAATTCATTACTGATAAAATAGGCTGTGGGCCTTCACAACTATGGGACAGGATTTAAATTCACCAAGGAAAAGAATCCCCAGCAAGTATGATTCTGCACATGAGAGAGTGAGGAAAATGTCAAATGGGAACATAACTGTGCAGTGAATAATGACAACAAAATGGAGAGTTGTCCATTAACGGGAGGCTTCTCCGTGGGCTTAGGACGTCGATGAGTGTGGTTATGCAAGGTGAGAGCAAAAGTGCTCTATAAAGTAGAGGAAAAAGAATGTGGAGTTCCCAGGGGTGATCCTGAGAGGAGAGGATGGGGGGTGACCAATGCTGGCACTGCCAGTAACGTAGACCAAGTGACTTCTAATAAACGGAATGACCTATGTGCAGCTTCAGGTTTCTCCTGTGCAGTCTGCTGAGCCATCACTCCCTGTGACACCGTTCTCAGCCCCCTGCCCAAAGTCTTCAGTAAAATCTACCACTGAGAAGCAAAGTTGTATGACTATAAAAAGCATCAAAACACAGACTCTAGGGCCAGGATGCCTGGGCTCAAGGTCTGGCTCCACCACTCACTTATTGCATGATCCCAGAATACGTTATATAATCTCTCTACCTCAGCTTCCTCATCTGATAAGAGGGGATAATGATAGCAACTACTTCACGTTAAGTTCTATGCACGTATGGCTGTATTATGAGGGAGGGATGATCTCATAGCTGGGTCTACTCAGTGCAGAACAAAACTTCTAGACACAGAAGCAGACACCCAGAGGCTGTAGCCAACAGAACTACACAAACACCAAAGCAGCAGAAAGCTTGAGAAAGACATAGAGTGGAGACTCGATGCAATCATGTCGAGAGCTTAAGGAGCTGGATGAGCCCAGCTGACATCTGGATTTTACTAACAATAATAAACATTTATTGAACATTTATGATGTGTCAGGTACTCATCTGTTTTTCTGCAGAAGTTTAACTGGTTGAACAGTATGATTTTAAACAGAATTAAATCAACAAGCAAGGAGGAGAAGGGAAAAAAGTCAGAGCAGAAAGAGGGTCTTAGTCTCATTCCCATTATGCAAAAACATGAAATCTACTCAGACCCAATCTTGATTTTCCAGCAAGACAAGGAATCGACAATAATTTCAAAGAATTCCACTCAGTTCTCCAGAATGCTGAAGGTCAATGACTCTCAATGCTAGTGTTGAACATTTAAAAAATACTGATTCCCAGACTTCATCCCCAAAGATGAGATCACTTGATGAGTGAGGCCTGGACATTGGGATTTTTAAAGATTCTCAGTTGATTCTAATGTGCAGTCAAGGGTGAGAAACATTGCTCTAATGAATTTTAATCTATTTCCACATAGATTGCTCCCAAACTTTCCTAATAATAGAGATCATGGGGATAACTGTTGACTATACAAATTCCCCAGGTACCTTCCCTAGGATTTCTGAGTTAGTAAAACTAGGATAGAGCACAGGAACCTGCATGTTTATAAGCACCCAGATGGTATATATCAGGGGTCCCCAATCCCCGAGCCATGGACCAGTACTGGTCTGTGGCCTGTTAGAAACTGGGCCACACAGCAGGAGGTGAGCAGCATCTCTATTTACAGCCGCTCCTCAGCACTAGCATCACCACCTCAGCTCCACCTCAGATTATCGGGCATTAGATTCTCATAGAAGCACCAGTCCCTGGTGCCAAAAAGTTTGGGGACCGCTGATGTAAGCTATATACACATCACTGAATAAGCACTTAGATATCAGTTCACTTGAAAGCATGTTTGACCGCTTAAAAACAGAATGTGGCTTATTTTTTTACTTTAAATGTTTTATGCTGTATTATTTAAACTGTTCCATGCATTTTTTTAAAAAAAAGCAGAAAACTTTCAAGTTCATTCTTTAAGTTCACACTATAAGTGACTATATACCCACTTATAAGTGGACAAGGATAGGAAAAAATAGAAATGAATAGCAATCTCATTTGATTGTATCAAAAGATCTTTAATAGTCTATTAAAATAATTATATATAAAGGTTTATTCCAGGATGCAAGAAAGATTTGACATTAGGAAATCTGTTTACATAAGTCATTACTTTGAAGGATGCCTATTTTTGTTATTATATACTTTATAATTATAAAATTATTTTTAGGACCTCTCAGAGGTCCTAGATAATGAAAGATGAGAAAAAGGAATAGTGGAAGAAAAATACAAATTTGTTTATTTTCAGACGGCATAATGTTCTACCTCAAAAATCCAAGAAAATAGACCTCTTTATACTGTTTTTTTCTTGTTAGATTTAAAAAATAATAATTATAATTATAAATTACAATTTAAAAATGATGATACTTTTCCAAATATATTTTTTCCAATATTCCAAAACTCTATGGCAACTACCTTAAGTATTTTCCCATGCTTGATTTCTTTGTGACCCTACAAGTCTTTCGGGTTTAAATTCAAAGGCCAGAAAAATGCTGAAAAACAAAAACCCTGCAGGTCATGTTAATTGAGATGAGAAGATTGCATACACTTGTGCTGAACTTGACCCCAACTCAACACATGTGATGCACAAGCCCACGGCTCTAAAATTCTTCCACACATTAGAATCAGCAGGAGTATCTTTAAAAGAAACCGAAGCCCAGGTCCCACCACAGACATCATGATTGAATTAGGATTGGGTTCAACCTGGACATTGGGGTTATAAAAGCTCCCAAAGTGATTCGAATGCAGAACAAAGTTTAGAAGCTGCTTTAGTTCTCAGGTTGCTCATAATTTTGGCAAGTCTGAGTTACAAAGAGCTGGTCAGTAGAGTTTGCTTTGTCCTTTCCAACAGCTAGCTCATCTCCCTTCACCTACAACCAGTCTCTTTTCAAATTCAGAAATTACCTCAAACATTTGAGCACAATTGTTCGCCTTGGTTTTGTTTCTTCTAGGTGCATTACTTTCCTAACACATTATGTACTTACTAAATAATTTTGGTTTGGGGGGAAAGTGCATACCCCTTTAGAACTATTTTACTTATCAGTACAGTAATGCTTCCATTGTATTTACTGACTGCCTACTGTGCAGGCACTGTGGGATAACAGCAATGAATAAGGCTCTCTGGTATTTATGGTTTACAATGTAATAGAAAAAGACGTAATAGGAAAGATCATAATGAGCAGTGATGAGTACAGGAAAGACACAAAGTTATGGGAGTTCAAGAAAGAAAGAATAATCCTTTACCCTAAAAAATGATGGGACAGGAAAAGGTAGCCAATCCTAGAGGACTGCTAAAATAAGAAAGGAAATCTGGAGGCCCCTGAGCAGAATGGAGAGGTGTGACAAGGTGATGCCAGAGTAGGTGACTACTTTTCAGAGGAGCCACAACAATCAGCAAGAACAGGAGAAAAAAAAATGGGAATGGTGAGCACATGTGGCAAGGAAGCCCAGGTGAGGCCTCACAGAGGCTGGAGATGTAGGTCCAGGAGCAGGTGGCCAACACTGAAAGCCTAGAGAAGCAGATGCAAAGGGAGCAGAGCTCTAGGTAGGGGTCAGGATGTCTGGAAAAACCCAAGGGACCCAGCACTGACTAAGGCAGGGCACCAAATACAAGTGAAACAAGAAATTTTCACTTCCAATTTCTGATTTGACATGTAAGGATTTTGGAAGTCACCAGTCTATCCTAACAACAAGTAAAAAGCTAAACAAATTGAAAATCAACAACTCTTCGTAGATCCACCAGAGAAGTCAGGTCACAGGGCAAGCCACCACCCCACAAATTAGACAGGGAGATAGGCAGATACGGAGAATTGCAACTTACCAGAGCAGAAACCCATGAGCAGAAACCTCTACCGGAACCAGTACCAGGGACAGAAAGCCTAACTGTAAGTGATGAATTGCTGGAAGTTCAATCTGGACAAGTCTGAGAATAAAAAACTCCAAGGGGACTTGGTACTTTTTTGAGTTTTACTTTCTTCAGGAACTCGACCAGGTTCTCACAGTGAAAAATCTCTTTCTACCTCCGACCAGAGGAGGGGGAAAGTAGCCTTTTGAAATATACCAGAGCACTCTGTTCTTAACAAGGCCTGCACTCCTGAGAAATTATTTCAGTAGAGCCGAACCAACCTGGGGGAAAAGAAATATCCAACTCCAGCCCCCTCTGGCCATCTTGTTCTATGTAAATGGGGGAAAACTGAGAAGCATCTGTGAAGTTCCTAGCCCAGGGGCATAGGCTTACTAAAAAACGGAGACCTAATGATGAGACTCTAGCAGCTTCCCCTCTCCTCACATCTCACCACATTACTAAGGACTTATTTACTGAAGTACCTTTTACCAAGTACACCATGTGTCTTTCAACAAAAATTTACAAGGCATACTAAAAGACAAAAGAACAAACAACAAAACAAAACAAAACAAAAACAGTTTGCATAGACAGCAAGCATCAGAACCAGACTCACATGGCACGGATGTTGGAATTATGATATTAGGAAATTAAAATAACTATCATTGTCAGGTGCAAAAGATTTGCCAGTTGGTACTTCAATAAGAATTATCTCTGCCTTAAATACACTAACATAATTAAATTTTCACCTAAGATAATAAAAAAAAACTACAGCTTTGTATCTGGGAGAAAAATAGCTGAGAAATGAGTGTCCTGAGCACAGTCCCCAACCTATTGAATCAAATCTCCAGGGCAGGACTCAGACTTTACACTTTACAGTGGGACCTTGGCCCCCTGGTGATCAGGCAATTTGGGAATAACTGCTCTGTGCCAAAAGAAACCAACCCAGAGGCATGTTTTAAAACTCCCCAAATAGAAATGAATGACTTAATTGGAAGTTTACTGTCTGCTATAACAAGTACAATAAGCTTAAAAACATCTCCAAAATATTATGCTATTTATACGCTCTTAGGGTTTGTTCTTTACTGGGGAATTTCAAATTGTCTGAAGGTTTTTAATTTTTTCGCTTGTTTGACTTTTTAAAAAATCTTCAAAATGGGGTTGTAAGCTCACCAATAGGATAGGGATGGTATTTAAAATATCTTTATACATGTCACCTTGCAAAATCTCCTGCATAGAGGACATGCCTTCGAAATATATACCAATTTTATTTAATTGTGTGCATTATTCTAAGGAAAGCAAGTCTATATTCAGGCACAAGGAAACAGTCTATCATTACGAACTTCTAATTAATGATTCCTAATAATCCATTTTATTCAGGTCATCATTAGAGGTAGACTGCAAAGCCACTCAGAAAATTGTAGATGAGATACAATCCTCAAAACTCTCCACAGGATCTTCTTCTGCTTATAAGACCAACTGGAAGCACAGAGTAAATGCACAAAGAATCTGCCACTTAAACATTGTTAAATCCATTGTAAAGGCATCAAACTGTGTTAGGCAGGATATTGGCCTCCTAGTGATGCCCATGTCCTAATTCCTAGAACCAGGGAATAAATTGCCTTATATGGCCAAAGGGATTTTGCAGGTGTGATTAAGGATTTTGAGATGAGGAGAGAATCCCTAATTATCCAGCTGGGCCTAATGTAACCACAAGGGCTCTTATAAGGGAGGCTGGAGAGTCAGAGAGGAAGATATGATGAAGAGGGGTGAGAGGTAGAGAGAGATTAAAAGATGCCACGCTGCTGGATGTGAACGTGGAGCAAGCAGCCATGAGCCAAGAAATGCAGGCAGCGTCTAGAAGCTGGAAAAGGCAAGGAAATATATTTTCCTCTAGAGTCTCCTGAGGAAACACAGCCTGGCTAACACCTTGAAGTTAATTCATTGAGACCCATGTCAGACCTATGATCTACAGAACTGTAAGAGAATAAGATTATGTTGTTTAAAGCAACCAATCTTGTAATTTGTTACAGCATCAATAGGAAGCATACCTAGCATCTACCAGCGTGTGCTGAAAGTGTGTCAGGTCAGTGAGTTAATGGGAGAGCATGAATCGGGGTGCCTACTTTGGGAGCTACTGATGCAGACAAGGTGGGGAATGTACTTTGGTTACCGTGTACTTTGATGCACTTACACATTCTTGTTAAGGTTAGGTGGGATCATGGAACAGAGTTAGCCTAACTGAACCAAGCAAGGATTGACCAACCAAGCTGTTTGGTTTTTGGGAAGGGAGAAGGATTCTTTTTCTCTGAACCAGTAATAAGGAAGTTGATGCAATTTTCCCCCGTCCTTCCTACAATCCTGAGAAGCAGTTAAACAATAAATATGGTTGAATAAATTGGTGTTTCCAATCTCTGGGAAACTAGATTGACTTTTTTTGTAAAATGAACCCAAAACTCTGGCCATCCCTGTGCTAACCAACTAACTTAACCAATCAGGAGAGAGATGCATAAACCAATCACCTAGAAATTCAAGGTTCTAAAGTCTCAGGAAGGGTCCATTCCAGGGACATTTTATATGCCACAATTTGTAAGCACACAGTTTCACAATGAAAGGGAATCAGCTAAATCCCAGTGAGAGTGAAAGAGGGCATTGTGCGTGTTTGACCAAACCATCATGAAGATGGGGCACCAGGTGAAAGAGTCACTCCCAGTCCTCAGAGCTCGCAGTATTTCCCTTTTGAGTGGTCCAGCGGAACACTGCAGTGTGCAGTCGCTGTTGGTCTCCACAAAACCAGCTGTGAAACACCAAGCAATCAGTCTTAAAACATCAAGTGATCGGTCTTAACAATCAAGGGAACTGTTAGGGAATAAGACCGTATTTGCATTCTGGAGAGGACTCAAATCATTCAAATCAAACTTGTTAGAAGTTCAAACTATGATCTCTTTAAAACCAAGAACCTAGGACAGTGACTCGTTGAAAATGATATTGCAAAGAGAGAAGATGATTGGGAATGAGACAAAAGTCTCCCACTACTGAGATAAGACTTGGTCTTGAAGTCAACTAATTTTCTGCAGTAAGTTTTTAATAAATGTCTATTAACTGAATAAAGGCATAAATTGAACCCCTCAAGCTGTCAATTGCCAGGGTGGCAAGATCTCCATGCACAAAATAAATCGCCAGTTAGTTTTATTTTCCTAGTTTCCCATGGGCCTCCCCACTGCTGTGGCTACTACTGAGGAACCTGTAGTTTCAGCAATAAGGATGTAGTGGGCAACTAGAATCAGAGTTCACTGAAGCAAAAATCTGACCTCCACATAACGTCCTACAACAGACAACAGACTTGCAAAGGGCTGTCCCATCATAACAGCATGTTCTCTGTACATTACAGATATGAGAATATAAATCTATGTTTTGCAGTAAAGAGGAAAGAAACAGGATTGTGCTCCAAGACTTATTCTTAGTGAGAAGAGCTATAAATAGAGCTGCTGGGCCCATGAATTTCTAATGTCTTTTTCTCAAAGTTGCAGATTATTTTAAAAGAAGAATAAATGAAGGTAGATAAAAGTTCCTTTCTATTACTTCCAGAAAAGAACAGCTAAGTGTGTATATATGTATATTAAACAGAGGTTTCATTTGAAGAACGCAGATGAAATTTCAGACTCCTTTTTCCCCAAAGCCTTCCCACACTAATCATACTAAATACTTTAACTGCCTCAGCTGAAAATACAGAATCACCCCTCTTCACACCCAGCTTACCCTGGAATACACAGCAGATACCCAGTCCCAGCCCTGCTAAGGACTCTCTGCTCTTCCAAAGCCCTGTCACAAACTTCTCTCCCCTGCTGTGGTCTCTCTGGCAGGGCACTGCTGTGTTTTTTTCACTGTTTCTGAGGACAGATCCTTCACTCAACAGCTGTGTTTGTTTACAGGACTTGAAATGAACGCAGGACACACACACTTGATCCAGAAGAGTTTTTCTTTTGGCATCTCCTCCTCCAGACTACACAATGTATTCAGCCTTGAGGTCCAATTATAATTTGCCATTGGTGTGAGCCAAGAGGGTGGGTAGAGAGAAAGTTGCCATGTAGGGAAACCTTGTATTATTTGCTCCACATTCTATAGACAGACATAGATTTTTCCTTTTAGCAGGGCCAAGAGGCCACACCTGCATGTCATCTGAACCTGCCATTTCCTTACAACAGAGGTACAGGGTAACGTAACCACTTTTCAGATGCACAAGGATGGACAGCCCAGTAAGTGGCCTTATGAGTCCATCAGAGATTCTGCTTAGGCATGATAGAGCCACCTCGGCTGTCGAAGACCACAAACCACACTTTCATATCTGGCAAATTGTCCCCTGTAGCAAATAGCTTTTTGAATGAAATCCAGTAGCCTCTTTGTAAATCGTGTTTTAAAGCGATAAGAGTAAAAGTCTGGGACCTAAAAGAAAATGCCGATGTTTTCTTGAAACTTTTTCTGTTCAGAATAATACTTTTTTGTTCCTTCAACTTTTTAAAATCATCTAGAAGAGGATCATTATTCTCTGCAAAAATACAGAACCTAATCATTACTCTTTAAGAAAAAATGAATCTTACATCCCTCTTGATTAAAAGAAAAGGGGTGTCTTGTGCTTCATTTCTTTGAGATCTCTTTTATATTATCCCTCCCCTGGGGTTGGCTGCAGAGAGTAGAGGCTGAAAACGTTGGTGAACTTTTTCCAAATTCTATATTCGCTTCTGAGATATATGCTTTATGCTTCTAAACAAGGGTCTCTGAAGACTAACCTATTTTATCCGAGACTTCCAGAACCCACAGGAGTACCTGCAAAGCAGAGTGTGCAGTGCAAACACACACAGGAGTTGAGAGGTCAGGTGGAAAACATGGCCATATTTCATGGGCTGTGGCTACATCTCAACAGTTGTTAAAAGGCCTTTCCTCTAGACTCCCAAGATACCATAATTGCAAAACAGACTTCAGCTGGTGGCACATTTGTGTCTCCAGGCAGCTTAAACACCAAGCCAACTATTAGGATTCTCTCTATCATCTTACTATTTATTGCCTAAAGGAGAAATGTGAGAATATGAATACACAGTCAGTGTTTTGATAGGTCCACTGGAAAAACATTTACAATGCGTAGACACACTCAGACATGCACACCAAGTTATATCTTTCTATTAAATCAATGTTTTGTTATAGATGCTATGTTTAGAGCTAGAAAGAATATTTAGTAAACCATGAATTAAGATTAAGCTTACATTTCTATAGTATTAACTGTTCTACTCAATTAGCATGTTGAATATATTTATGCTGTACCTTTTTGTTATATATTTATCTTACTACCCTGATATGTAGTAAACTCTAAGAGGGTAAGGACTATTGCACAAGGGTTGGAATCCCCCACACAGTGCCTTAGCAAGAATAGATGCCCAGTGATACAGAGAAAGATAATTCGTTACTAAAGCAAACCTTAAAGTCTGAATGAAATGTCAACCCAGAAAGTCACTGGTGAGGCCTGGACATGTTCTTTGAAAAATAACACATAACATTTCATTAACACATAGCTACTCACATCTTAATGAAGATACAACCTCTTTCCTGTAACAAATCCAAGATGAGTAAGGCACCGTCCTTGTCCTCAAGGAGGTCACAGACATACAGGGGCAGGAAACAGTTAACTGAGCCATCAGGAGGTACAAATAAAATGCTATGAAGACTTCAAGGAAAGGGGGTTGAGTCTATTCAGAAGAGAAGAATAAAGGAGTTACAATTTGAGATGGGACTTGAAGGTTGGCTAAGAGTGAATAAGGTAGAGCCAGCGTCAGTAGGTACCTAAGACAGTGAGTGGTGAGAGACAGAGACAAACAGACAGTGCTCCTGGCTCACTTCAGTGGTTGTGGCTGTGTCTTGTGCCCTGGTCCAATTCATTCTTCCACCCCTGTTGCCTCCACTAAAGAGCAGGCTGGGCTTGGGTATCCCTCAGCTGTACTGGAATTTTCTATGCTATTAATTGATCACACTGAGTGTATTACAGAATATCATATGTCCCTCTCAATCTTACAAAAAGAGAAATGCACTTGGAATGCAATGTTAAAATAATATACTGTGCTCCTTCTGTCTACTGCCCAATTATATTATGTTGGAACACTCTACTGGAAAACTTACTATAATGACCAGCCAAGTGCTGAAGGGCATAATGTTTTGATTGTCAAACAGGTTGTACATGATGCAAATATATGACTTAAGAAGTGATTTCACAAACATTTTGGTAACAGTAATCTGACTCATAAGCTCCAACGTAGTCTCATAAAACAGCTGTGTGTATAAGTAATCCAAAGATGGTCCTTTAGAAATGTTAGAGAAAAGCATAAAATAAGAGGAGAAAGTCTGAATCTTGAAAAGAATATCTTTTCTCATTGTAACTTTAATGTTCAATATAAGGTAAGGGCCAAATCTACTGAAAACAAAATGTGCCATTTGCATTCTGATCTGCCAGCATTGCAGATCCAGGAAGAAAGAATATATGTGTAGGCTGATATTATCTTACAAAATTAACGGGAGATTTTCCACCCACGACCACACTAGGCAAAGAAAACTCCCTTGGGAAGCTCTATATAAGATAATGCTGATTTCACAAAGAACTTTAGATCCATTCAAGACTTTTACTTCGATGTTTACATTTTATTCACCAGGCATCTGTTTTGACATGTTAAAACACTAGGGCCCAGGAGAGTTAAGTGACTCGCCAGATCCACCCAGAGGCAAAGTCAGGCTGGGAAAATGATGCTCCTCGCTCCACTCTGAGTCACTTCCTTCAATCCACGTGCAGACTCACAGAGATACTCAGGAAACCAGCCAAATAAATTACAATTCTGTGTTTTGTTTCAGTTTCACTACTCTCAATTTATCACACCAACTCACAAAATTTTGAAAATCTGGTTTCTTAAAAATAGAATCAGCAGGTGTTTCAAATTTACTTCTTTGTTCTTTTTACTTCACTCAGGTTTTTAAAATCCGATTTGTTGAATACCATGTAATAAGTCCTTTGTTTAAAATTCAAAGCAAATACAACAGGAGTTTAGAGGTAGCAGGCCCTTAAAGAGCATGTGTTTTACTGACAAGGCAACTGGGATCTAGAGGGGTTAACTCTAAGGTCACCAGGTAGTTGGTGGCAACACCGAGACTAGAAACAAAGTGTTCTGGATTTCAGCATGCTCAGTGGTGGCTGAGGGCCTCAGAAGAAAGCTGAGTTACAATTGCATATTGCTTGCACTTTTTTCACCCATCCTCTGACTTGTCCCCTCTACCTCAAGCTGCCCAAGGAACCATCTGGCAAAACTCACATCTGATGTAATTATTCTGTGGCAATATATGACCTCCTAGGGACACTAGTAGGTGTCTTGGTAAAACTGACAATGTTACCTGTGTTGAGGACGCTTACACGGTCATGAGGGAATCTAAGAACATGTAACTCCAAGGAATGCCTCCTGAGTCCCAAAACGAGCAGTGCGAATGATATTCTGAAAAAGGGAAGCCTTCCTTGTACCATTTAACCATTCAGAAGATAAGTCAATGGCCATCATGTGCTTGAAGATACACAGGAAAAGACAAGCCCTGCTCTTAGGGCCCTGGTCTAGGGGAAGCTCTGATAAGTAAACAGACCACTCGTGCTGGTTTGACATGAGACGCCTCTACTTCACCATTTCCACACTGTCTCTCCTCAAAAACAGATGCACCTGTGTACAAAGCGAGCAAACAGAGAACACTGGCTCCGCCTCCTGTTGTGCAGGTGAGCACGCAGGTTAGTGGAGAGAGAGTGAGGCGAGTTGTGGTTAGGCCAAAGAAAAAACTAGACACCAAAATTGCTCTGCACAGCCTGACCTGAAGGCTGTATTTTTCTAACGTGTCAGGTTTGGCAACTGACCTCCTGTGACCAATCCCTCTAAAGCATCCTAACACTTTATGTTTTAGCCACTACCACCACAGCTATTCAAAAGAAGTCAAAATTAACATACAAAGACCACAAGGCACTGTAGAGAAGACAGAGCTTTTGTTCGTCTTGTTTTAAATGGGCCTGGTTGCAAACCATAGGTGTCGGTATGGTCATTTTCCAAAACGCAAATCTAGTCAGGTCCTGCAAGGACCTCGTAGAAATGCGAATGAATTTCTCAGTCTTTAGAAAATGCCCGGTGGTGAACATTTAGCCAAAATTCACTAAATCTATTCCTGATTCTTCCAGTAATTTCTAGCCTTGAGTGAGAATCTTTGTTTCTTTATTCAGCTCCCTGCCTGAATAGTAGGATTATCTAAGCCTGGAAGCTACTTGCATTCACAATCTCGGTATGGATTCAAAAAAGATGTTGTCACCTGTGTACATTATCATCTTTCCAGAAAGATGCTGAGAAATAACTCTGTAAGGCAATATGTGAAGTGTTTGTGAAAATATATATATTTGGTTTGTGTTTTCCCCATGCATGAGCATTCTTCTCTTTCTAGAAAGAATAATTTGCAATGATTCTGTTTCTCTCTGCAGAACTTCGATCTGGAAAAGGAGCCGATTCTAGGGGAATTGTGTCACAAAGGAAACTTATGAAGATAATTTGAGGCAGAATTCTAAAATATATGAACTTTCAGAGAGTGGCCATTTTAGTAGGATAGGGAGTGCTGACCAGCAATTATGACTGAGGGCTGTGGAAAGAATGAAGAGAAACGCTAGTTGGGATTTCCTCTCTGCTCTGCAGTGCAGTGAGTTTTCAAAGAGAGTGCAGGAATATCTATGAAGATAAAGCTTTGGGTATGTTGAGTAACTGTAAAAGAACATCAATGGATTGCTGAGTAGGGTGGGGAATCATAAAAGGAGAAGTCTAGAAATGAAGCAGGCAGCATCTCTAAAAGTAGTCTTATTTCAGCATAAAGTATTCTTTATCAAGAATAATAATTGCTGTAAGTTCCTTTTTCTCTGAGAGAGAATGAAGGAATTGGAGATATTTCAAAGCTTCGGAGGCTCAAAGGAACTTTGGGGGTTTACAGTTACCATATTTATTGGGTTAGATAGTACCTCCCCAAAAGAATTCATATCCTTCCCAGACCTCAGAATGTGATCTTATTTGAAATAGGGTCCTTGCAGATATAATTATCTTAAGATGAGGTCATACTGGAGTAGGGTGGGTCCTTAATCCAATATGATTAATGTCCTTATAAGAAGATGTAAAGAGACACAAAAACAGACATAGAATGTCATGTGATGACAGAGGCAGAGATTGGAGTGATGCTTCTACAAGTCAAGGAATGCCAAGGACTGCCAATAACACCAGAAGCTAAGAGAAAAAGCACAAAACAGATTCTCTCTTAAAGCCTTCAGAGAGAGCACAACCCTGCTGAGTACAACCTTGATCTCAGACTTTTAGCTTCCAGAACTGTGAAAGAATAAATTTCTCCTGTTTAAAGTCACCTAATTTTTAATACTTTGTTATGGAAGCCCTAGGATATTAACACATCACATTGTGCATTTTGCAAATGAAATAACTAGTATAGTCTTTCGTTTTAATTATTTATACCATACAATGGGATTCTCCCTTCTCTCCATGAGGATTAACTGCTATGAAATTGCCCTTCCACCATAAAATAATTAGAAAACTAGATAAAAGTTATGAAACAAATAATGTGAGCCATAAAATAGCCCCAGATCACTGCTTGGAGAGAGTGTTCAGAGTAGGGGACCAAATACGGCCCAGTAATCTCACTGAGTTCAGAAGACAGAGACTGAAGTTTGGGCCAAGGTAGCTAAATTGGAAGGGCTGAATACCAGAAAAGAAGAAGCTACACAGAGAGAACTCCAAAGATTTACAAAGGAGTCTTCTCTAGCCTTTAGCTGAGTCCTGAACTGCTCATGTATGAGAAAGACCTCTGAGGCAGGGAAAGAACTATGACAAAGCAGTAAGCAAATACATAAATACATATAATATGTTATGTATATGCATGAGCATTCTTCTCTCTCCAGAAAGAATCATTTGCAATGATTCTGTTTCTCTCTGCAGAACTTTGATCTTATATCCAGAGCTCACACAAAACTGGAAAGAGTTGTGTAGTGAAGAACCAGAATGTAGAGACTTTATAACATAGTAAGGCACACAAAAAAATGTGCCTCAGTTGTTGGATAAATTATTCTTAAAATCAAAGCAGAGCTGAATCCATCATAACAAAGCTTAAAAGCAAACTTTAAAAGAATCCTTAAACAGATCTGTAGTTACTTAACTGCATAGCAGAATAAAATCTGACTTTCCTGAAAGGAATATAACAAAATCCAGCACACAGCTCCAGATCAAAAATTAGTGGGCATACAAAGACACAAGAAAATATAACTTACAACCAAAAGAAAAATCAATCGATCATAGAAGCAGACTCAAAAATGAAAGAGATAAAACAGTTAATAGGCAAGGACCTTAAATAGCTATTATAAATCTTAAAAATATGCTCAAGGATCCAAAGAAAAGACATCAGTAAAGGGAGGAAATAAATGGAAGGTATAAAATATGCAAATGAAACTTCTATAAATCAAATTAAAAAATATACTAGATAAGATTAGCAGCAGCAGCTTACACACTGAACAAAATAAATATTAGTGAAGTTGAAGTCATAGCAGTAGAAACTATGCCAAATGCAATAGCCCAGAGGAAAAAAGACTGAAAATAAATGAACAGGATTTGGTGAACTGTGGGATAATATAAAGCAGTCTAGCATTTCTGTAACTTGAGTTCCAGAAGAAGGGAGAGAAAAGGAGATGACCGAGAAGTGGTTTGAAGAAATTATGGCCAAATTTTTTTGAATTTGAAGAAAACTATAAATTCACAGATCCAAGAAACTCAAAGAACTCCAAATAAAATAAACATAAAATAACATCAAAGCACATGATAATAATATTGATAAAAAAAAAAACAGTAATAAAGTGAAAATCTTAAAAACCAGCTAGATGAAAGAAGACATTATGAACAGGGGAACAAAGAGTAAAATGATTGCAGACTTCTCATCAGGCTATTCAGAGTATAAATCAATAGAACAACATCTTTAAAGTACAGAAAGAAAAATGTGTTGTCAACCTAGAATTATAACTTGAAATAATTAAAAATCGAAAGTGAAAATCTTTAAAAAATGCAGATGGAGACTTTTTCAGACAAATAAAAGCTGGGAGAAGTTATCATCAATAAACCTGTATTGCAGAAAAGATTTTTTTAAAAAGTTCTTCAAGCAGAATGAAAATGCTTCTAGATGGAAATTTAGATCTACACAAAAGAATAAACAACACAAGAAATGGTAAATATGTAGAAAAATATAAAAGACTTTTCTCGGTTTTCAATTTCTTTAAACAAAATTGACTGCTCAAGCAAAAATAAATAAGAGTATTAGGGGTAACATATGAAGAAAATGTATGACAACAACAGTACAAAAGACAAAGGGGGGAAACTGAAGTATACTTTGTAAAATTCTTATATGTGAAGTGGTAAAACATTATTTAAAGTAGGCTGTGATAAATTCAATATGTATACTATAAAACCTAGAGCAACTACTAAAATAATAATAAAATGTAAAGGTATAAACTCATAAAGAAGATAAAATAAAATCATAAAAAACACACAATTAATCTAAAAGAAGGCAAAGAAAAAAAGAGAAAAGGAACAAAGACCAGATGGGACAAACAGAATGCAAATAGAAATATGATAGACTTAAACTCAACAATGTCGATAATCACATTAATATAAATGATCTAACCACTCCAATTAAAAGACAGAGATTGCCAGAGCATTTTAAAAAATAGACAAGATCTAACTACATGCTATTTACAAGAAATTCACTTTACATATAAGACCACAGATACGTTAAAAGTAAGAGTTTGGAAAAATCTACACCACTTAAAAGAAGAAAGGTCCATATACCAGAGCGATGAGGGTACTTATAATTTTGGCACTCAGAATAACTTTATTTGTTAGATTTCTTGGCAAAGTCTCAATGCCATTGGAAGCATGACTTCTCTCGTGTATCTGATCTCCCAAAAAGACACTCAAACTCTTTGTAAATATGAGCATATCTGAAACAAAGATAGCCCTGCTATGTTACCGCTGTGAAGGAAAGCTGCGAACTAGTCTGTGCCTCTCAGACTTGAATGTGCCTATAAATCACGTAGGGGTCTTATAAAAATGAGAATCTGAACCAAAAGATACAGGGTTGGGCCTAAGAAGATGCATTTCTAACTGGCCCCCTAGTGAATCAGACCACACTTCAGTAGCAGGGGATGAAGATCTTCTTCCCCAAACAATACATAAGCCTCATGTAAACCAGGAACAATTTCTCCCATCAAATATGATTTTTCACTTCCTCTTGTGCCCTCTCCCCTCTCTGGAGAATATTCTGAGAAAAGGTCAATGGGTGCTTGGGGCATAATATGGAAGAGACAGGCTTACTAGTGACCATTTGATCAATTAAGTAGCAGGTGCTTGATTGAGGTCTGGACCAGCTTTAATAACCATTACTTAAAATGTTCTGAAACTTTTTTTAATGCCTAAATTACTTTGGACTTAGACCATTTTTTTTAACAACACAGTGTTCTTACCATAAATAATGTGAAATCTTAAAAATGAGGCTGGTTCTGTGCTTAATAGTACCTGCTTCTGCAGTGTGATAGACGACTCTTGGCTAACCCTATTTCTTGATCCCCCGAGTTAGATTTAGATGCAGGTGTTTATTATGCCCAGCAGATAATACTCTGGCACCACCATGGCCCTACAGAAGAGGCTAATTAGTAAAGAGAAAAATACAAAGGGCAAGAGGGACGGGGGAAAACCACGTCAGCAATGCTTCATGTAGCTATTTTGTGCATTCATCTAAATTACAACCCATAGCTCTGAAAAGGCGGTTGGTTGCATTCAGAACCACAAAAATATTCTGCACTTTGGGGCAAAGATTTTTGTTCACCTGTATTTTCCTCATCTCCAAATAGCCAGGTTCTAGCCAAGAAAGCTCAATGATGGAACACCAAAAGAACTTTCTTGAACTTATTGCTTCCTGGCATGAAAAATTGTATAGCACTAAAATTTCACTCTTTAGAAAAAAAAGATAGAAAGCTATCTTGAATTTCATAATATCATTCTCATTTAGAGCAACAGATAATTATAGTTACAAATTCCTTTCTATTAAGACTTAAAGACTTTTGTCAGATTTACCGAATGACTTTAGATAGACTTTCCATTGAGCAGGAGAGATAGAGAGTAAAGGCTCCTATATATGTTAGGGAACTAGCCCGGAATTAAAAGTTTGAGTAATTCATATTCAGGACCTAGATTGAATAGCTCTAGAACAGAAGCCAGAAGACGATAGCCCATGAGCCAGCCCCCTAGTTTTGTAAATAAAGTTTAATTTAAATATAGCAACTCCCATTTATTCAACTACTACTTCTGCCCAACTACAGCAGAGTTGAGTAGTTATGACAAAGACTATACCTACCAAAGCCAAAAATATTTACTATTTGGCTCTTGAAGAAAAAATTTTCCAACTCCTGCTCTAGAAGAATGGGCAAGGACCAAGAAGTTTTAAGAAGTTGGAAAATTATTTCACTGAGAAGAAACTATCAACTATCAGTACAAAATTTAAGTGAAGTATCTTTGTGAAGTAGTGAGTTTCCTGTAACTGGAAGGGTTTAAGCAGCTTTTAGATGATCACCATCTTTGAACTGTGTGGTGTAGGGCATGTATGTACCGTTCATAGGGCTGGTTTCTTAAATCACTTCTGAAATTCCAGATCATTTTATGCTATCAATTGCACAGACGTCCACATTAGGTTTCTTGAAAAATAGTCTCACTTGACTCACAAAGAAAAACATCTTACATTATAGCTAAGAAAATCTAAAGAAAACATGTATCTTAAAAAGGAGAGCTCTAGGTATCTTCTGGTGGCCAGTTTGTCTGCAATTGGCCCACAGAAGTGACTCTGCTGGACAGAAGCCATGTCTAATTCTGTGACCATTACAGCTCTTAACATGCTGTGATTGTTCCACAGAGATTTGTAAATATAATTTAATGATGTCTCTGTGTAATCTAGATTGCCAAATCTTTCTCCAGTCCTCCTCTTGGGCAGAGAATATATGTGTCAACCCAATTAGATACTCTGAAATATCTACTTCACTGTTAGGCTCTTTTAAAACAACAGTTAAGTATTGTTTTCTAGAAACCAAGGTGGGTGGGCTAATGGAAAAATAAGGTAAGGTTTACAAAGTCAAAGGTTCATCATTGTTTTTCAATTCTTAGCCCAACTGCTTTTATAATATAGCAAATTAAGAGGATTTTTTTTTAAGTTTCCAATTAAAGTGTTTGACATGTCTACTACATTTTAGTTACGGAGCCTCATGAGATTGATCTGGGTTCCATTACTCTGCCAGAGGAACACACTTTGCAATTCTCAAGCCAATTCTTTCTTTGACCAATTTGGCAGTGTGACTGGCTGGGCTTGCAGGTAGTAGAGCAAGCAGTCTCAGTAAAATGTTCCTTTTTATGGTGTTGGCTTTCACCTAAATATCAGCAGGAGGCAATACCACTTGGTCAAGTCTGCCTTTAAGCAACATCAAAGGCGCTGAGCTTAATATGGCTGAGTACAGAGGAATCTAACAACACTCGCAGCTTTGGGTTATAGCCAAGGACACGCAGGTTAAGAATTTTAGCTCTGGGTCTAGATTGACTGACTTCAGGAGCATCCTGAGAGAGATCCATCCACTATCACAGCTAATACAGTTCAAGAAGAGACTCAAGGTGGCGAGAACCGGAGTTCAGACATCACAAAATTGGGGCAGTAGTATAGCTGAGTAAGGAGGTTACCTGACATTTAACCTCAAAGTGTTTGAAACCATGGTAACCAGGCTCAAACAGAAATAAATAGTAGCCAAGTTATTAAAAATCTTACCATTTATTAAGCCTCTCTTTCAAATAATGTTCACTTTGCTTTTAAAGAATAGAGAATTTAAAGCTCAAAGAGGTTTTGATATATTTTTTTTTTTTATTTCAAATTCCAGGACCAGCTGGAAAAATCTCAAGCTACACCTAGTGGAGGTCCTTATATTTATATAGCTCATTTAATTAAGCATCAAAAAGACAGGTAGAACACAAGCAAACCATCCAATACAAATAAGTTATTATAAGAGTCACTTGGGAAATCTCGAGCTAAATCATTGTATTGTACCATTTCAGAAACTCAAAAGAAAAAACATCTGCTCAACTTTCAGTTTCAGAACCCTTCTGCTCCTTGTCCTGCTCTTATCATTTCCTAAATGATATACCCCAAATGCACTTGTATCATAGTTCCTGCTACAGAAGTCCTGTTTGTCTGTACTCTAGCCTCTCCCTCCTTAAAAACCTGCTGCTAGAAAAATGTGGCCTAAATATTTTAGTATTCTTGACACCTGGCAAAGCAGCTAGCACATAATAGGCACTCCACTGTTTAAGTGGGTGGATATACAAATGACACTGAGAGTAGGAAAAGTGTCCTCAACAGACATGGTATTCACCCTGTGGCATCCCTGTCACCCACTCTTTCCCATTAGAATTCATGCCTTTGCTTCTGCTGGTTCTATCATCTAGAGTGCATGGCCCCATGCCTCTTTAAATACTGGCCAGCCACTCTTTAAGGCAGTGCTTCTCAAAGTCTGGTCTCTGAACCACTTGATTAAAAATCATTTAGTATGCTTCTTAAAAATGTAGCTTCTTTGGTCCCAGAGAGACATGTTGAATCAAAATCTCTGGGAGAGAAACCCAGGATAGTGAATTTTAAACTAGCTCCTCAAATGATTCTGGTGCCCATTATCCATGGACACACTCTAAGAAGTTTAATGTCAGTTCAGACCTGCCTTCGGAATTAATCGACCAGGTGATGTCACGTTGTCCCATCTGCACGGGGACCGTGTATGACATAATCACTCGGCAAAAGATCCCAGCCCTACCCACATGGTGACATAACACAGGGTACAATAGGCCATGTCTTTAGAGAAGGGTCCCAAAGGCATGGCCATCGAGGTAGGTGTGGGACCTACTGACTCCCATAACAGGCAATGGTTTCCTTGACAATTTATTATTGAGTGGTACTTTGTGTCTCCCCTGCCCCATTCTGAAAACGATCTGAGACAATGTAAAGAAATACAATTTTACAGAACAAACATTAAGCAGATGTAGAAATAGGAATGAAAGGAAAACAGGACAAGAAAATAAGACAGAATTTAGAAAATACTATAAATAGAAATGACTGAGTTTCCTAGTAACCAGTGAAAATGGAAACATGATGATTTACAATATTCTCAACATTCATAAAAAAAAAAGTTGGTTAGGAAAATATCCTGAATTTCCCTGATACTGGCAATTTGAGCTAAGCATAGCTTCATGTCCTGACAAGCATATCAATCACATGGAATACCTATCCCCATGCCTCCCCATTGGAGGTACAGTGGTTCACCAGTAATTGCCTTTTGTGAATGAAACACACAGTAGACACTGAATATCTACAGGAAAGTTCTAAGCACTTATACCGAAGGATAGAAAACAAGAGGCATTGATGTGGGAGTTCAAAATGGTAGCACTAGAGATTTTTCCTATTTTACTAGAATACCTGATTTGGTTAAATGATGTGGTAATTCCTAAAAAATTTTTGACAGGTTTATCCCCTGTTGATTCCAGGAATAGGACATCATCATAACAGAGCAGCACACTTGCAATCCTAGAAACTAGGGCCATCACGGGATGCAAGAAAATTATAGGACTATGGAAATTATGGGACTATGAAATTCCAAAATTATAGGCTTATGGAATTGGAATGCTTCTCAGTACATGATGATTATTTGGACATTGATAATGAGTGTTGGATCACTCAGCTTGGGTAGGCTTAATAATGGCAAACGTCTCCACCCTGTCAGAGCTGACGGTAGGCACTGAGCTTATTCACAGGGTATTTGTGGTTCCCATAACTGGGATAGCCCCCAAATATCCTACTTTATATAACTTTATGTTGACATAGTGCTTTAGCTTTATAAATTTCTCTCATAAACATTATCTCCTCAAGTTTCAGAGAGTACGTAATGTGTAAGTGCATTCCAAAAGAACTTGATACGAACTCCAGTTTTCCAGATTTCTTTTGTGATGGTTTCCTACCCTCAGCATAAGAAGATGATGTGTTAAATAATATGACAGGCAAAGAACATGGAGATTTTTTTAAATGGCCCCTTATTGCAAACACATCCTATGATAGCTAACTATTGAGCACTTAAGATGTACCGAGCACCATGTTAAGCTCGTTACATGCAGTATCTCAATCTTCACAACTACCCTAAAAACTAAATGCAATTATTATTTCCTATTTTGACAGGTAACAGAACTAGAGCACAGAGAGGACAACTGACCTAAAGCCACACAAGCAAGGGATAAAGCACACATTCAAATACAGGCAGTCCACCTCCCGCACCTGCAGGTTTAACCCCTCCAGAATGCCACCAGGCAGATCGCTCCAATTCAAGAGATGTCCAGAGGTTCCAAGGGAACAAAAGTAGTATCAAAGCTGTGTATAAATAACATTGTATTGGGTTTTTATTGGTGCCTCAGGAAATTACCACTAATTCAGCAGCTTAAAACAACACAAATTTATTATCTCACAGTTCTGTAGGTCAGAAGTCCAACACGCGTCTTACTGGGCTCAAATTGAGGTGTCAGCAGAGCTGCTTTCCTTTCTGGAGGCTCTGGGGGAGAATCTGTTTCTTTGCTCATTAGAACTGTTGGCAGAATTAGTTGCTTGCGGTTATAGAACTGGTATCCCTGTTTCCTTGCTGGCTGTCGGCTGTGGGCTGTTCCCAGCTTCCAGAGGCAACTGTAGCCGTTGGCTGGAGGCTCCTTCCTCCATCTTCAAATACAGCAACGATAGGTTGAGTCCCTGCCACTTTCTGTATCTCCCTGCCTTTTTCCACCACATCTCTCCAGCTCTTCTGCTTTCCTCTTGTTTTTAAGGGCCCTTGGGAATAATCATCCAGGATAATCTCCCTATTTTAAGGTCGGCTCTTGAGCAATCTCAATTCCCTTTTGCCATGTAAGGTACCGCACTCATAGGCAACCAGAGGGACAAATAGCCTGGGGGCCAGAATCCTGACTCCTGCAAATACCAACACTGACGTCTCTCCACATCTAAACCACCTCTCATCCACATAGCTGTCCTAGTTTCTGTGGACTGCACACTGTAAACAAAACTTTCTTAGAAATGGGTCCTTATGTGATTAATTGGGGAGGTAGAAAGAATAAGAGCATGTCACCTGCTTGAATTAGCACTGGCTCATTCTAGCCATAGGAGACAACTATCTCTCAGACTACCTGCTACAGGTGTGGGTTGGCGAATGGAGTGCAGACAAACCAGGTGGAAAATGAAGCTGAATTTCAATCTGGTCAGTTTAATTGGGCTGAGTCACCTGTGAAGGAGGCTTAGTGCTCTGCTGAAGTCTCCTCATGAGCCAATTAGTTTCAAATACGAAAACATTCTCCGCACCTTGACCACAGTTCTAAGCTCACAAACGGGTGTTTTTAATTGTAAGAAGAAATGAAGGAGAGAGTTCCAGGAAGACCAGGTTAAGTTTCTTTAAATGTCTATTTAAATCATAACCTTTCAAATTTTAGTTACTGGAAGTAGCACTTTTTCCACAAGTTAAAATCTCTAAGGTGCTATTCATGAATTTGTCACCTAATTTCCCCTCTTTATTAAACATTCTAAACTTAATTGAAGGAAAGGAAAAATGCAAAATACTTTTAAAATTTCAAAGAGACCCTCAAATGCTGCAAATATGGATTAAATGGAGGTTTCATCTAGATAACTGCAAAAATGTCCTAGCTGCTCTCTCCATGTCCAGCCTCTTTTCCTGGCCTCCTCCACACTGCTACCGAAAATGAGTTCCTAAAGCACACGTCAGTCATTCCATTGCCTTACTGAAAAGTTGTAAATAGTTCCCTGCAGCCTACAAAATAAAGTCCGAATTTCCTAGAATCACTTCAATATCCCTCACAATCTGGTCTTAGCCTATCTTCCTGGCCTCCTCTCCGACTGAGGTCCCAAAGCCCCACCAGGACTCACTCACTCCTGGATCCAGCACCTCAGGCCTCTCTCCATGCCCAAAGCCTCATCGCCATTTCCTTCATGCGTTCCGCAGTCAGGAATGCCTGTGCCTTCCACTTCCAACAGCGGAAATTCAACTCCTTTCCACACTCAGCCTGAATGCCATATGTCCCCATAAATTAATCACATCCTTCTTGGTGCTCCAATAATATTCTGTTTTAACCTCTATATTTAGATACCACCATACTCTGTTCGAGGTCAAGGTCAGGCATCCATGCATCTGCCTTCTTCTCTCAAGTCAGCAACTGTATCTCTCCCCTCCCTAGTGAAGTCAGCATTTAGCCTGGTACCTTAAAAAAGCTTCCATAAACACTGGACAACGAAATTAAATCTGTAATTTCTAATACTGAAAACACTCCTGAGTTTAAGAAACTTTTTTCTCAGGGTGTTACCCAGTGCCCTAGATTCTATTTGGTTAAAAGCACACTGTTACCATATCTTTCAGAATGTAAAGTGATGCGACAATAGAACACATATACTTTTGTCTTCATATGCTACATGTAATCCTTTATAAATAGATCTTTTTTGCATTCTGTAGAGGGTATTCACTTTAAAATCTTTCAATTTTTCTTTGTATTTTCACAATAAATGTTGGCAAAAATTAAAAGATAAATCACGACTTGAAATTTGCTTCCTCAAGAGAGTAGAAGTAAATCAATATTTACAGGAATCAACATGGAGAGCGAGCCAAGAATTCATTGTGGAATTGTAAATGAAAAGCACTTAGGTAAGAGTTTGGTAAAACATGTTTGCTGCCCAGTAGGAAAAAGCATGTACCGTAGTTGACCTTAGGGAATCATGGAAATAAATTCATCATTCCAGTGAAATGTTCTGGTGACACATTTTATTTTTGTAGTGTTAACAGGGCTATCCCTGTTGTCTCTGTGGTTTTAGTGATGCAAGGTGGCACTTTAGAAGTTTCGAATCTGACCTCAGCTTCCTACGAGCCAGGCCCCAAGCACCAGAAGGACCAGGAAAATATAACACCCAATGAGAGACAGAGAGAGATCAAGGGCATGAGAACGAGCAAGCATTTCTACTGCCCTAAAAAAAAAGATGACCCATTTGCTTCCGAAAAGAGTGTCATCCAACACTGAGAGGGGAGTACAAGTGCTGTGATTAGATGACATCCTACAGACACAAGATAAATTGTGATTCTAACAAGATCCAGAAAAATGGAAACAAAATAATACAAAGGAAGGGATAAATATTACAATAGCCAAGATACAGCAACCTTATAAGTCCTGAATAATGTAACATTAAACACTATTACTTGTTCCTAAATATAGCTAAGAAAATAAAAAACAGTATATTAGCCAAGATGTGGAAATAACCTAAGTGTTTTTCATTGATGAATGAATATATAAAGAAAATGTGATAGATAGACAGATCCACAAGAGAGAATATTATTCAGCCTTAAAAAGGAAATCCTGCCATTTGTAACAATATGGATGAACCTGAAGGACATTATACTAAGATAAGCTAGACACAGAAAGACCAATACTATATGTATGATCTCACTTATATGTAGAATCTAAAATAGTCAAATTCATAAAAGATTAGAACAGTGGTTGCAAGGACTTGGTGAGAGAAGGGAGAAATGGGAAAAGTTGGTCAAAGAGTACAAAGTCTCAGGTACACAAGATAAATGAGTTCTGGAAATCTGATGTACAGCAACGTAAATATAATTAACAATACTGTACTGTATACTTGAAACTTGCTAACAGGGTAGATCTTAACTGTTCTCACTACAAAAAATAATAAGAACATGGTACTGTGTGGTGATAGATATGTTAATTAGCTTAATTGTGATATTTCACAATGTATCAAATCATCATGAGGTACATCTAAATATATACAATTTTTATTTGTCAATTACACCTGAATAAAGCTGAAAAGGCAATATTTATTTGAGGCTGTAAAGGGAGTATATACTATATAATATACCTTCCTCTACATCTACATACATTTTAAAAGTATAAAATATCAAAATTATCACTTGGTGGGACTTACAAATATGAGTCTCAAATTATTTTCATAAATATAACATTGACGTTCATCAAATAAAATGTGAAAAAGAACTACTATATTTGCTACTTCTGTGGCCTGAATCAATTCCATCTCTCTCCCTTTCCTCCATGCTAAGGCTAATATACATCCTGGAAATGAAAGTGTTTATGTCTTGCATACTCTGGTAGGGAGAGCAAAATTTAAGTGGAATAAGGAAGAAAAAAAAAAAACTCTCTGTTCCAGGACCTACCTGTCTCATTATACATAATTTAAGTACTGAAGAGTTGTTTAATTTTAAACAACTTTTATAACAGTCTATAAAAAGAGAAACATCACAACTTGTATGTGCTTACTCAGTTGACATTTTTTCCAACCTATTTGGACACACTTGTGCCTACTTAAGCACTCTCTCTGGATTGGCTCCTCAGAGTTTAATTCTGCCTGATTCGTTTCACCAATGGTCTGGAAATACAGTGAGGCAATAATGCACGTCTGTTCCGGGCAACCAACCAAGAGACCGCCCCCTCCCTAGCCAGACTGCTCTGCTCCTGGGTAGGGGTATCTCAACTTTGCCCATGGCTTTGATCTGTTTTTGGTTTTTAAATGCTCCCTGTTGCCTAGTGGGGAGCTAAGTGACTTTGCTTCAATAGACATTATGTCACCCCCTCAGCCCTTATGTAAACAGAATGTCTAACACCTTCACGATGTAAGCCAAGCCAGCCGGCCTAAAGTAGAAGCTGACAAGATAAGTATTTTGCGTCGGCACCTGCAGGCAGAATCGTGCCTCCTCGCATGCAAGCCTTCTGCTAGGTACAACCAGGACATTTAAATTTAGACTCAGCAGCACTTTTTTCTGACTCCTATTAATACTTATTAAAGTCATAATGACATCAGATAGAGGGAAAATAATATTTCTTCTTCCTGAGGCCTTTTTTCCCTAAACATCTAGAGAGTCACTGAACATAAACCTGGAAAGGAGGCAAAGTCTCTTTTTTATAACCACTGCTGCAAATGCGAGTTAATAAGCATTTCTCATATCTCCACAGTGTTTTAGTTTATAATTCTCTCATTGAAATGTTTGATATTATAGTGATAAGAGAAAGAAAGAAGACAGCACACACCAATTTTATTTTATTTTAGAGAAACTGAGTATCAACTAAGTAAGGCACCATGCTAGGTACTTGGGGGAGAGGGGAGGTCAGCGGGGAGGCATCAAGATACATAAAGCATTATATGGTAAAGAATCAGAGAAGTTGGTGTTAAAGGTGATTTGCCCAAATCCACACAGCTGCTGGGTGGCCGAGCCAACACTGGACCTCAAGGCTCCCAACTCCTTCCTGCAAGCCACATGGAGCTCATCTGCAAACATACAGCTGAAATTAGAATTCCATTCTGTGGCGTTCTGCACTAGAAAAAGTCACTAGGCCCCCGATGTTCTTCCGAAGAGTCATGGCATGTGGTCAGCAAATTTCCGAAAGCCTTCCTTGACGAGATGGCATTTGAGCTGGGGTTTAAAGAACAGATAGAACTGAGAAATTGAAGCGGGCAATGGCACAATGTAAATGGGAGAAATCGTGAGAAAAGCCAGAAAAGGGAAATCACAGAGCAGGGTTAGTTGGCTGAATGATATGCATACAAAAATGACTGGAGGAGCTGAAATTGAAAGGGAGTGGAAGTCAGATGGCATCTTGGCTTTATTCAGTAGGCCATAAGGATTCAATGAAGGTGATGGAGGAGGGATCACATCACATCTGTGCTACAGAAAAACTGAGCTGGTCTTAATGTAAGGACAGATTGGCAGTAGAGGAGACCAGCATAGGAGTCAAGGCCAAGATCATAAAGCCCTCATCTAGGGAACGTGGGGAGAAAATGGAAAAAAGAGAAGTTGGGAGTGAGGGAGTTTAGAAGCAAAAACAGTCAATCTGGCAAGTGACTGAATGTGGGAGTGAGGGCAGAGATTGAGGATGAACCTGAGTAATTAACACACAAGTTCTCAAACCTTAGTGTCCACTCTCAACTCCAAGTGAGTTTGTTAAAATGTAGATCCCCACACCAGATTTCCTGAGTTGGGGCAGGTCCAAGAAGTTGCAATATGAACAAATAGCTAGGTCTGTGCTGATCCAGACTCTTTGTGACTGGCCTGCAATGAAAGAAGTACAGAAATGGAGACTACCTAGACAGTTTGACAGCAATTTGACTGATAATTTTATATCAATGGAATCTGATCATTAAAAATTTCATGTGCATATTGAGTTTTTCCATTTCACTTTTCTAGTAATTCATTTTTAACAAATTTTACAATATTATGAGTCCACAGAAATTAATTTAAAAAAAAAAACAAAGTGGTTCCTGCACAAAGATAGTTTGAGAAGCACTGCACATATTATATGATTCTAGTGCAGAACCACACTTTGAATACATGGGTTAGTAAAAGAGAAAGGAAATACATGAGAAGGTGTTCAGAACTGAGAGGCTTCCCTATAGCTGACATCTGACCTTCTGAAAACACTGGCTGCTGGGATCTTCATCACCGTGGTCCATTTTATCACCAGGCCACTGAGCCTCCATGGTGGTTCACGTGAAAGCCTGGCATCTGTCTGGCATCATGCCTTATGGCTATATATTATCTTCTCACTCCTGTGGCTGGATGTGCTCCCTCCGCCCCAAACTCATGGTTATCTCAGCCCCATGTCGTAGGTCTAGTGCCACATGCCAACCCTTCTGATTCTTTTACTATTTCTCAGGAAATGTTCCAAATCACAGCTGCAGTCCAGAGGATGGAAAAAGGGTGAGCAAGCAGCACTATAGAAGCTAGGTAAGAATTTCTTAGAAGGATTGTAAGAAGGGAAAAAGGAGTGCCAAAGTGATAAAGGCTTGCAGGAAAGAGGACGAAGACCCAAGACTGAATCATGAGTTGCCTCTGACGGAAGAATTTCAGCAGTGTGGTGAGGACAGAAGTCAGACAGCAAAGGGAGAGAAGAAAGTGGGTGGTGGGAAGGAAAGAGCAACTTCCCTGAATCATGGAGGTGGTGGCGGGGGTGGGGGAATTAACATTGCAAAACTGTTTTATTGTGTCACTGGTGTTACCCCGAATATTAATGCTACTCTAAATAATAATTTTCTCCAAAAATCTCCAAATTCTCCTCTTACTATCTACTAGTGGTTAATGTAAATTTGCAGCTATAAAACTCTCAGTTTTTGCCTTGCTGATAACACAGAATAAGTGTCACTGGTCATTCTTTAAGACAAAAGGCCATGCAGGTGTATAATACTTACGTTTTCTTGCAAAGAAAAATGCAGTTTCTATTTAAGCTTACACAACGTTTAGAGAATAAACATGGGGGAGAAAGTTGAGGGTAAACTGGAGTCTACTTTCATAAATTTCTTGGATTTGTGCCCTACCTAAATTGACAGAATTTAAAACAGAAACGCAGGAAAGCATCTTTGTGATTTTTCCAGAAGGAACAAATTTTTTTTTTAAACTTTATTATTTAGAAACAAGAAGCCAATAGGCTCACTAACAACCCCCAAATGCCCCAGATGCTTGATCTCAAACTTAGAAAAGACATCAGCCTATTTTTATTATTTTCTAAAATAAATATGAGAGGTGAGATATAGAAGAAAGGCCAATCACAACTGCAAAAAGCAGGCTTGACCTCAGAGTTCTCTGATCCAAGAAAACCATTCACAGACATCTTCAGCAAAGTCCATTCTTAAGGATGTCCGAAGCATATAAGATAAAAGCATGAAGAGCCACGACATCGATGAAAGACAAGAACTTTCACTGCACTTCCTGTGCGTTAAAATTGATTATTTCATTCTCTGGCTTAGGCTGCTGTTTAAAAGAATAGCTCTGGATATATTCACTAACTTGATTGTGGTGATCGTTTCACAGGTACACATATTATGTCAAAGCTTACTGTATTGTACACTTTAAATAAATATTGTATGTCTATTATACCTCAGAAAAAGCTGTTTTAAAAAAACAATCACTCAGAGATATACAACAGAGAATCCTCCTAGAATTGATTTCTGAGCATCATCCAGTCTGGGATTTCTCACCTGTGTTCCATGGAATTAGAGGCTGTAGCAATCAGGGTCTCGCTGGGGAAAGAGAAACCTCTGCAAGTGTTCACAGAAGAGGGAATTTAATGCAAGAAGCTGGTAGCAGAATCATGGGAGAACTAAGTAGCCAAGCAGGTCATTGTGAGACAATCCATGGATTAGCAACAGCAGGAAGCCTCTTCCACCTGCAGGAAGAAGGGGAGAGTGTGGGGCCTTCCAGAGAGAACTGAAGCCACAGAAGAGCAGTAGCAGCTGGAAATGCAGCCTTCTAGAGTCCCGCCCTGCCCTACAGAGAAGACCAGGGAAAGGGTCAAGAGTGGATCTGGGAGCAGAGAGAACTGGGTATGACACAAAGCTGTTTCAGAAAAAAAAGGGGGGTTACAGAGTAAAAGTAATTAAAAAAAAAAAAAACTGTTAAAACAAGTTGGCAGACTTCTTTACCATAGAGCTTGCCAGGGCTTTAATATGCTAGTAAACTTATAAATCTCAAAGAGAGGAATATGATATACAGTGCTTCTGTGATCTTCATTTACAGAACATGTTGGAAAAGTAGTGTTCTATGAAATACTATTTGGAAAATGCTGATCTGGCCCAATATTCACATTTAATAGACAAGGAAAGAGAAGACCTGGAATTTGGTTAAGTGGCTTAAACAAGATAGTATAAAAAAGAATAATACTAAGACCAGAGGGTAGTGTCAAGCTTCCTGAATGTTAATCAGTGAACTTTCCTCAACTCTGCATTGAATAGGCCTTAAGTACCTCCTAGCATCATCAAAAGAACCAGCTACTTAACCATTGTAGTGAGCAATGAGTCATTTTGGTCATATAAACTACCGGGCTCCATGGAGATAAGCATAATCTGCTGTTAGGTTAAAGACAACCAAAGGCACCAATACTATGGGAAAAGAACAGATTTAGCAGAGGAAATAAATGCGATAGAGTTGCCGAATTTATTAATGGGGGGGGGGGGGAAAGGGGAAAAGCAGGAGAGGAAGAGAGAAACAAACCTCCACTGGGGACTACTTACATCCCTGCAGTCATGTCGGCATCCCCATCTAATAACGACTACCCATATGTGTGTACAACAACAGGGTCAAACCACCTCAATTTAGATTAAATAACCAAGGTGCCAGATTTGTGGGACTAGTTCCCAAAGCTGGTGTTAAGGGATTCTTCCCTAAATAGACCCCACAAAAATGCAAAGGCTTGTTCAATGGCCCCCTGGGAGAACACAATTCTCCAAATACCTTTATCTGAAGGCACCTGCGTCCTCCCATTACTACCCTCCATTAGTCTTAGCACTGCCTTTCAGTATCATTCCACTTTTGGCTCAGGTAAATGTCTATCCTACTACAGAGAGTGTTAAACTACAGCACATACTAAGTCAGATGTGATGAAACAAAGCTGAATTCCTCAAGCCCACTGATACTTCCATGGCCCCAAGCTCTTCCCTATTTTCCAGACATTCATCTCTGCAGGGGTTGAGAGGGGGATAAGAAGTAATTTAACTAGAATTCAGTGAGAAAAATGGATAGTTGGCATGAGGAGAATTGGGGAGAATTCATGAAATGTCTCACCTGTACAATATTTGTAACGAAATGCTGAGTTCTCAAAATATCTCAAATAAATTGCTAGCTGTTCAATAGCACTCTTTAGAGTTGTCATGTTGCTTGTTTACATTATAGCATTTCTCATTTATTTATCATCAATCTGTGTAGCCCTTTCACACAGAAAATAGTTCAAAACAAATAAATCTAATCTATACATCACTTACAAAAACCTCTGGATTTACGGAGTCTCTATTAATTTAGTTTTAATCTGATCTAAACAGTCTCTCCTGAGGAAACCTTTTAAAGTCCTCTGATCCTGCCTCTAGGGATAGTAAAAAATACATTTGTGTTTCTCAATCCAAAAGTCGTACTAAGTTCTAATATACATTTTCATAAAGGAAAGAAAACTATTTAACCCCTCCCCTAACAACCCCCCCCCCGCCAATTTCAATAACTTACAAGCACAGAATTCCTATAATTCTTGTTCATTCTTCAGGCTTCTTTCTTTTACTCCCCCAAATCCTGCAGAGCATGGATCAAACAGGGCACAAGCCAGGCAGAAATTTAATCGCTCATATCTCTGCCTAAGGGATTGTCTAGGTACTATGGTGACAGACACCTCACTGAAAGTATGTAGAAGAAAAAAGATTTTTAAACTCCTGGATGAGAGAGTGAGAGAGGAAAAAAAGAAAAAGAGAAAGAGAAATAGAGAGACAGAGAGAAACAGAGGGAGAGGGACTGATTGCTAATGGATTTGGTATCAACACGGAAGTACAAAAAAAAGGCCTACGTAGTCAATCAGAATTACTTATTTAGCCACCAACGTGGTAAAACACCAGAAACAAAATATTATTCAAGAATATTAAAATATCATTCTACTTCTATTCTCTTAAACAGCATATTTTGAATTTTAAGATTTTTATTGATTTGGTTTTCTGGTTAAATGTACAGCTTCCAAAGGATTTTTAGGGCAGTGAAACTATTCCGTACACTATAATAATGGACATATGTCATTATACATTCGTCCAAACCCACAGAATGTTCCGCACCAAAAGTGAAATGTAACATAAACTATGGACTTTGAGTGAGAATGATGTATTAAGGTAGGTTTATCAACTGTAACAAAGGTACCACTCAGGTTAAAGGTGTCGATAAGCAGGGAGGCTCTTCATTTCAGAGCAGGCAGTACATAGGAAATCCCCGTACCTTCCACTCAATTTTGCTTTAGACCGCAAACTGCTTTAAAAATAAAGAATGTAGTCAGCAATAATGTAGTGGCTATGTGTAGAGCCAGAGGGAAGATAGAACAATCAGGGGGATCGTTTCACAAACTATATAAATGTCTAACCAATATACTGTATACTTGAAACTAATAATAAAATAAAATGCTAAAAAAAAAAGTAAATATGATGTGTATTTTAAAAAATGCACAGCTCTGTTGTTAACTTATTCAGATATAGCGTATTCGAATAAAATCTGAAAAAAAACAAAGTCAAGTAAAACTTTCAGTGCTTCATTTTATAGTTGACAAAGCTCTGCCTTTACAATATTTAAACATAATTCATAGATTTAAAAGAGGGGAGAGAAAATAATTGGTCTCAGAGATTAAGCCAGGCCAATTTAAAAAACCTCCCAGCCTAATCAGCACATAAAATACCTCACTGATATGGTTAGTTCATGCTCTGCTGATACACAAATCAGAATTTTTTGCCAGCCCATGTTCATGTACAGGAAACCAACAAGACTGTAAACACAGGAACAACAATCAACAAACGCAGATGTTTAAGGCTGGAAGTCACATTCTGGACAAGGTGAAAAGGGTAAGTGGCAAGAGAGTCATAGTAAGGACTGAGGCGGATATCAAAGTTCAGCGTGGAGCGGGACCACCAGGCTCTGCTGCCAGGCACTGTTTTCTGCCTGCAGTGAAGCCACTCCACTCCCCTGCCCGCCCCCCACCCCTTCCCGTACAGAGCTCTGTGATGATGAGAAAACAATCTGAACATAAAATCAGTACTATGGAGCAAGGATGTTTCAGGCCTAGGACAATCCCGACCTATCTAGCAGGATCAGTAATCAAGGGCGTATGCCCATGAACCTGAAAGTCAGGAAGGCTCTCCCACTGAGAACCAGAACCTCATTCTGCAAAAATGTCTGAAGGGTAGTCTTCGACCCAGTCATATGGGATTGGGTTAGAGATAACAAGACCGTGGGGACCTATCAAGGAATTACCTGATGTAATTTAGATATCATCTCTATTTTGGACCCAATCTCTTTAATAATAGATATGGGAAGGGCAGGAAGAGAATTGGTGCCTGCAGACATCGGAGGAACAATGTGGCTCAGAGCAACGTGGTTTTCAACTCACTTTCGGAGCAGAAAACAATTCTTTGGGGTCAGCTGTCCTCCCACACACCAAACAAGGGGTTATTTATAGATATGCATAGCTTTTTCTTTTCTAAAAACAGAGTTCTAGGAGAGAATGCTATATCCACTAAGAGAAAACTCATAAAATTCCAGATTTGGGCAAACCCACCCCTTGCCCAAGGCTATGCTCTTGCATCCTTTTGTAATTTCTCCTTAATTACTCATGCCTGACCAACAACCTTATGATTCTGTTCCCGTGATGTGTTAGGATCTCTGTGGTTCTATTGGTTGTCCCTCGGCCTTAAGATATAACTAACATGGTGAAAGGAAATGATCCTGAATAAATCTAACACATTTAATTGTAAACATAAGAGATTAGATGATATGCAAGAATCTCTAAAGCTCTAAAGTCTCTGATCTATGGATAACACAAATTTACCAATAATCCCAAACTTTTATAAATTATAGAGAAAGCCCAGCATAAAAACGGGTTGTCCATTGCTGGGCATGTTTCCCAGAAAAACAATGTTATGGAAGGTTGCTGTGACCCCAGCCAGCTCCAGACTCTGACTTTATCCATAAGGGTGCTGAAACACTGTATTTACAATGGGAAAAAAATAAAGAACAATATTTTCAAAACACTAGTAATTGAACAGAAAAATCCAATCAACTTCAGTGAACTACAGTGTCGTTTATTTCTGATGCCTATGGTAGAAGATTAGCAGGTATAACTCTGAGGTTCTGAGAGTTTCTGGCATTCTCAAAAACTTTAGGGATTGACAGCCCTGGTCCTTTAGTAACTCTAATGTTGATTGATTAAAACAGGAATGGTTTTCCTGCTCCTCGATACAACTGTCACCACTTTCATATATTCCAGGTGAGCCTGGGCCATTTTCTGGCTCACAAGATTCCAGAAGGCAAAAGCTGAAAGGGAGATGGGAGCCAGGATGTTGAAGAAGAGATGAGGGGATTATGAGAGGAGAAATATATCTAAATAAAAGCAACTCCACTGTCATGATGAAAACAGAGAAAGGAGAACAGAATGCACTAGCTCTTTGTGGGAAACACGAAGGAGAAAACGATGCCAGCTGTGCCCCATACTAGTCCCAGGGTGACACCCTGTAGCCAGGGCAGCCGTGTTGCCCGGCTCATGGTTGGGTTGAACAATGGCCTCAGGGAGAGTGGGACAGAAAAGTTAATGTGTAATAATAGCTGTTTACATGCCTGGGAACTCTGCAAACTGTTTATATCTTAGGGAATTTCTATATTGATTTCTACTCCTTTTCCTCAGATACTTATGGAAGCCTCTAGTCAGGAACACAATTATCTGATTAAAATATTGCTACTTTTCTTCCCAGTACTGGAAGCCCTGAAGGTAATGTGACCAAAATTCAGACAAGGGTTGGAGGTGGGGCAGGGGCGGGGAGGGGGGAGGGCGGACAGAATAAGACTCAAAATAAAAAAATTAAGATAAAACTGTAATGACTTTATATTAAGAAAAAATAAGCATTCTATGGAATAACGCAGTTTTAAATACAGGATGGGAAGCAGAGAGTAGAAGACCAACTTGTGAAAAAGTTACAGAAACCTGGTTAATTATATAAGAAATTTTACCTTCTTCATTTTCCTTTTATAACAGCTCTAAATAGATAAAGATGACAGAGCTCTTATCATTAAGAGTCTGCTATACTACCTTTGATATCTAATATTCACCCACCTACCCGCCCACCCTCCATATTCAAGTAAAATATTAATTTGAAATCCAACATTTAAAGTAGCTAAATTCTGAAGACACAGTGATGAAGCCTAACTATTGGAAGATGAATAAAGTTCTGAACATTGGGGTTTTTTTTCCCACTTACACAGTTTGTTATATCACTGGGAATCCTACCTCCATGCTAATCAGAGGTAAGCTCTTAAGTAGAGGAACTAAGCATGATTAAGCATATTTAAAAAGGATTTATACCCATTCTTAGAAAGACAACTAGAGGAAACACCATCTGAGGTCTAAACAATGATATCTGCTTGCCCTTTGATCTGCGTTTAAGAACACTTTGTACAACTCTTTGTTGAAATACTACTGAATTTCACATTTACTATTTTAAATCTCTTTAGGAGAAAATGTACTGCCTCTTTGAACCCCAGTCTCCAAACTACTTTTTCTGTGAGTAGCTTGCAGACATGGATTCATTTTCTGCTAACAAAAATCTTGATAAGTACAGGCAGCTTTAGTGAAAAATAGTACCACTGACCTGTGTTTGTGAGAAAAAGACAGTACAGTGTATCTGGTTACAAATACAAGTAAGGAATATTTCATTTTTCTTCTAATTTATGTTTCCCAAGAGTAATTTTGTCAGAAGATTGCCAGTATTTTTAGTACAAGTTTCTTATTACTTGCACTAATACATACTGATTCCCCTTTCTGACCATAATATGAGTCTTTTATTTCATTTTATCCTAGCATCTGGAGATCAACATCTCATTAATTAAAAATAAATAAATGAAGTCCGAAATGCAGACATTTCAAGAAACCTTTGTACTGGTCTCAGATGTAACACATATTACAAATTAATATACATATGGGTAGCTAATACAAGAGGTTTATTAATATAGCATTTTGATATACATCAAATACCATGATACCTCAATGTCCTAAATGTCTTCAGTTACTTATAAGTCTACCATATCCAAATGATAACCAGATTAGTAAAATATAAATTTTAAATAGGAGATATGTTTACATTTTCATGAATTCAATTTTTATTAAGCACCTTCTGTGTACTTGGAATTATGTTAGGGACTTATGTTACAACAGCAGATAAGCCTGGTTGCCTTTTGAGACAGATATCCTAGAGGAGTGACAAATACATGAGTAAGCAAATTTAAAAAGAAAAAATACAGTCCTTGTGATAAGTGCAACCAAGGAAATAAACAGGGTGCTGTGATGGTAAAGAAGTAGGTAGGGGTGGCGGCAGTACTGATTTCTACAGGGTGGTTAGAAAAGGCTTCTCTAAGAAGGTGAATTTTAAGCTAAGACCTGAAGGATGTTTAGTGATACTTCTCCAAGGTCATCAAATTGGCAGGCTTGCTTATTAGGCTGCCAAGACATTTTTAGCATTAGAAAACAAGTAGAAAATGGCACTTGTGGCCCTAATTGCATGCAGGTTCATGAGTACACCAGCTTCCCTGGGCACTCTGCACACCAGCCAGTTAACACTTAGGAGGTTACACACCCCCAGCCTATTCACCCAGAGGGAGTTTAAAACAGTCAGCATAAACAACAGTGAGCTGGTCCAATGACCAGCATTTAGGATATGCAAGAGAAATTTATCCTGTTGATTCATACTTCCTGATAGCTACTCTGGTTGACAAGGCTCAGGGTTTTTAAATGTATTTCATGAGTAAATTATTCCTCGGTCCCAAGGAAAAATGTTTACAACTATGTAACACTTTCCCTTATATTTTCAGTTTATAACTTATCTAACTCAGGGGATATGAGTACTTAAAAACACCTTACTGTAATATGTATCTTTCTGCAGGTTCTTTAATAGATGAGTCATGTAATGCAACATGCCATTGACATGGATTAGCAAATCTGTGGAATTCTCCCAACATCCTTAGAGAATCCACATTGCTATGCAATTACTTTCTTCAAATGAATTGTCCTTCTGCTCTGAGCCCTTTTAGCCTCTCATTATGAAACCCCCCTTTCCTACTGCTAAATGGATTAAGATTAAATAGAATTGCTTGAATGGCAGGTGGCATGACTTTGTGACTTGAATCCTACTTATTTTTTCAGAAAAAAATTGGAAAGGGTTTTTTCCTCTAAGTACCCATGTTGAGTCCAGAACTGGACCTACAAACTAGTAGTTATAACTTGTAGTCAGAAAGCCCAGTGGTTTGATAGGAGGGGCTTGGGACAGAGTTCCCTACCCAGGAATCTTTCAGTTCCATATCAGCCTGTCCCAGGCCTGAAATTAACACTAGTACTGTTGAATTCTCTTGGAATTTTTCAGTTTTTTTTTTTTTTTTGGATCTTTAACAATCTCTCATGAAAATATCCCTATGGAGATACTATGTTAAACCATCACTTTACCAGGATTAGTCCACAACCAGCTTCAAGCACTGTGACTCAGGAAAATGTGTTTACCTATAGACCAAGAAAAGTCAAAAAAGCAAGGAACGAGAATTTGGAGGTCACTAAACACAGAAAATGTCATCGTACTTTACAAACTTGCCTCAAGCCAACTCTCACAATTTCAAGTAACATCTAAAGCAGTGGTTCCCAAACACTGGAATCGCCTGGGGATACTGATACCTAGCTTCCACCCCACAGATTCAGATTTAATTAATATGGGTACCACTTGGGCATCTGGATTTTAAAAGCCACCAGGTGATTTTAATGTGTACAATGTTTGGGAGCCACTAACAAGATTGCTCTTAATCTCTTACTGGGATGATTTAATGATTGCCTTCAGATGTGAAGATCTTCTGTGCCAGTGCTTCTTGACCATGGTAGCACATTAAAAAAAAAAAAAATACCAGAGACAAACTCAAAGATTCTGACTTAACTGCTCTAGGGAGCAGCCCAAGCATCCCTTTGTTAAGTGTCCTCAGGTGCTGCTAATGGGTAGCCAAGGTGGAGAATCTCGATCCAAGCCCAGAAACTGTTTCCATGGAGACTATAACACGATTCTTTGAAAGAGCCAGAAGTGCTGTTCTTCCTCCACTTTGTCCAGGTTGGGACTATCCCCAGGAGGCAGTAAAACACTTGCCCAAAGCTGCCAGGAAACCTGGGGGTCGGAGGTGGTGGAGTGGTGAGGAAGAGGGCAAGAGGTGTGATCTACTAAGCCAGAAGCAGCAGAGATGTTAGAATAAGGAATAGTGCTGGTCCTCTGCATGTTCCCCCACCCCAAACTTCATTGACTGGCAAGAGAATTTACTTAGAATGCTTCCTGGAAGCAGCTCAACTTTGGATTTAGTTCCAAAAAATTGTGAGAGTTCTTGTCCAATCAGAACCCTTGGCATTACAAGTAGCAAGATTGGCAGGCCTTGAGCCTTCACTCCCTGTGAGATTCTATGTCATGAATTTCCCAGGAAGATTTCTGCTCCACTTGAATGCCAATCGTCCTCTTCCACATCCCCCCGCTTCACCCCCACTCCTCCTTTATTCCCCCCAAACTCAGCGGAGTTAAGAATCATCCCATAGATATACTTGCAAAGAACTCGCTAAAATATTTTACATGAGAGTCATTCAAGTAAATAATGTCCTTAAATGACAGAGGTCTTTGACGTGGCTTAGCGACGTGCGTGCTACTTTGGCAAGTGTCTGCTAACCCACTTTAGGGCCTGGGCTGAGCCACGCGTCCCATGGGAAAGAAAGTCCGCGGAGACTCACCCCACAGTGCCGCTGCATCCACTCCGGGCGTGCCTATTGCACCCCTATTTCTCTCCGCGGAGAACGCATCCCCAACATTCTTTTATGGACGCTAAACTGAGTCATTCTTTGAATGAAGAGTACACTAATCTGAGGCATTGATTCCGGAAAAAAAGCCTTCCTTAACCGTTCTCATTTACAGATGAGAAAACTCCGGGGGGGTGGGGGGAGGAGGCTATGTGACTCCGTCCGGGTTTGCCACAGAACATTTGTGGCGGAGCTCGATTTAGACGCCCTTGAATTTCCATTCTGTTGCCTGGCAACTGGTTCAGACCAGCTCAGCGCCCAACCTCGGCCCCTAACCCGCACCCTTTCTCTGCCCGTAAAGCTTGGGCAGCATTGATCAGAAGTTCAGCCTTTGGAGGCACTGGCGAAAGGCATGTGAGCAAGGGTACTGGATTGGTTATTCCAATTGGGTTCGGGGTCCAGCCCCAATCCCGCGCCAGCCCTGACTGGCCCCGACTGGCGCGCCTTCCGCGGTCCTTCAGGCACCTTCCTTTGTAACCTTCTCTTCCCCGCCCCCCTCCAATTCCGTGAATACCACTTAACACAATCACGTCAAGTTTCCAAAGTTCTCAGCTGCTGTCAGATTCCCTGAATGTCCCGGTGGGAAAACTGGCATTCAGAGCATTAAGGGTGCAGAAGAAAACAGGAGGGGGAAAGAGTGCTGTGAAGCCTTCTGCTTCCCGGCTGGCTACACCCCGGCCGGACTTTTCTGCCACGGCCGAATTAACTTGGCCTGAGCTGGGCACTCTTGGGGAAAGCGAGGAACGTGCTCGCGGCGCCCTCAAAGACGCGCCTGCGGGACGCCGCACTTTGGGAGCCCCAGGCCTCGGCCAGTCCGCCGCCTCCTGCGGCCGCGGTGCGCAACACAACCCGCGACTAGGGGGGCCGCACATGTTGCCCACCGCCGCGGCGCAGGTGGCGGGAAAGCAGCCCGCCTACCCTAGCGTTCCCGCCTAGACAACCCGGACCGGAGCGCCAAGGGCTCCTCCACCCTCTCACTTCGCACCTCCCCAGTCCCAGAAAAGTGGAAAAAGGGCAATGTCTTCGTTGTTACGCTACCCCAAATCCTTACCCAGGTTCACAAAGCTCATGACCATGTCTGCGTCGTTGAGGAAGGCGCTGTCCTGCGCGCTGGTCATTGGGGACGCGCCGCCGCCTCCAGGTCCAGGGGCCAAAAGGCTCTTACGGTTCAGGGGGTGCGCAGCTCCAGGGGGCGGCTGCCGGAGCTGGGACGCGCTGGCCCCTCCGCGGCGCCTGGGCTGCCGCCTCTCCTCGTCCGATGTCCGGTCCTCGTCGTCGTCGTTGGACAGGGCGTTGTACAGATCCAGCATGAAGAGCGGCGCGGACTTGAGCCGTCCGGGAGGGGGCTCCTCGCGACCCTGCTGCTGCTGGAGCACAGGGAGCTGCGGCTGTTGGAGGCCGTGTAAGGGCCGGGGCCGGTGAGGAAGCCCCAGCACCGAGAGGATCTCCTTCTGCATCTCCCGCTTCTCGTGCGTCTTGAGTCTGCGGTAGAGGAAGCCGGAGGAGGAGGACGGCGGCGGCTGCTCCGCTTGGCCTCGGGTCCCGCCGTCCCCCAGCAGCGCCCCCCCGCCGGCGGCGGCGGCGGCGGCGGGCAGGGACGGCAGCAGTGGCGGGGGCCCGCAGCAGCTACACAGCAGCCCCCACCACCAGCACAGCCACTGCGCCCTCCGCCCCAGTCCCGGCATCCCCGCCCGGCCGGGCTGGCCCCGTGGGCCCCGCGAGGCGTGGAGCAGCGGAGCGAGGCCGGAGCGCCGCCGCTGTGGCCCTTGGCGTGAACAGCCCCCGCCACCTCTCGGCGGGCTCGCTTCCCCTTCCTGGACCTCAGTCCTTATCTCTCATGATCCACTGAGGCGCCCCTAATTGCCCAGGCTTCAAGGGAGGAGATGGGGCAGGTCAACAGGAAAACCAGTTGGGTAGGAGAAGGGGGAGCTCCGCACTCCCGTGCAGGTCTCTAGAAGCGCAAGGTCCAGACCAGGTGAGTTCGAGTCGGAGCTGCTCTGTAGCCTGCACCCTTGCCTCTGGGCAGGTCACGGCGCGGTCGTACTCCTGCCTCGCGGCCGGCGCACGTGCGCTGCCCCTCGCTCTCCCAGGCGGCTTAGTGGGACCAGGAAGGCTGGGGAGCAGGGCTGCTCACCAGCTGGGGCGTTATGCCAGGCAGCATCCCCGCGCACGCATCTCTCTGGCTCGCACTGCCGCTGCGAAGTTTACCCCGCCGTAGGGCCCAGGCTGTGGCGACAAAGAGTCCCGAGATGCCAATCTTCTTCTCGAGGTTTAACTCGCTTCTTGCTCACAAACTCCGCTCCCCTCCGCCCTCGGGCACTGCCGCTCCCCCTCAAATTATCCGCGCGCTGCTTGACTCTCCAAGCAGAGGCGGCAGGGATCTTCCTTTCCGTTCAGTGCTCTCCCGGCTGCCTTGCAAACCCGGCTCTCAGATGGATGTTAGGGAAGGGGACCGGTGCGCGGAGCAGTGGCCGCGGCGTCGGCGCCGGAATTCGCAGTCTCCCGCCTCCTGGCGCTGCGCTATCCGCAGCAGCCAACGTGGGCTTTCTGGTGCGCTTCTTGCTCAGGTACCGCACTCCAGCCCCCGGGACTCTCCGCCCTCCCGTCTAACGGACAGGCGGGCAGCCAATGGAGATGCCCATCTCTCCTGTATTTAAATAGGCCCGCCCCCTTCTTTCACCCTCCCTCTCCCGAGAGGCGTCGCCTGGGCGGCGCGTAGGTTTCAAGTACACAGAAAATTCTTGAAGGCATCCAAGGAGCCGTGAGGTAGCAAAGGAAAAGAAGCTATTACTAGTAAGAATGATCTGATCAACGCCCCTATATGAACCTTTCTCTTTTATGATCACACAAAACGCCTCGATGCTTTAACTGAATAAGAGCAAAATCAGCTGTTAAATCTCTTTCTTAGTTTCTTTTATTGATGTACTATAGTCGTTTAGCAGACATGTGGCTTTGAAACGCAGCTGCCGCAAGTTGGGACACACCTTCCCAAGAAGCTGCTCACAAACTAGCCACCGAGACCGCCAACTGTAAGCCAGACCCTGCGTCCGAGGGTTCAGGGACCAAACATTTTGACGTATGTCTTCATTTGGGCTTTGGCTTGGCTTCTTAAGTTTACACCCAAGATAAAGAGGATATAATCAGATAATATAAGAGAAAAGCCATATACAATAGATGCAAGATACATGATACAAGATAAAAAAAAAAATGAGGCGAAGTGGTAAAGCTAATCCTAGTAACGGTAGGGGCTTGGCATGTTCCCATTCTGGATAGTACACAGGGTCCTGAAACTCGGATTCCTATAAACATTAGACGAGATCCAGCATGCAAAACATATGTTCTACTTTCATGGCAGGCATACTTCTCAATCAAAGACACTACCCCCTCTGTCAAGCAACACCACCACCACCTGCCTTTCAGGATGCAAATTTATTTGCCCTTACACTATCCACTATCCATGCACAGTAATCAATGGATCTGGGCACATTAACTTAAAACATTAGAATCTTTTATGTGGTGAAAAGTGTGTGGATTCAAAAGCAAAAACTACTTTTGCTGAACCTGCCAGCCTTAGTTCACATAGTCCAAGGCATTTGAGAGCCAGAATACGGGATTCGTGGACTTATGAGATCATGAGGTTTCTGCTGATCTGAAGCTTGTAAGCATTTTTAACTTATTTCAAAGAATCTGTTTTGCATGGGTCAGGGTCTTTACCTCCCACCATTCCATCATCACCTGAATCGCTCTTTTGTGTTTTGGCCCAAACACAGTGGTCATTTAGGACAGTTTTTAATTCCACAAGTGTCCTATAGCCATTGATCTCAGGTGAGACGATTCCAGCAAAACTGGAGGCCAGTCTTTAACCATCTGCAGGGATTCTTTTCACCTGGAAAGAAAATACACCTCTACTTGGTCTGGGATGGCAAGACCCTTCGAATCCAAAAGTCTCCATCACATTTTTTTCTGTATCGAACTTGTTATGAGCACAAATTTATTGCAGTACATAAAATCACAGCAGTCAATCTGATTGGAAGATCTGAAATCTCAGCAAATATATGTAGGCTTCCTGCCAAGGTCTTCCTTTCTCAAACCTAGTTACATCTTCTTCTTAAGAATTCTAGTGAGAGACAAGCAGAGTAAAAGCAGTTCCAACCTATAAGGGCAATAGGGAAAGCACTAGAAAACTCTAAGAATCAAGAGCATAGACAAGGGCATCTAGGTAAGGCTAGGCCATTTAAAATACAAAAGCAGATTGGGACACATCTATTGTATATGCACCTCTCATAAATGCATATATGAGCTAGTGGAGATACACACATCATCTTCCTCTTAGATACTTAGTAAAAGGTAGATGGACCTGTATGACATGGGTCTAAAATGGCACTTAGCAATTTATTGTCAATTAAAAGTCTGAGCAGCAACCGTGATTCAGGTTTGCAGTGGGCTCCCCATTCCCACCAAAATAGCCTCTCAGTTCCTGTTGTACAGTGCTTGAAAAAGGAGGTGCTGAAGGTACCTTCAGATGATGAACACAAGAGCACACAACTCTCTGAAGAGCCAGAAAAAAATATGCAAAGTGAGTTATGACAATGATCACAAGGGCAGTGACTTTCAACTGAGGGCTGCAGAAGAGAGTGTGCTCTTCTCATGGCCCCACCACTCCCGGCATGTGCACATGATTGTCAGAAAACACCCAGAAACATCCTTGGCTTCATTAAGGACAAAGAAGCTAAAGAGCTGTGGTTCTAAAATTTTAATAACCTCAAAATTGGGACCACTGATTTTCCAAGTCAGTTGGTACTCCAGGTGGATAAAGAACCCCTAACCACCACCTCACCCACTCCCCTCTTCTCTGACCCCACACCCCGGCACGCCCCATAAGTCTTAGGGCAGAGTTAGACAAAGTCCAGAAGTGATTCAGGAGAGGTGATGGGAAGGCTTTGGAGTCTGCTATAAGGCGTGAGCAGACTGGAGAAAAATCAGAGGTAACTTCGCCCCCTGCAGGACACCAAAATATTACTGCCCCTTCCTCTGTGTGCTGGATAAGCTTCATTAAGTTCTCTGTCCCTGTCTCCAAAACATCTGGGTGGAAAGAGGAGGAATTTAGTCAAGAAGCCGGATATGGGAGCCAATCCATATCAAACATCTGGTTGCTGGGCTGACATTTCATGCAGATGGCCTTCAGTTTTCTGGAAATAAGTTGCCTGTCCCACTCTCGCCCCCTTAATGAAGAAGCAAGGAACCCTCACAATAAAGCACAGATTTATCCCCTGCCTTTGGTGATACTGGGGACTAGATGAGAATCCTGTTCTCAAGCTTTCATTAGTGCATAGGGTAATTCACACCACAAATTCTTTAAAGCAGCAGTTATCCTTGTTCCTTTTATATCATGAGAGTTTCTATTATACATATATAACATATGTGACCAAATAATTTCTATTTTTAATTTGTATGTTTATTAATTTGTATGTTAAATATTCTATACTCTATACTTTCTTTTGAATTATTAGCAATAAATTGCAATTGCAGTATTTTATTTTATACTAAAACATACCTTGGCCCCTTTAAACTGACTTTCCTAAAGATGTAAGTAGCTGCTTTTAGAATTATTTAACATAAAAATGTTATAAGTTATGCTGCTTTCGTGTTGAAAAACCTGAGGCCTGTTCTCCTCGAATCCTTGGGAAACCCCATTTAAAATTACTGCACTTTTATCTTTAATATTAATGTAAGGAGTTGAGTATTTCTTAATATTAATTTCTAAACATAATTTGCTCAAATTTTTAAAATATCAATTTGGAGTCCAGTGAAAGGGAAATATATTAAGTAAATGTTGGTAGAGTATGAGAAATGAAAACTTGAGAGTTAAACAAATATTGCTTCTGAAAGCTACACCTGTAAGGCAGCCTTCAAAATACTCATCTCATCCAAAAGCCTGTGGTAACATTTACATTCACTCACACTTTCCTTTCACTGTCAACTATTCAAAAATGCTGGGCATTCACACTTCAAAATATCATTCTAGCCATCATATTTTCCTACTCATGAAGGACATCTGGTGGCAAAGTGAAAAACTAATACATAAATCTGTTTCCAGAGATTTTTTCCACACTGTAACCCAAATGGCAAATCTATAATTTGTGTGTACTTCGGACTTTCTGCACAAGCTCAGATCTTTATCATTCTAAGATTTAAGCTGTCTACATAATACTAAGCAATGGAGTCTTTAGAAACATCCAGATGATTATCTTTTTAAAATTTTCATTGGATGATTGACAATTGCAGACTGTCTTAACTTTTCTTTCTTTTTTTTACTGGGCGAAACGATGCTTAATACATTTCCATGACTAGCTCTGCTATCCCTGAAGAGTTTTATTCCAAGAAATCATTGGACACTTAGCTCCACTGGGTAGTGCCTGAGGCTTCACAGCCAGTGTTGTGCTCTGAGTATCACTCCATTCTATGGCTTCCTTTGTACTCCATGCCCTGAATGTGTCTCTTGTGCGTCAACTAGGAGATTCCATGAAAATATGACATTATCATGTTGTCAATCTCTTAACTAGCAAAGCTGTAATCAGTTCGGGATGGCGGGGTAGGGAAAACCACATTGGCTAGGTAAAATCAGGTTAAAGAAAGTCGAGACCATCTTTTAAAGAGGAAGAGAAAGTCTGAGATGTTTAGCAAAGGGAAGGGAGACTTCAGTACTAGTTACCCAGTATGCATTCATTCATTCATTCAACAAATATTTGAATGACTACTATGTACCAGGCAGTGTTCTAGGCTTTGGGATACTGAAGAGTCAGAGATCCCTGCCCTCATAGAGTCTAGGAGGAGATTGACAATAAATGAAATAACTAGGAAAACATATTGTGGTAGGCAGGATATTGTCCCCCTGGATTTTTGCTCCACATGTTACACTTGTGAATATGTTACATTACATTGCAAAAGGGACTTTGTAGATGAATTTGCTAAACAGGCGACCTTAAAATAAGAAGATTATCCTGGACTATCCAAGCAGGCTGAACGTAAACACAGGGTTCCTTAAAAGAAGAAGAGGAAGGAAAATGAAATGTGAGGGACTCGATCTGCATTGCCTGGCTTTGAAGTTACAGGGACCACAAGCCAGGGAATGCAGGTGTTTTCTAGACCAACAGCCAGAAAGAACACATAACCAGTTGTAATCCTGAATTTTTTCAACAACCTGAGTGAGCCTGAAAGTGGATTCTCACTCAGAGACTGCAGATAAGAGACTCCTGGGCAGCTGACACCTTGATTTCAGCCTGGGGAGACCCAGAGCAGAGAAAGCAGCCAAGCCTATTGGGAGGCATAGAACTGTAAGATAATGATTGTGTTGTTTAAGCCACAAAATGTGTGGTATTTTGTTTTACAACAACAGGAAACTAATATATATAGAGATAAGTGCTGTGGAGAAAAATCAAACAAGGAGAGCGGGTAGGGACTGTGTGGATGGTTGCATTAGGCCTCACAGAGAAAGAAACACTTGAATGCAGACCTGAAAGACTAAGAGAACCAGCCATGAGGATATCTGGGAAAGAGCTTTCTAAGCAACGGAAAACAGTGCAAAGGCTCTGAGGAAGAGCCATGCCCGGCGAGTTGGAGGAAGAGCAAGGCTTGTGAGACTACAGCAGAGGAAATGAGAGAGGCTAATAGCAGGAAATTGTATCAGAATGTCAAAGATGGTGGGAATTGGGGGCCAAGGTAGTGTAGGGCCCTGGGCGTCCTTGTAAGGGCTTCAGCTTTTAAAAAGCATAACATGCACAACGGCATGGATAAAATTCACAAATATAATGTGGAAAAGACCCAAACAAGAAAAAACACAAACTGTGACTCCATTTATATAAAATTCCAAATCAGACCAATCTAGAAGGTTAGTAGTTACTTTTATAGAGGAGTAGGAGTCAGAATTGAATGAAACCGAGGAGTTCCCCAAGAGTTAGTCTATTTTATTACCTGGGGGGTGATTATACAGGAGGTCAATTTTAATAACTCATTGAGTGTTACACATATGATTTGCGCACTTTTCTGCGTGTATATTATATTGCAATAAAAAATTTGATCGACTAAAAAACAACTAAGGACAACCGACAACCACAACAAAAATCGTGAGTAAGATAGGAAGATCATTGGATGGTTTTAAGCAGGTGATATGAGATGACTTAAATTTTAAAAGAAATCTCTCAGGCCACTGTATTGAGAACAGACTATAGAGATGCCAGGGCAGAATCAGGGTGACCAGTTAAGAAACCTTTGTTAATGTTTAGGCAAGAAATGATGATGGCTCATAGAGGACCTCAGATGGAAGCAATGGAGAAAGAAAAGTAGTTGGATTCTAGACACGTTTTGAAGGCAGACCACAATGCCAAGGAAATGTACTAATTGCAAATAAAAACAAGTCATGCCAACAACTTCTCTGCCCTATAGGGCCAGCAAAGCATGATTTCCCCCATTGCACAAGGCCTGGGCTAGTAGTGTGAACTTTCTGTGGAGGGAGGAAAACAGTGTTCATGGCCTAGTGATTATAGGTTAATATGCTGACAAGGGGTAGCCTGAGGGGCTTTAGCCAACCCATAATATCCACCAGCACCCACACTACAAAAGCCACTCAAAATCAACTGAGTGCTTGCTACCCAAGAACAACTTTAAGGCTAGTCCCCTGATAGCCTTCCAACAAGTCCTACATATTCCTATGTAATAATACAATAGCTCTACCTCTGAACATAAAATCTCTTCTGAGATATAAAGTTTGGCCATTAAGAATTAACTTTAAAATAACTCCTAAAATTTGGTATCCTAGATGGACTACTGGAGCAGAGAAAAGGACAATTAGGCAAAAGCTAATGGAATCTGAATGAAGTACGGAGTTTAATTAATAATAATGCATTAATATTTGTTCATTAGTTGTGAAAAGTGTACCATAAGATGCTGACAATTGGAGACACTGGGTATGGGATATGCAGGAACTTTCTGTATTGTCTTTACAACTTTTCTGTAAATTTTAGGTTGTGCTAAAATAAAAGGTTTATTTTTTTAAAAAAATTCCTATAGCTTTAATCTTAGAATATAAGAATGAAAACTTGGCTATCTCTACTGTAGAAAGTAATATTTTTATCCCAGTTATATTTATAATAGCTAATGGTTCTGTACACTTTTTTCAGTCTATTTTCTCTGTTTTTAAGATTGAGTGAATTCTACTAAGGTGTCCTGAAGTTCACTGATTCTATCCTTCGTCATCTCCACTCTGCTAGAGCCCATCCAGAGAGATTTTTATTTCTGTAATTGTATTCTTTCCATTCTAAAACTTCCATTTGATTCTTTTTTAAAATATAACCTGTGTTTCTTTGCTGAGATTTTCTACTTCTTCATTTGTTTCCAGAGAGTTTATAATTGACTGTCTAAGCATATTTATGACAGCTGCTTTTAAATCCTTGATGATTTAGATAATGTGGGAAAATTCAATATCTGATTGATCTCGGTATTGTCTCAGTTTAAGTTGAGATTTTCTTAATTTTTGATATGACAGGTGATTTTTTTCTTCTTTTTTGTACCCTGGACATTTCGTCTATTATATTAGGAGCCTCTGGGTCCTATTTAAATCTTTTATTTTCTCAGGTGGTCGCCCTGCTTAGGTTTAGCATGCAGGTCCTGGTCTACTTTTGTGGGCCATGATTCCAATGGCAAGTTAATTTTTGGAAGCGTTGTGGTGTTATTTTGGTCTGCATGGCTTACCTGGTGCTGTTGGGGTACCTTCATCCCTGCTGGTGCTAACTGAAGGGACAGAAGAGTCTTCCCCAGTCCAGGCCACCAGTGTCTTTGGACGAGTCGGGAAGGCCTTCAGGGATGAGGAGGCTTTCTTGGAACCAACTTTTAATGTTGATTATCTACTGTAAAATGTTAGTTCCAGAATGCTTTTCTCTAATAATTGCATAATGAGCGTGGTCACTCTTCCCTGTTGATAAGGACATATTGATCTTTTCTTTCACTTGAATAAGCCAAATCTACTCCAACAAGATTCATGTGGTATATTTCATAAATGAGTAGAAACTTCTATTTGGGCTTTTATATGGCATTAAGTTCCACATAGAGACTAGTGAATTTACTCTATGAACAAGAGAAATGGAGTGAATAGAACAGGCAACGTATTACTAGCTTGTAAGCCACTCTCCAGATATCCAGTCTGATTTGTGCAGGTGAAAATCTACTATCCCTCATTTTGCCTAGCCGGAAATCTTGACTGTGAGCCCTGTTGTACCCCAGCACATAACACTGTGCCCGGCACATAGTAAGGTACTAAATAAACATTTGTTTAATGATAGAATTTTATTGCTTAAGGCCTTGGATGGGGAAAGAGAACACATAGAACACCTTCCTGATCACATACTTTCTCTACCATGAGGAGACTCCAAAGCATAGAAAATATATGCATTTATAATAGTCAAACTAAATTATAGCCAATGATAATAAATATTAAATTATTCACTAAATATAACCATAATGTTAGGACTTTAAAACCATATTATTCTCTTCCTATACACACATTAACATGGGATAACAGAAACTAATTTTAGCAGTCACCCCAACTACTTAAATGTATATAAATCACGTTCCTAAAAATGAGACTTTCATAAAGAAATAAAACTAAAATTTGCCAATACACCTCAGAGTAAAATGTTATTTAAGGATTAGTAAAACATTTATTTTCCTAGCATGTGAATAGGACACTTGTTCTCATAATTTTCCTTCACGTCCTTCACCAGAACTGAATCTTCTGGCATCTGGAACAGATTCTTTCAAATGCATGCATACACCTGTTTCAAATTCAGACTCCCCAGAATCAGTAAAAGAAAACTCTTCCAGACAACATCAGTAAAATGGGGTTTCTGTCAACCATGCACTTTGCTAAGGAAAGAAAGGAATCTGTCTCTGTCATTAGAAGTGAGCCAAAGGGAAATAAAAATGCTACTTATATTAAATTAATAAAATGTTATTATCACTTACGAGTTTAGGAAAGCATGTTTTCATGTTAAGTATCTTACCAGAATTACCTTTGCTTTTTGTCATTTTCTCTTACCTTTTGGCAGAGGAACTCAAGAAACGTTCTTTTAAATAGTGCTGTGTTCCAGTTATACGAGATGAATGAGTTCCGGAGATCTACTGTACAATAAAGTGCCTACAAGTCAACAGTTCTATATTGTGCACTTAAAAATGTGCTAAGAGGGTAGAGCTCATGTTAAGTGTCCTTAGCAAAAAGGGGATGACATAAGGAAACTTTTGGAGGTAATGGATATGTCTCTTACCTTAATTGGTGATGGTTCCATGAGTGAATACATATATCCAAACTCACTGAATTGTATGCATTAAATATGTGCAGCTTTTTGCATATCAATTATACTTCAATAAAGCTGATATGTTTTAAAAGACTGCTATGTTCTTTCCTTTCTTACTAAGTTTGTTTCACTCAGCAAAATCTCAGGGCCTCACAAGGGGCACTTCCCAGAGGAGCTCAGACTTGTCAATACTGCAGGTTCCAGGAGAGCAGCTGGCAGAGCGGTCAAGAGCCTGAGTTTTGTCCTTGAGCCCAAAACAGAGCTTCCTTCTTCTCGACCATTAGCAGGAGTAGGTTGTTGTCAAGGATCCTCGCACATCATTTGGCAAACACATGTCAAGCACCTGCTGGGTATACAGCCATGCACTGTAAAGAGGGCTCTGGGTTTTAGTGACACAAAGACAGGTCCCCACCTTCAAGGAGCTCATGGTCTGTGTGGAGATGGCTGTGCAAAGAACTTTCAACACATCATGGCAAGTGCTACCGTGAAGGTATGTAAAATTTATAAGTAATACAAAGGAGAAGGAATCTTTGGCTTGGCCTGAAGGAATCTGGAAGGGCTGAGAAAGTTATTAAGGAGGTAGTTTTCCAGGCGAGATTTGGAGCATGGCTGTGAGATCGTTCATTTGTTCAAATATTTACTAAGTAATTATGAAGTGCTTGGTGTTGGGTATACCAGAGTGAACAAAGCAGATATGGGCTTGGTCCTTATGGGGCTTAGAGTCTAATGAAATAGCTAACAAATAAATGAATAAATCTATAATTACTAGTTTTGATACATGCATGTGCCAACAATGGAGAAAAAGTGAGGGTAAGCATTTTAGGCTGAAGGAACAGCATGCACAGAGGCCTGGAAATAAAGAACTCAATGTGCTTAAGAAATGATGAAAGCCAGTGCAGCTGACCCATTGTAAGTACAGGGTGAATGCAATGATCTAAAGTTGAAAAAATAAGCAAGAGACATATTTTACAGAGAATAGATAAAAGAGAAGTCGACAAAAGAGACTGAAAAGTTGTGCCTAGATTGGAAAAAACTCATCACTATGAAAGTGCAGGGTCATGGAAATCAAGAAAGAGGGAATGATCAACTGCATTGAATGTAGTCAAAGACAGAAAAGTTCTCCTTGGATGTAGCAACTTGGAAATCATTGGTGACTTTGACAAAAATAATTTCAGCAAAGTGATAGAAGCAGAAGTATGACTCATTAGGGCCAATGAGTGAATGAGAATTGAGGTGTGGTGAAACTATTAAAAGCAACTTGTTCAAAAATTCTATTGTAAAGGGGAACAGAGCAATGAAATAATAGCTTGAGGAGGACAAGAAGCCTAGAAACATTTTTATTTGCAAAAAAGGAAGGTAGGACAGAGAGCCATTCATCAGTGATAACAAGAGGAAAGAAGGAGAAGATGTCTGGAGATCGAGAAGGTGTGAAACTTAGTTGCACAAAGATAAAAGACAACCTATCATCTATTTTCTTAAAGAATAGGCTGCCAGGTCATTGGATGCAAAGGGGAGTTATAAAGGACAGGTTGTAGAGAGTAGCCTGGGGTATAAGGAAAGATGATTTGGTACGAAGCCACTAAGATGGCCACCAGTGATATTCAGCTCCTGCTATTCATGAACTTGTCTAATCTCCTCTCCTTGAGTATGACTGGACTTACTAACTAATCTCTAATGATTAGAAAATGACAGAAGTGATGGGATGTTCCTACTGAGATTAGGTTATGGCAAGAATGTTGCTTCCCTCTTAGACATACTCACTCACTTGTTATTAAGGAAGCTAGCTACCATGTTGTGAGCTGCCCTGTGGAGAAGCCCACCTGCCAAGGAATGGAGGGAGGCCTCAGACCAACAGCCAGCATGGAACTGAGGCCCTCAGTCCAACAGCCCAGGAGGATCTGAATCCTGCCAACAAATGCATGAGCGAGGCTGAAAGAGGTCCTCCTTCAGCTGAGCCTTCAGACAAAACTACAGCTCAAGCTGATAGTTTGACTACAAAGTTATGAGAGACCTTGTGTCTGAGATTCCAAGGTCCTGACCCATAGAAACTGTGAGATGATAAATATTTGTTGTTTTAAGCTGCTAAATTTGGGGGGTGACTTGTTACACAGCACCAGAAATCTGATACAGAGAAAAAAGCAAGAAACAGAATCTTAAACAGTAAGAAATAAAGTTAACTAGAGAACTATCGTTAGGATTGACTTTGTTAAATAACCAGTTTATTAAGAAGTCTCAATTCAGAGGGGTCGAAATGTGAAACATTTTATATTTTTCTCTAATCTAATGCATTCATTTGTACTTTCTCAAATCCCCATTTCCCATTCCTAAACACAGCTGGGGAAGATTTCATAATTTACCACTCACTTTCAATTTAAAAGACCATACGGTTTAACACTCCAACATCTTTATGAAAATGTCTGATTTTGAAACTGCACCCCTAATCCATCGTTGGGTCCAAAGCTTGAATAGCCAGTGCTCTAAACCTTTCAATAACATTTAACAGAGAGTATCCCACAGAACACTATCTAGCTCCTTGGCGTATTCTTAAGAATTCTGCCAAAACAAAATGAGCATATGCTCTCTTATTTTCTCTAGAATTCATTTAAAGTATAACTATAAGAAAACTACGTAATACTATAAAGTTGTATATTTCTTCATTCTTGATAATCTGCCTTTAAAAAATGGTGTGTCCAAGCAGAAAATGCTGGGAATTGTTGGGTGTGATTCCTTCATGCATGGCTTCAATCTGCTTACTGATGGATATGAACGTTTCTTAGTTAATTATTGCCTTGATGTGCATATTGACTCGATGATCATTGATTTATATTGGATATTTTGTTTAAAATTTCCATTTATTTTATATTTTCTTTGTCTTATCTTTTAATATCTCTAATGTTTAAATGGATATGAATACATTTGGAATGATTTCTTGGAGGAATTAATTCATCAATAAGACAATATTTCACTACATTAGTCCAAGTCTGCAAAATATTTCATATGCCTTCTCTAGAATTGTGTCAATTTTATAATTTAAATGTGTTCAGTATTTAAGAAAGCCTGGGATAGGTTAAACTATAGAAACTCTCAAGCACTGGAATCACTGTTTTTATTTCCAAATATATTTTCCTGACTAGGAAAACTGCGTTGTGTGTATGTGTGCGTACAAAATTTAAAGCTATTCTCCACCAACCCCCTCCTATGCCAGCACTTTGAATTGGATAGAAAGGTGTGGTCTTGTTCTGAGATACCTCTTCCACCTCTCTCTCTCTCCTCCAGGAATGGAGACTGGGAGAAACAAACTGGAAAGCAGAGGCTATCCTAAGCAACTGTGGTGGTGATGGGAGCATCTTTGATACACTCTGATTCATCTGATGCTGATGCCCTTTGCTGAAATGTTATCTTCTACATAACCCATGTGTGGTTTTGGGTGCTGGTGTTCAGGTTCACTCCTGCCTTCCTTATCACTGACAATCCCTTCAGAAAGGGGCACCATGTGTGTCTTTGGCGCCGACAGTGGTCCATGCCCTCAATCATCTCCCCAAATTGGGCATTCCCTTGCTGGCGCAGATGCCTCCTAGGAAGCCCCCTTTCTTGCTTCTAATCTAATGTCTGTGTTCTTTTATATTGAGCCACAAAAGACATCAGCGTTCTTTCTGTGTCCCCTGAAAGCCAAAGAGAAATGCAATGAGGCCCATCAATATCCATCTTCTTTATCCAAAGCATATTAGACCACAGTCCTGACTCACTCTGCTGGCTAGGGTTAGAAAGCCAGGCAGAGGAGGCACTTATTTTTATGGATATGTATTCTGCTAAACTCCAGGGGACACATGTCAAGCTCTTCCACAAACCCCTTCACCATACTCTTGTCTGCTCCTAGGGCAGCATCAGAGTGAAAAAAACAGATTTCCAGTTTCATGAACATCAGTCCAAGGAGTGAGACACCATCATTCTCTTCTTGTGATTCACTCATCTCTATAAGTGATTTTCTTGATGCTCCACACATATCCCTTGCTTGGTGGGAAAGCCCCCTGTCTCCATGGTGAGGAAGTGAAAAAGCCATGCATTCTCCGATCTGGCTTGTGACTCCTGATTCCACTGATTCCCCTTCTCTGCCCTCCTTGAGAACCTTAGGGAAAGATAGAAGTCATGGCTGAAGGTTGTAGAAAAGCTTTTACAGACTCTAATAATCATCGCTGGAGTGTCTGGCCCTAAATGTGGGCAGCTGCCAATACTCTCTGCTTCTCTGTTCCTCCATTTGGACACCTAGTTTCTGAGCCAGGAAAATAGTAAATGTCTCACTTTGTGTGGCAAACAATCTCTGGATGATATCTAGAGAAAGAGGACAGCATATGCAAAGGCCAAGAGATATGAAATACCACAGTTACTGATAAGTAAATCTATATGCTTGATTTGCAAGGGCTCTGAGACCTGAGTCAAAAGCTGAGGTTAAAGACACAAACAGAGACCCAACTGTGAAGAGACTTATATGCCCTTTTAAAGAGTGAAAATCATATATTATAGGTGATACACAATCATTGAATAATTTTTTGCAAAAGAGTGACAAGACTCCATTTGCATATTAGAAAGATGGCTCTGCTGGCAGTGTGGCAGGAAGATTATGGAAATGCATCCAGAAACAGAAAGAATGGAAAGAAGGATGTTATCATGTCTCAGATGAAAGGGGAAAAGGGCTTGAACTAGAGCAACGGCAGCTGTGAGACGGGAAGCGAACAGAGGTGAAAGTTATTTTGGATATAACCAGATAGGTCTTTGTGATTAATTAGATGTACAGGAAGAGGGAGGAGACATTTTCAATGATCCATTGGTTTCTGACTTGAGGAACCTGGTAGATAGCAATGACATTTACAAAGACAGAGAGTTCAGCAGAAGATGATGAGTTCCACTTTGGACATATTGAGTTTGAGGCCCTTATAGGCTATCCACATGAAACCACCTACTTGAATGTACAGGAATATCCCTCAGTATCAACCTGGCTGGAGATCTTGATTTAGAATTTGGAGCCACAGTGTGAACAGTGATAAGAGGACTGAGGGAAACTAGGAGAGAAAAAGTCCCACAGAATTCACTAAGGAGGAGATTATATAGTGAAAGTGCTATAGGGGAGGTCAGTAAGATGGCTTTTGAAGAGGTTCTACTAAATGTAACCAACAGAATGTCATCTGAGATTTTGAGGAATGAATTGCAGAGGGGTGGAAGTTGGTGTACAAGGTGGCTGAAGAACTAATGAAAAGTCAAGATGTGGAAAGAGCAGAAAGAGAAGAAGGTCTACTGTGAGGAAAAGAAGAGAGAGGCAGTAAAGCTGGAGAGGAATGCAGGGTCAAGGAAGGGTGGTGTGTAGGTGCACGAGGGCATGCTGGTGGTTCTGCCTTAATTCAGAGAAGGTATAGGAGAGTCACTTTGAGGGCTAACTGCCATTTTGCATGCTGAGATGACCTAGAATTCTAGAGAAGCAGACTTCTAGAGATGCAAACTAATGATGGGACTTACTAGACTTTATTTACCAGCCTCATGAAGTATGTAATACTAGAGTAGAATTTAGTAGGCAGAAACTAAATTTTCAACTTCTAAATTTCTTTCTTTGTCTAAATCTCTGCTTATACTCCCAACAGAAGAAATATAGAAGCCAAGAATGTTATGTCAGTGCCTCTGAAGAGCTGTGAATTCAATCAGTTGCTCTTACAGCATTATATTCTCATCTAGCATTTGGATAAAAACCATAATCATCTTTGAAAGTATACCTGACTATAAGTTATTAATAATATGAATTAGCCAATAACTCTTCCAATATTCTCCCAAACCTAGATGAGCCTCAAACACTGCTGTGAAAAAAAAAAAAATACCCAGTATGAGAAAATCATACCAGTTTCCCAAGGACACTGCATCACTAGCTTTCTCTCCTTCTCCACAGAATGCCAAGTCCATACCTCCTCAGTCTGCTCCAATCCCAACTCCACTTTGCCCTTCACTATGACCCTGCTTCATGCCTCATAATGGGAATGGGGGGACCTATAGGAAAGAAATGTCTTCATCTTCCCACACCAAATCTATAAACCGATCTTCTCCTCCTTCCCTTCTTGTCACAACAAAGCGGGTATCTCCTAAAATAGTACACAATGTTCCACATGCACTCTGGTCACTTGCCCTTATGACTTCCCAGGGACTTTGCTCCTTTGGTTAGCCAACAGTGTGTGTAGGTCTGACATTCTCATATGCACACTGTCATCACCACCAATCTCCCCCTTGATGATAGGAACCTTTCCTTATTGTCCCCAAATGCTTTCCACTTTCAAGACCTTCCCTTCAATCTCCACCCAGCACACACCAACTCTAGCTTCCTCCTCATCTTGCCTCTTCCCTTGACAGCTAGCTTCCTATGAAGTGCGGTCTACATATGCACCTTCACTTTAACCCACCCTAATCTGGCTTCCAACACTACTGACCTTCATGTTGTCAAATCCAAGAGCTACTTTAGAAACTTTTCATATCAATCAATTTTACCTCTACATTGTTCTTAAAATACTTTTATCTCTTGGCTTTTATGAAACCTTCCTTCCCTGGCTTTGTCCTACCTGCCCTCCAATCCATTCTCCTTGCAGCAGCCTTAATGATCTTAAATGTAAGCTCTACCTCTGCTCAAATCTTCCAGTGGCCTCTAAAATTCCTGCCAACCTCTCCAGCCTCAAAATCATGTCCCTCTCTTCAATGCTCACTGCCCTCCTGTCACACCTGGTCTCCTTCCATTTCCAGTCCTCAGGGACTTGGCAGACTTTGTTCCCTTGATCTGGAATACTCTTCTCACCCCAACTCCGACATTTTACCTAGCTCAATCCGACTTCCTCAAAGAAGTCTTCCTAATCTAGATTTAGCTTCCCTGTAATAATCTCTCTAGATTTTCTTTGTAATATTTATCTTAATTTTAACCATTTATCTATTTGTGCATGAATGTTTGTGTGTCTTGTTGACATAATTCTATCACCTCTGAGAAGACAGGGCCCATGTGGATTTTCCTCCCAGAAACCAGCATCGTTGTGGCTCCCATAAGGTACTCAACAAATATCTGTTAAATAAAATGAACTATTATTTTGACATAGCTTTGTCCAATTTGAAAATAATAATATTCTCATTATATCAATTATAGCATATTATTTTTTAAAAAAAGTTTTTAAAAAATTCCTCCCTTTCTGTTGTAATGGAAAAGATGTAGTCCAGCTGAGGACACAGGGACACAACCCTGGCTCTGCCCTCTGAGTCACAGTTTTCTCATTTTTAAAATAGGAGTAACAATCATACCTAACTCATACTAGTAGAATTGTAAGGATTGAATAAGGGAAAAACTAGAAAAAGTGCTTTATAAATCGTAAAGTGCTAAATAAACATTAATATGATGCTGCTGCCAGTTTTAATTCTTTAGAGAAGGCTTATTTCCTTATTAGTTTTCCTTACAAAGAAATAGGCCAATTAATTATTTATGTATTGCAAAACTATGTAGCTGTCACCTGGTTCTAGTTCACATCTATTTTTTTAATTTGCCTAGATATACATACCACACATTCTGTTGAGGAGAAATCATGGAAAGTCTCTATTTTAAAAAAGGAGCATTTTTTGATGCATTAATTGGATTAGGAAATTGAGATCAACATGTTGGAATGTGTATTCACCTACAATTTAACTTAGTTGATAAAAGCAAGAAACAGGGCCATGCGAACAAAGATCTTAAACAAAACAATGCCCTTTTAATGGCTAACCTAAAAAAGATACCGAGCTCCAAAGTACAGGACATTTGGGAAATTGGTAGGGCCTATGTCCCTGAAGAAGTCTTGAAATCGTATACTTCTTAAATTCTAAAAGATGGTTACATAAATACACATTAGCCTTTCTTGGAGAAGAGCTTATATATCAAACTAGTAAAAACTCTATGTGAGTGAACTTTTTAATTCATCCACTAACAAGCCCATAAAGAAGTTATCCTTTTACCCGTGATTCCTGCTTCTTTTCCTTTAAGTGCCTTGCAATATATTCTTGCTTCAACCAAAGAAGGGGGAACCTAGAAGTCACCTGTGATTTCTTTCTAGTCCATGTCAACTTTAAAGAGCGTCAACTCTTTCTTCTAAAATTACATTCTATACACATTAATATGTCTAATATATTCTTTCTAAAAAGGGTATTTATTTAGATGTTACTTTTCAGAACTAATTTACCAATTTAGAAAGATTATCCTTAAACACTGTATATTTAGATAATTATGCTAAAAGTGCTTTCATAAAGCTGACAAAGTAATTCAATAGACAAGCATAATGGTTTATTTTAGCTGAAATTTTTTCAGTTTTACAAGACCATGAATATATAAGTCCTATCAACATCTGCATGTATCATCCTGATGTCTAAAACATGCTTTCTTTGTAACTGCTAAATATGTGATAAAACTGTCAAATCTATGGAGGCAGTTGCATAAATTTTGGAACCAAAGTCAAGGTTCTATTTATTCTGTGACAGTAAAAGAGTTGCAAATTTTACATTAGGGAAAGTAAAACCCTCACCCAACTTCTGGGTTTTTTTAAACTCATGCTATGAGGAATTCTTCTAAGTGCTTAGCATTTATTAACTTGTTCTGTTCATAAGATGAAATGCTATACATATTTTTAAAGTTTTTATTAAAGTATAATATACATTCAGAAAAGTTCATATGTTGTAATGCACAGTTTGATGAGCTTTTACAAACTGAATGAGCATATATAACCAACACCCAGGTCCAGAAACAACCAGTCCTTGAGACCCCCTTCCAGCAACAACAGTCCCAAAGATAACCACGATTTTGCCTTCTAACAGTCTAAGTAGTTTTGCCTGTTTTTGACTTCATATAAATGAAATCACGCCGTATGCTGATTTGTTTCTGGTTTATTTTGCTTAACACTGGGTTTTACACACCTTACTAATGTGTCTACAGTCAAAAGCTAATCTCCACAGCATTGCAATTCTAATTCACTCATTCAACAAATATTTGTTGAGCTCTGAAATGTGTGCCAGGAACAAATGAATCTTCATTTCTATAGGTAACATTTCAGTGTTCATTTGTTTATAGAAAGTTGTAAATAAAACTTTAGTTTACCAGCTTACCTTTCAAAGTTCATTGCTTTGCCAAACTGAAATTCAACAACTTAAAAAATAATCTAAAAATCATTATACACATAAGGGCAACACTTTATTTTTCTTTCAAAAGTCACAACTTCTATTTATATTAACATTCTCATGACCTGTGCGATCTAAATAATTTGTTCTAAAATTTATGAATTCAAAATCTTTGGAGCAGTCAGTTCTTTGGACAAGTTTGTTCTCTAAAGTAGGTGATGTGGTTCAAGGACATATTGAACCTGGCTATAAACAGTAATTTTGCCACATATTAGCTGCGTAGCTTTAGATCCTGAACCTCTCCGTGCTAGTTTCTACATCTATAAATAAAGTGGTAAACCTACATGATTTCTGCAGTCTCTCCTAGTTCAAAAATTCTATCAATCTGTTAAGAACTATTTTCTAAATCACTTTAATTTTTCTAGTTTTCAAGTATATGTAAAAACTTGTTAAAAACAAGAGAATCGGGCCAAAGAAAGCAGAAGTTCCATCACTTTAAATTAAAGAGGAGTGGCTCCTACTATTGGTCTAGTACTGAACCAGTCCCAGAACATTCTAAGATGAGATGCTTGCTCAGTAGAGAGTCTCCTGTTTTCCCTGCACAGTAAATGTCTGAAGACATGAAGTGCCAGAAGGGCTTACATACTTGCCTTATAGAGGTGGCTCCCAACCACATCCAAAGGGCATTATGGTCGTATGATTTCTTTTAGGCTAACACACTTGCCATTGGAAAGAAAGCTCTAAAATTGTGCTTCCACATTTTAAAGCTACGTTTAAGAAGCCAAATGAAGACCTGAGTTTTCTCTGAGTGGAGGCATTTTCTATGAACAGTATTTTCTAACTGGCAAGCATAGGCCATGAGCTCAACTATATGACACAAAATCTGGATCTATTTTCTTAAAGAGAAAATCAATGGGATATGTTGCCGTTTTCTTTGGTTATATAGAACATTTGATTAATGATCTGTTCTAGCGAGCAACGACAAAAAAAAAAAACATCTTAACACTTTAGTCCTTAGAATTCTTAAGTCTAACCACAAATCTTTAAAAACAGAACTTAATAGATAAATGACAAGTTTCATCATTTCTTCTGCGTCCTTTTCTATACACCTTCAAATGAGAGAACTGGAATATTCTCCAAGTTTAAGTAATAACTAATAAAATGAAATCCAAAGTTTAAAGGATGTTAATAAATTTACTATTATATTGCCTACTGAAATTCATGCTTATTTTCTAGTTGGTGACCTCTGAGCTCACGGCTTTATTTAATTCATATAGATCGAGTAAAAAACAAAAACAAAAACAGAACCAATTGATATAGGCTTTCTGTCACTTTCAAATAGGCAACCACAAATGTTTAAATCAAACTCCAATCCTATTTTTGGTTTATTTTAAGGAGAAATATGTCAACACAGATTTTTTTTTTTACCTCTAAAAAGTAAGTCACTACTTACGTAAAACAAACACCTCAAAAAGGAAAGCTTCATCATCCTTAGCCTGAAGTGGGATTTGGGGAAGTGTGCTGACGCTACTCAGGATTTCATCTGCCAAACAACAACTGAGCTCATCTGTATGGAGTTGGTAAATTTGAAAAGGTAAACTACAAAAAATGTTGTGTAATGACACCATAAGAAAAAAAAAAGTCATTTCTGAGTTTGCTGTTCTTTAAACTCTTTGAATTCTTGCTTCAGTGGCTCTGTTGAGTCACAGCTGTGATCCATGTTGGCATGAACCAAAAATAACATGGCTAGCTGCAAAGGTTACAGGGTTTGGGCCAGCTTTTTACGGCCACACAGCAGTACCTTTCTGTTGAGTGGAAATGTAACATTTAGCTTATAAGGGAAATCTTTCTCAAGCAGGTTCTTATTCAAAGTTGTCTTAGGTCTGCCCTAAGTGTTGTTTCTGCTGTGCTGAAAGCTAGAGTGAGCAGACTAAGGTATAAAATATTCAGAATTAAAAGGACACACTTATATTCAAGGGGCTTCCTCTGAACATCCTATGCTAAACAAGACCACTAATGGAGAAAATGAAGCATATTACTTAAGCAATATAAAATCAGTTCTACATCTGACTTTGATTAGAAAACATAAACCCTTTTCAGAATCTTTTCCCCTTCTTCCCTCTCCTCCCCTCAAAATGGCACTACAGACCGCTTCATTTTTTCCAATCATACAGTGATATTTGGAAAGTTCCATTTGCTTCCATTAAGAAAAATACAGAGAAGGAAAAAATACATAATAGCCATCTATCATTTTGTATGTGAGGCTTACTTATGGGATTCTAAAAATAATAATAATAATAACCCGACTGTGTGTTATATGAATAATTTAAGTAGCATGGTGATAAGCCAATTTTACTTTAAAGAAATGACTTGTATATTTAAGAAATGTTTTATTTTGTTTTCTAAACTCTCACCAAGGGTGTTTTGCCCTGATCTTCCTTTTATTCATTTTTGTCATTTATTCAACACATATTTATTAAATACCCATCATACTCTAGGTATCAAAATACAGTAGTGAGCAGCATCGGCCCTTGAAACAGGGAAACTAGTAGGAGAGACTGACATAACTCAAAGAATCAAAAATAAGTTTGGCAAAACAATTGTGATAAGAACATCACATTTGATAGCTCATAATATCAAGAGAGTTGAACCTAATCAGAGAAATCAAGACAGGCATCTCCAGGTATGCAGTAGTTGATTAGAGATTGAAAGGGTGAGAGAGTTTCCTGGGAGTGAAGAATAAGCAAAGAGCAATCCAAGTGGAAGACTCCTGTTTCCTAATGCAAAGACCTAGTACAGGAGAGCATGTGGTTCATCTGAAGAACTAGAAACAGGCCTGAGGAGCCCGAAGGAGAGCAGAGCCTCAAAGGGAGTAGGTGGTCAGGGAATGAGGCCAGTGAGCTGGGTAGGACCAAGACCACGCAGGAACTAGTTGCCACTAACAAATATTTTAGTCTTTCTCTTAAGAACAGCAGGAAGCCAATAAGGTGTAGTAGTGAGTAAGCAGTGGGTGACTTAATAGATTTCAGTTTTATATTTGTCACACAAGCTAATGGTTGAGTAAAAACAAAACAAAACTCCTGGACACCCTGAAAGAATTATGGCCTGAGTTATTCATTATGGCTAGGAATATCCCCAGCAACACATATTAAGAATAAACTTGGCGCATGTTAGTTTCCTAGCAAGGACAGACAATGATTCTTCTCTTCATGGTCATAGAAAGTTGACCCAAACCCTGGTAACCTTTGCCATTAGTCATGCCAGTTTTGGCCAATCTCAACTCACCTGTTTCCAAAACACTGGTGAGGTGCTCTAGCCAGATGGGTCCAGTGGCCTCAATAGGCCAGTGAACCCAAGTAGCCTCAGTCCTTGGACTTCTTCAAATGGAATATCCGCAGGAAAATGCGAAGGCAAGGGGCAAATCCCAAGAGCCCAGAACAATGACTTCTTATCAGGATGCTAGAGCATTAGCTGGAGCTATCCTTCCAGAAGGCATTTTTTGTGTTTAGGTTTGTTTTGTGTGAAAGAGCCTTCAGAGTTTCTAAAGCTAGAGCACAATTCTGCTGTGATGCACCTCTGAACTCTACCTTCCCAAGCAAACTTCCTCAGGAACCGCCACAATCAACCCCTTGCAGTTCTCATCAACCAGGTAGGTCCACACTTTAAAAAGCTGCTTCCCGTGACTTCCTTTCTCTTCCTATCGCCAGCTAACTAAGGCCTACCCAGGTTCACAGCCATAAGACCTCCTGTATTGAGAGCAGAGTACTTACAAGGGAAAAAAATGCTTTTTTATATTTTAAAACATATTTTCAAGAGGATAGGATGATAATGAGTAGACAAGGCCCTCCTCCCCAGCCCCCTCGAACAAGTTGGTCCCTGCAGACTAGACCAATGTAATTGTGAAAATGGTGTACACACATGAAACTGAGCAGGCTTAAATAGATAACGAGTAGAATGCTCTGACCAGACCTGGGAGTTGGATCGAAGGAACATATGTCACATGTCATGTAGTATATAGTGGAACCAGGTCAAAGACCCAGGCAAGGGCTTTACATCACAATAATTGATTAATATAATAGGGATAAATTATGACTCCGTGGGCCCTAGGCATTTTTGCCTTCCTGATCCTGTCCATATATATATATATATATATATATATATGAAACCCTCTTGAATATATATATATACACACACACACACACACACACACACATATATATATAACATACATATATACATATATAACATACATATATATGCATACATGTGTATAACAATTACTATATATATTATGTATTACATGTATATGTACTGTATCAGTATAAAGGCAAATATATGAATGTTATATATTAAGACAAATTCTTAGATCTAAAAGTTAATTTCTTTCTTCTGACTTTATAAGAAATTTAAACATTTTCATGGACCCCTGAAAGTATTGTGGGCCCTCAGCCCTGAGCGCACTGTGCCCCTTGGCTAGGCAGGCCCTGACTATAAGAACTTTGCCTCATGGAAGCACATCGACGCTTCTCGTGCTCAGTATGCAAGAGGTCGTAGGCAAGCAGAACACTCCTCCACGCCCCAGTCACAGCACTTACCGTGGTGTGAATATTGCTATCTCGCATCTCCATCTCTTTGAGTACACAGACATATTTTGCACACTTAGCTAAGTGCCTAATATTTAACAGGGACTGGATACATGTTTGTTAAACAAGCACATTGAATGAGCTGAAGTTAGGGCTTGGCTGAGAAGATAAGCAGAGCTATACTTGCTGTAGTAGGAAGACTGGTCAGCTTGAATTAGAGGCCCAGCAATGATCCCGCTTGGACGTCCCTTGGCGGATTGCGGAAGAATTCGGACTCCAGAGTTAGACAGCCTGTGCGGGAGATCAGGCTGCAGCACTCCACAGCTGTGCAGCTTTGGGCACCAGTCAAAGCCTCTCTAAGCTTCGGTTTCTCCGTATTTACAGTGGAAGAGCCTGGAACTGTGATAATAATCAAAGGAGATGATAGTGCAGGGAAGTCGCAGGGAACTTAAAGCAGAGCCTGACCCTACAAGGCACTATGTTAAATATTATTATCATTTAACCTGAATCTCTTCATCTGCATAATAGAAATGAATAGATCTGTGTTACAGCGTCATTGTGAAAATCAAATGAGATAACAAAAGCGGAAGTGCTTTCTTACTAGTGATACAGTGAGACAGTATGAAGACAGTGCAATGCGTTCGAAGACCTGAATCTGTATCCCAGCTCTAAAATCGCTAGGTTGGAGACTCAGCAAAACGCCTCACCGAACCTCACTTTATTCATCCACGAAATGGGCATAATGCCTACCTCAGAATGTGGCTTTGGGGATGAAATAATATCATAAACATGAAAAAGGAGCTTGGTAAAGTCCAAGGTGCTATAAGGAAGTTACTGCTCAGCTCTTGTCATTGGTAACAAGTATCCAAATCAATAAATTCAGTTTAAGTTTAACAATGGCAGGCACTGATTTAATTCTCTTTCCTCCTCTTTCAGGTCTACAGTTTTCTCCTCCTCTGCTGTCAGACTCCTTTGGGTTTTAGCATTTCTTTCTTAATGAGAGCAACCTTGCAGTTTATTCGTGTTCTTAATCTCTTCAACTTTGGCTAAACTGAGCTCCTTCCCCTAATCACCCGTTGCTAACCTGAGGTCCCTCAAAATGATCTCGTTCCTGTGGGAAGTTTGAAATCACTGAGGATGAAACCCTCTTGAAATTTCTCACTTCTCAAATTGAACAACCAGAGTTTGTATTGAACGAGATAACATAAAAGGCACCAATCACTCTATTTTTCCTTTGTTCTTGTAATGGACACATAGATTTCCTGCCATTTATAAGGCTATTGTACTAGGTTTAAGAGGAAGTTGTAAAACAGTAAAACAGACAAAAGCTGTCTGATAGGTATATCCTCAAAGGTAACATCAAAATGACCTCTGCGGCAGTTTTAAGCCCCCAAAAGAGTCATCTCTGACTTTGCTGCAGTCCTCAGACAGTGCCACCCTAACAGGTGACTCATCCTCCCAGAGGAAAGGGTGGGGCTCCCAAAAGTAAACAGAGAGCAGGACACCTAAGTCTGAGAACCTTGGGAGCAGTGCTATCTCCGGGACCCAGCTCCTCCAATAGGACTCATCGTATGGAGATTAAGGCTTGAAAAAGATCATTGTGGCCCAGCTCTTAGTAACACTGCCAATTTTTAGCTTCAAACACTAGAAAAGGCTGCCTGTGATTGAGCAATATGGTTTTTATGGCCGTAAAGTAGAATTTTCTCAAATTTCTGAGATTATTTGGAAGCAAGAATTCTTTTTTACCTGTGGTATCTGCTTTTTTCCTTCCCAATATCTCTTCCTCTGCACTCCAGACCTGAGAATTCTGGAGGAGTAAAAGTGGATTAAATGGCAAAAGATGTCTCCTTTAGATAGGCATTTGCCTGTTGACTCTATCCCAGTACTAGAAGCGCTTTGGAGGACAAACACTATTCTTCTGTTGGACCTTTCCATGATGCTCCCTTCACCTGGCTTCTCCAAGAACCACTGGCCCTACCAGGCATCCCATCTCATCTCACACCACACAAGTGGGTCCCAGGAACCTTATCTGGACTCGTGCACTCATTTTGTCTATCTCAGGGCAGATGCTTGAGCAGAACTTGCCAAAGCAGATTCTCCCAGGAATGAGGACTTGGAAATCAGAGACTGCTAGTCAGTCTCTGTTTAAGTGATTGAAAGTGGAAGAATATGAATATTCAGGAGTTGAGATATTCAGGAGAAGATGAGAGATAATCATCTTCTGCCATCTTCACTAAGGCACAAGATCTCATGGTCTGTAGATAAATAATAAAGCCCAGTGATAAGACAAGGGGGTGGAGGGCGGGGTGGAGGAGAGGAAAGAAAGGGAGAAGAAGTGACAATACTGGTGTCTGATGGCTCTCTGTTCTTGATTCCCCTTTTGCTTCCCTGTCCTTGGGTTCTATGAGGCATGCCCGTATCCGTGCAATTAATTCCCACGCTTTATTTAAGCTAGTTCAGGTTTCTGATATTTGTAACCATAGTAGACATTGGAGTTGCCTCCTTACAAGCATTTTCCCTTTCCTAGCGACTACCTTGATTTTCATTCTGTTTTCCACATTTCCTCCATGCCATATATAAGCTTTAGGAGAATGTGATTTAAGAATAATATATATGACTCAGGCTTAAGTTAATAGACATAACCTGATCCCCTGACCACAGTTGCAAGTTCAGGAAAGAATCCATCAGCCATTGAGGCCAATGACATGTGAGAAGAGGTTTGATGAGGTCTTCTGGGAGCTTCCGGAATGATCCTGTCACTCATTTCTTGGATCCTGATGAAGAAGCAGGCAGACCAGAGAGGTGTTGACAGCCATATTATAACTATAAAGAGATGACACCATGGAAGGCTAAATAGAAACATGGAAAAGAAGCCTTGTCTTAGAAGACATCATTGAGCTGCCAAATCAAACCATTCCTAAAGTCCACCCTCAGACCATCCATTTACGTGATCCAATAAATCCCTTTGACTAAACATCTTAACTAAAATTCCTGAGACAGTACTCCAATGTACCTGCTTCCAGCACAGTAATCCCAACCTACCTTAGTATATTCTTGGAGAAAAAAAAGGAAAACAGGAAAAGAGTGCTTGACTGGAAAATGGAAGGTTTCCAAGATACTAGCCTTCCTCTGCCACTAATTACCAATGGAAACTTAGGCAAATCATGTACCTTTTTTGAGCCCAGTAACTCATTTGTAGAATTTTAAAAAATTAGACTTCTAACATTTTGTGATTTTAATTGTAGACCCTTAGCTCCAACTTATATTGAGTCCTATGGGGGTAGTTCATAATTACGTATGTTAATTGTGCCAAGTTCTCAAACTCAGAAACTAACAACAACAAAACACTTTATTCGTGTTAAAACTCTCACCATGGGACAAGAGACCCAAGGTTGGAATTCTAAGGAGAGGTGAAGAGAGGAAAGGAAGCAATACAATTGAAAAGTCTTCTGGCTGAGCCCTATTTACGAAGGCCAGTTCTTGGAGCAGTTTTGAGTTATAATAACCAAGGTATCCATAGTTAGGTGTCTCTGCTGGTCACACCCAGCCAAGGGACATCCTTCACTTGAGCTGTTTGGTTGCAGTTGACTCTAACAATGGTAAGACCGGCTGGGCCATCAGGCTCTGTAAAAAGAATCTAAGGGTGTAATATTTAATTTAGCTTTTGAATTAGTCGAAGAACACATTGAACTCTTAAAAGTTAATATTTATTATTGATATTATTTTTCAAGACATTTTTTTAATTGCCAAAGATTGTTTTGTTTTTCCCTTTTGTGGCTTGGTTACTGCTAACAAAATAAAACCTGCCCCAGCCCAGAAACTCAAAACTGATACTCCAGGTTCTCTCACTGGAAAGAATAACAAAAACAAAAACCAGCATAACAGACTTCCACCACAAAGGACACATACAAGATTGTGTGCTTGCATACACACACACATACTAACACAAATTCATAAAGGATCTTGGACCCAATCATGTTGGAATTAGGCTGGGATTAGACCCTGTCATATGGATTTACTTTTCCAAATATTTAAGTTTAGAGAAGACTTCAGTACTATATTTTTCAAGAATTCACTTTGCCCCACAGTTTCAAATATAGCTGAGCAAAAGTCAAGCATGATCTCAAAAGAACAAAGCAGAAAAACTTCATAGATCATCATTTGGTGAAGTACCAAGGATGTATCATATGACGGGATCAGTATATCAGGCCAATTTTAAGACAGATGTCTACTCATACTAGAGAAAATAATACTAGAGAAAAATAAAATTCTGGAGATCATAAAGAAACAGTATGGTGTAGATTTCCCAAATGCCTTTAGAGTAGCTTGAAAAAATAAAAACTAAAAGATGGTTAGTTCAGTTGGCCAAAAATGTATTTCAAACAAAAATTATTTTACAATTTTGTCGACTCACAGACTCCAAATTTGAGACCTAGAAGAAATCATAGTAATTACCAATCCAATCTCCTCATTGTTACTTGGCTTATCTATACTTAGTTATATAGACAACTGGTTCAAAACATAACAGCCTATTAAGAGGAAAGCAAAATCAATACTGTATGATTTTATTTACATAAAGTTCAAAAGCAGGCAAAACTAATCTATGGTGTTAGAAGTCAGAATATTGTTTCCTTCTGGGAAGGAGGAAGGTGAAAGAGGAGGGGCATCTGGTGATGTTCTATCTCTTGATCCAGGTGGTGGTTAGCTCAGCAAATGATAGTTGTGATATTTATAATCAAGCTGTAGATTTATAATCTGTGCACTTTTATATGTATGTTGTATATCAATCTAAAAAAATCTTATTTCCAAAAAAAGAGCATAAATAACAATCTAAGTAAAAAATAACAATGTATTTTGTTTTCGATCCAATATTTAATTTAAAAACACATTAGCTTTTTGTTCACTTTTTAAATTTGGTGTACACTTTTATGAGTCAGACAAATATATGCAGTCAGACCACCATCATGAAAATACAAAACAGTTCCCTCACCTCCAGAAATTGCTTTGAGCTGCCTCTTTGTAGTCAACTCCTCCCTGTACATAATTTTGCATGTTCCAGAATGTCATATAAATGGAATCATACAAAATGTAGTATTTTGAGTCTGGCTTCTTTCACTTAGCAAAAAGCATTTGAGATTTATCCATATTCTTATGTAATTCAGTAGCTTGTTCCCTTTTATTCCATTTTGAATGGTATTCCCATATCTGGATGTATCACAGTCTGTTTATTCATTAACCAGCTGAGGCACATTTGGATTATTTCCAGTTTTTGTACAAGTTTTTATGTAAAAGAAAGTTTCCAGTTTCTTGGCTTAATACCTAGGAGTGGGATCAATGGATCATATAGTAAGTATATGTTTAATTTGATAGAAAACTGCCTTTTTTCCCCCAAAGTGTACCATCTCCGTTGCCACAAGCGATGGATGAGAAATACTCTGTATCCTTGCCAGAACTTAATATTGTCTTTTTTTAAAGCCATTCTAATGGGTGAGATCATTTTCACAGAAAACATTTGCAGAAGATTCTGCTAAAGGTACACATAGTTGCTTTAAAATTAAGGAAAAGATAATATACATTAATATAATTCTGCAGGCCAATTGAAAGTACTCTACTTCTTTAAAAATAATGAACTTTCTTATTAATCTAAGCTCTTTAATAATTAATATTGAGTATCATTTTCATTGGCCATTTTTACTTCTTTCTCTGTGAATTGCCTGTTTAGACACTGCCCAGTTTTTTTCTATTAGTTATTTGAAAGAGCTCTTTGTATTTATGGTAATAGGACTATCAGTTGTCATTATGTTGTAAATAAGTTTATTTGTGCTTTTACTTTGTTTTTGAAGTTTGCTGCTATAAAAAGACTTTTTTAAGTTCAGTCAAATTTATGATTATTTTTCTTTATAGTTCCTGAGTTTAATATTATGATTAGAAAGACCCTTTCCCCTTAAAAAATTATTTAAAATTTTCACCGGTGTTTTCCATTATTTTTTTACTTCATATTCTTCTGTGTAAACACTAATCTATCTAAAATTAATTTGGGGGTGACAAGAAAAGGATCTCGACCCACTGAGATTAAAATTAAACAGAAGAAATTAAAATCTGCAGGTAAAGGTAGAAAATGATTTCTTAAGATTAATAAACTTCTTTCTGAAAGTGATTTTTAAAATTTGTTTCTCTAGTCATTTTCATTTCATGCCACACTCTAGCTTTACAACCTTTTGAAATTTTTACTTTTTTCAGTTTTAATTAAAACTGAATGTAATAGAGACTGCTTGGGTAAATATGCTATCAAGGTCTGCTCTTAACTTAAATATTTAGAATGTAAATATAAATTTAAATGATATAATTTGATCTTGAGCAGCTAAACAGTATACTCAACACTATTTATTAAAAAAAAAAAATCCATTGGGAAAAATGTAAATTCAAATGGCAATAGCTGGATCCCAGTGAGTGTAAATTCAAATGGATAGTGTTATCCTAAATAGATAAGAATGTTCCCATCGTCATGTGTGAAGAAATTCACCTTTGCCCTCCACTGACTTGAAATGCCACATTTATTATATAATAAATTCTTTGATTTACTTCTAGATCCTCCATTATTTTCCTTAATCGGTCTATGAAATGGACACTTTTACAGTTTCATCAATCACATTAAGTTCTTAAATATGAGAGAGACTAATCTTCATTTTTTTGTATTTTATTGTGAAAATTAACAAAGATATAGGAAAGTGCATAAAATATCTAAGAACATTTAAGCAAATAGCTGTAAAGGGAACACCTGGGTAAATACTACCCGGGTCAAAATATAGAACTAAAATTTATTTTTTTTTTAAGTTGTCCTCCACAAATTTCCTATTTAAAATAATAGTTATCAGCTAATTCTGATAGTAAGACAATCATATTTTCAATCATTAAGTAAAAATTTGGATGTAGATTCATAGTAGAACTACCAAAGCTTCAGTAAATACAAAGTATTTGGTTATTTTTGTTATTTTTATAAATAAATGGGGTTCAAACTTCTTTGTAACTCTATACTATACAAATGCAATGCAATAATCATTTCTTATTATACAAAAAAGAATTCTAAGTTAATTGATGTTGTGAGAAAGAAAAAACATTTAAATTTGAGAAGGCCCCCTTTCTAGGTGTTCAGAAGCATTCGTTTATGTATAAACGGTTAGCCATGCACTGTCCAATATGGCAGCTACTAGCCATAGGTGGAATTTAAACTTAAGTTTAAGTTAATTAAAATTAAATAAAGTTAAAAATTCAGTTCCTCAATCGCACCAGCTACATTCCAATGTTCAAGAGCCACATATGGCTAGTGGTCATCACTAGTGTTCACCACAGATACAGAACATTTCCATCATTACATAAAGTTCTATTGGACAGCACTGGTTTGGACCCTCCTTGTCTTCCACAAATAATTTGGGGTGTCTTAAAACACAGAAATTTGAGATGTCTTTAAAACATAAGATATATAGTTAAAATAAACATAGGAAAGAGAGATCAGAAATTATACATAGAGACAAAATGTGTTAGGAACTGGTAGTGTACATTTAAGCACTAAATCTTGTTCTAACCTTGTTTAGCCAAAGCTTAACAAATAAATAAAACATTCAATGAATCATGTAGTTCTCTTTAGGTAGAGGAAGCATACATTTTTATTTGGCAAGACTGTTTCTTGACAATAATATTTGGCGAGAAAATATTACAAGGAAACTTATATCAGTGTAACTCATTGGCGGCAGGGGCTCAACCATTTAGGTGGCCTATGCTCACCCCACACAAAATGAAGTTGGCTCATCATTTCATCGCATAAAAAAAATAGCAAAAATCATTGTCAAGTGGTTTTGATATTCCTGAAGGTGTCGTGAGGAGATAAAGGAAAAGATCATGTCACTCAGCACATGGCACAGCCTCGTCTAATTTGGTGTTAGCTATTTCTGTCCTTGTTTGTCCCAAGGTCTCTTCTCCAGTTCCTCTTTAGCTTGCTTTTATATGTCCCCCAACCCCACCTCACCCTACCCTCCTCACTGGCAGGTTCTAAAAATCCTCTTTATTGATCCAGGCAATTCAACCAGGTGCCTTTCATACATACCTTACTTAGCAATGCAAAAGCTTGGTAGGGAGCCAAATATCAACCAACCTTACACCCTCCAGTCTACACATGGGAGATTTGAGTTTATCTGCCATAAAGGAAATACTGAGCAACCATTTCAAATAATGTCTTTAATTGCAATTCTGAAGACAATACATATTTAAAAAGCTGAGGTTATGACATTAAATTATAATTAATCTAAGCAATTCTTTGGAGAATTAAGCTAATTTTGTCCAGATATTTTGCTTTCTGGTAAACTTTCTAGCACTCAAGGCAAAGCAGAAAAAAACAAATAGACATACATACAAGGAATGATATGCTTCTCCTCTGGCATGGGAAAGCATACGACTTCTTATGGGAAGACGTCTTCTCTTACAGCTCTACAGCTGGTGACATCTAGGACTCAGGGGAGATGACTTTCCCAATCACAGAGATAATTAAGTAACAGGTCTGAGGTTCAAACAGATGTCTGTCTGAACAATTCCATTACACCATCCTGCCTTCCTTCTTGACCACAGGAATGGGAGAGAATGAGAGAAACAAAAGTTCACCACTGTAGCTTCCAAATCCGAGTTGAGCTACTGTTGAGCTTTCTTTTTTGAGCTGAGTGAAATAATTTTGGTCACCATAATGAATTCTCTCAGAGTGGCAGCCCTTTGTTGACACCAAATATTTTAGAGGAAGGAGCATAAAAGACATGGCTCCCATGCTTCTCATGCTTCTTTGCAATAGAAATTCATTAGAAGTCCATTTAAAGATTGAAATTGTAGAATCGTAGAACTGGGAAAGACTCCAGAGTTCATCTTCTACAGTTTACTGCTCCATTTTATAGATGAGGTCACTGGGGTCCAGAGAAGTTAAGTGACTTGTCTAAGATCACCAGCAAGTTAGGGGCAAAACCAGAACAGAAATTCAAAGTTGCCTGCAGCTCTAATTATTTAAATCAGAGACCACAGATCATTGGCTCACACTATGTTTTTAATTTTTTAATTGCTTGCTAAAATTTTGGAGTTGGGAAGTGTCTCCCACTAAGTCTAGATTTTTGACTTAAAAAAAAAAAAACCCAGAAGATTTGCTAACACAGAATAATGGCTGCTCTCATTAGGTTACCTCTGAAGCCTGCAGTTCACCACAGTTGCCAAATATTCCCTACATATTCCACCTACTGGCTTTATCATTTACATGGCCAGACTGGCCCCCAAAGCCCTGGTAGTTTGCAAGCTCTGCTTGAGACACCTAGTACATGCTGTCCCTCTCCAATCAGGCAGCACAGCTCCCTATGCTTTCAAATCATGTCTGATATATTTTTTTGTAACTTTAGCAACAATGTCTAGCATATGATTGGTACTTAAGTAACATTAAGTTTTGAATGAGTATTGAATAGATGAAGGATTGACATTTGGTTATACAGGGCAATGAGAAGAGGTAGTCTTTCGCTGGCTCATGCTTCTGCTCTCTATCCTGAGTTGCTAACTTGCTGAGTGACATTAACAGCCATGCAGAAAACCTAGTAGCCTGCCTACCTCATTGGTCCCTGATGGCCTCAACTCCAGCAATCTTCACTACCATGGTCACATGAAGAATCTTAGGGTTCCTTCAAAGCATTAAATGGCAACATCTCCTCTCTCTAACCAAAGCTCCCTTCTTGTTAGCTCTGTCACCCCTTTGCTTTCACCATATCCAGTCTTTAAAAATGTTGGGAGAGACCAGTTCTGTCATTCTCTTGTTTCTCAGCCTACCATCAGCCCTCTCAACCAGACTCATGTTCCATGTCACAGAATCTCAAAATATTTTTGGGACTCGAAAGGATTGTTGTGGTCTAATAATTTCAGAGCACTTTTTGTAAACATTTTTAGGGTCCAAAATGCATAATTTAGCAACTTTAAACAAACACATTACTGTGAGAAGGTTTTTGCTCTGCCTTTTTAATTTGTTATTTTGTTTTTTTCCCCTCTGTGCACTATAATTTTTTCTTTGTTGGGCATAAGGTTTGCATTGTGGTATGTGTGCATTTCAGTCATCCACCAGATAAAGTAATATGTTAACCTTATATTTCCGGGCAACTGTTTAGAAGAATATAACTACCATAAACTGAGCTTTCCTGCCCACTGTAGAAGCATCATATTTGAGCATGCTGAAAACTTAGAAAGTCAGCCTTAAAGGCAAAGATATCACCACAAGAGGATAACATAATTCTACTCTGTAGTGAATATTATATTTCCAAATAAGTAAAATGCCATAAGCAGGAAAGAGTGAGAGCTGAAAAAATCCAAATTTCATTAAAATAGAGGTTGCAAACAAAGTTGAATTAATTTTGACAGTCATACTTGTATAAAAACATCTGTTCTTACATGTATGTCAAGATATCCAAACATCTAAAACTCAAGTACAAATGATCCGTTGTTTAACCTGCAAAAGGGCAAGATCATATAAATTTAAATACAATAGGAAAAAAAGTTATGAAAAAATTCCAAAAGAAACCTAGTAAAGACTCAAACACATGCACAAAGATTCTGTCAAAAATAAACAAGAGAGCAAAAATTCTGAGGAAGGAAGCAGCAAAACAAAATGAGAAAAGGCCATTCAGTGGCTCAATAGCCTCTAACAAAAATAGAAAGAAGGAGGGGTCAGTTAGCAGATGAACTTGAGAGGGAGGGGTTTTCACTCCAGAGTGATCAGGAGGGCTGCAGCCTTCCATAATCTTCCTCAGTTTCCTTGCAGAACCACTCCCAAATAAACATCCAGTGAGACACAATGTAAGTCTCCCAACCCCTTTGTCCAGTATTGTTGCCCTACATTCTTCTTGTGTGAAAGTTCTGGGGCTGCCACTTTAAGAAGGCATACAAAATGCTGGGAGTTGCTTAAACAAACAAACAAACAAAGAAACAAAATGAGCAGGCAGGTTAAAAGAAGCAAAGAAAACAAGAGAAGAATGCCTTATAACATAATCTTCCTGGTATAATAGCAATGGTCATTTAATCATTATGATTATGATGAATAGGTAAGAATATATATTTCAATCTCATTTGTTTTGCCATCTAGGCTAGCCAAAAATTAAAAAACAGTTAAGTCAACAACTAAAGCTAGAAATACTTCTGGCTCTCCCATTTCCACACTGCCTTATGGTGTGGAATATCCTTAGAGGAAAAAAGAAATCGTCTACAACTACTCCCTACAGAGCCATTTCATCCAGACACTTACCAAGCCACTGCTGAACAGCCCCCTCCGTCTTCACCCTCCACCCCCTAAAAAAAAGGCAATGAGAGAAGAGCCAGGAGGAAAGCTAAATTTCCCCACCATGGGCTGTGTCAATAGCAGGTTTGGAAAGCTACTTCCAAGGGCGATCCTAACAAAACCAGTGTGCATCTTCAGAAGAACAAAATCTTAGTACCAAAGACTTCCCCCAACCACCTTCGTTTACATCTGCCTTTTTTACAGCAAGCTCTAGTGGCTGAACCAGGCAAGAGTAAGGAAATATCCTATCACCATTTATCCCCAGTTCTTACTTACTAAATGGATGTCTCTCTCTACTTCTCCTCTGTTTTCTATTTGTCACATGACATCCTCTCATGTCCTTCAGAAATGTTTAGAGTCAATTAAGTATGGTCTTTGTGTTATGCATTTAAGGCCCTCTGCAAATTGCCTGCACTTACCATCTCACTTTCCCTGTTCCTCTGTACATATCTTGTAACTGAACACAAGCTGAGTTTCCCTCCTCAGTGAAGCTCTCCTTCATCTCTGGTGGTATGTAAAGTCACTTCCCTTTGAGCCTCCATTCTATTTTTTTTCTTTCAGCACACAGCTACTCTCTACTTCTAAGAACATCACCATCCCAATAGGAAGGGTACAGGAGTTCTGGAATTTCTGGTACTTACTTCACCCTTTATGACGGTTTGCCCCTTGATATCAAGGGCAGGCCTTCGTACTCGCATACCTCAATTAGCTAATGTAGTGTCTTGCTCTCACTAATATAGTCTGCCCTCTCCATCCACATGCATGGATTTGACCACCCGTAGATCAAAATATTTCAAAAAAAAGTTGCCTTGTTGCTGACGTGTACTAATGAGTTAGGCCTAGGATGGTTGTGTCTGTACTAAACATGTACAGACTTTTTTTTCTTGTCATATTTCCTAAACATTACAACAACTATTTACATAGCATTTACATTGTATTAAGTATTATAAGTAATCTAGAGATGATTTAAAGTATACAGGAGGATGTGCTTAGGTTATATGCAAATACTTCGCCATTTTGAATAAGGGACTTGAGGATCCTAGAACCAATCCCCCCATGGATACCAAAGGACCACTATACTTAATAAATATTTGCTTGAATATTTATGGTTGAACTGGATTGAATTGTAAAATAAGGTTTACAAGAAGCTAGTTTCATAGAATCATAGCTTGTTAATGCCAGAGAGATTTTAAAAACCATCTAGTCTACCCTACAGGTGAGGAAACTGAGGCCTGGGGAGATAACTGGCTTGCCCAAGGACACACAATCAGAAAAAATATCCTAAGACTGAGAACAAGTTCCCCAGAACTTAATTCTGACAATTCTATGGATATTAAGGCACAGTATTGATATGTTAATTTTAGGATATCTCTTGAAGAAATTGCCTGATTCCTCAGCCAAATATGTAGAGCCTGCTGTGTTCCAGGCACTGTGCTAAATGCTCAGGGTTGGGGACCACCTTACCAGTATGTGAATTAAAATAGTTACCAAAGTCGATAGAAAAGCAGAAAGTAGACTGTCATTCCACCAAGTTCTCACATGGTAAAGCTGCATGAAATCAGATAGATCTTTACTCCATAATTCAGTGTTACTGGGTGTTTTTAACTAACCATATTTCCTCTCTGCGCACATTTCATTTCTGTTCCCTCATTTGTTCTCATTTGTGCCTTCTGAAATGAAAGTCTTAGTTTTAAATCCATGCCTATATTGCTGTCTACTTTCACTTTTAACTCCTCTAATATCAGTCCAGCTATAGCTGCAAACACTATAGCTTTTGTCTTTAATGGGGATGATAAATAAGATTCAAATTTCTCATATTATGAGGTTTATGATGAGTCATTTTAATCTAGGAGAAACATATTACCTCCCAAGCTTCCAAAAGAAGGAAAGAAAAAGAAAGTACATAAGAATGATTTGGATGATTTTTAACTCCTTATTGGCCCTTCCTTTCCCTCTCCTTCCTTTTTAATATTTTCAAACCAGCTGTCTTCTAACAAATATGGCAAAGTATGAGATGCTTCCTAAAATTTATCCTAGATTAGATACCTGTAAATCAACTTCTGTTATGTGTAATTCTTCATGGCTTATCACTTTTCTTTCATTTTAATTCTTTTAACAGACATGAAAGCTTTCTGACACGTCCTAAAGACTACCACATAAGCAGCATTATTACTTCTTTACAAGATTTAGGTCCTTCTATATGCATTATTTAGGAGGTAAGCTCTCCCACAATACAAATGACCTTCATAAAGCTGATGTTTTATTGTTTTTGTGACCCTTCTTGTTCAAATATCCAACCATTTTCCAAGCATGGAACATCACACAGTGTCAGAACTCCAGCCAAGCCTGGGCGGAGAGGGGCAGGTCAGAGACAGTCTCAGTCATATTTTAAATTTTCATTTCTTCCATTGGCTTGTTTCTAAATTCTATTTAATAGTAGTTAGTGCCAATTTCCTTTGTTTCTGGGAATATATCTAATGTGTACTTAACATGAATTTAATTCCTTATCAGAGTTGAAATAAGCATTTGCAGGAAGTATGAACAATCTTTTCCAAAGACTGAAGAATGAACAGCCCTAGATTTATTGTTGGATTATGGTTCTCCTACCTAAGAGTGTTTTGGCTGCTCTGCCCTCAAGCAGAGAATGCAAAAGTGGGATATATCATAAAGGATTTATAAAAAACACAAGGAGCCCAAAGATAGCCAAAGATAAATCAATAAGAAACATCAGTTTTCTTAATCAACTGTGTTGGTGTCTCTCAAAGAACATTTTGTAGATATATAAATTCAAATATTTTAGAAGAAAAATAGAAAAGATGGTCACTTTTCTTTGTTCAGAAAATATGTCTCTATTAATTAGAGTTATCTAGAGAGACAGAACCAATAAGATATGTGTACACATACATGCACATGCATGCATACACATACACACACACACACATACATACGTATAAATAGATTTATCTTAGAGACTTGGTTCATGCAATTCTAGCATTCGTCGGGCAGTTCAGCAGGCTGGAGACTCAGGGAAGAGTTAATGCTGCAACTTGAGTCTAAAGGCAGAATTTTTTCTTCCTCAGGGAACCTGAGTCCTTTTTTCTTAAAGCCTTCGACTGATTGGATGAGGCTCACTGACATTAGAAGAGTAATTTGCTTTATTTAAAATCTACTGATTTAAATGTTAATCTCACCTTAAAAAAAAACTTCACAGCAACATCTAGACTGGTGTGACCAAATATCTGGGTACGGTGGCCTAGCCAAGATGATACATAAAATTAACCATCAGGGGGAGGTAAATGGGGTCAAAGGGGTCAAATATGTGGTGACAGAAAGCAATCTAACTATGGGAGATGAACACACAATGCAATATACATACTCCTTACTGTTAAATTGTACACCTAAAACTTACTGGATTTTGTTAACCAATGTCACCATAAAAAAAGTAAATTAAAAAAAAATTAACCATCATTCTGTTATATACTCAATCAGAGGTTCTATACAAAGAAATTAAAACATTATCTTTTATGCAGTATCTTATAGTTTTCAAAGCAGTTTACCATTTTGACCTGTAAGAGACTATGACACGAAAATTTTACAATTGGAATCACTTGAACATTGGGAAAAATAGGCCCTTTTTAAAGTTTAAGTCCTTCAATCACATATCTAAAAAATGTGCAGAACTGGTGGTTCTCTTTCAGATACACCTAATCACATTAGGTAACATTGTGTCTGGGGAAATATATTTAAAACTGTAAATCAAAACACCAGTGATATCCTGCCTGTACTGCTTCCCCAGAAATTAGTTGTGACTGTGAGAATGCAAGATGAACAGAAATGAGAAGAGTGATTATGCTCTTGGCCACCAGGAATTTGTTTTCTCTCTGTATTTCTACCATCATAAAAAGCAATTACTACTCTACATTTTTCTTAGCTGATAGTCTCTAACCCAAACAATCCTTGATACTCAGTTGTTTATCCCAGGAAACATAGGAAAAGTGTTCCAGAGAGAGTCCCTTCTACTATACCTGTTTCCATATAAGGGTTGTTTATTAAGCAAGAACCAGCCTGTCTAGGTGAAAGTAAAGGAGTCATTTTAAATGTTAGAGTAACAGCATTCCGTTGTGATGTGAAAATTGGAGTTAATTTTTTTTTTTTGTCTTTGAATATATAAAAGTATGGAAACAAAAATGGAAAATCTAAACTCTGTAATGGAAAAGTAGGTCTACAAATCCCAACTATGTGCTAACACAGTTATTCTGTTACTGGGATGGAGCCATAAAGAAAAGCTCCCAAGCTGATAAGGGCAGCAGATACAATGCTACACATTTACCAGATCCCTTCTATTCCCTTCCATCCCCCCACCCCACCCACATTTCTCAGTCTCTAAGCAGTTAGGCATGTAAGACTGAGTACTATGCAAGGAGAGCTATCAAAAGTTATATAAGCCACTTCCAGGCCCAGCCAATGACCCACCCAGCCCCATCAGCAGGATTGTGCATAATCTCTTCCCCTCTCTTGACAGTCTCATAGACCACACACTTAAGATTGCAGTGCACAAGATAAAAGGACCCTGGAGCCCCAAGACACTGCTTGATAAAGAGCTACCAAGGAAAATCATCTGACCAGTGCGACATGATCAAGAAAAATCCTTTATGATGTTAAGCCACTAAAATCTGAGGTTTATTTTATTAGACACCGTAACCTATCCTATCCTAATAGAATAAATTACCTAATTCTTATCTGACAATAGAAGACAACATTTCTTAAAGCAAATAGTACATTCTGAAGAAGACTTGTCAAGTAGAAAATTATTTAGAGAACAAATAGCATAATGGATTATGTAAACTGCTCACAACAGCTTAATTACACATTCAGAAGCTTCCTTCATTCAGCTGTTTCCTGTACTGGCCAAACTTCTAGCATGGCATTCAATTCCCTCCATGGCCTAGCCATTTTCATCATTTCCTCTGCCTGTATTTCATTTTATTTCTGGAAACACCAAGCTACCTGTCGTTCTCTGCACATATCCCACCATTTCATGACTCTGCTCATTCTTTTCCTCCTGCTTGGACCTTTTTTTGCCCCAGCCATCTTTAACTGGCCTACTTGTGAAATTCCGACTAGAGAAGTAGAATTGTGGCAGTAATATAGAACAAGGAGTTTGTTATAGGGATTTGACTCTACACAACTGCTGGTTAAACGGTTTATGCATGACTGTTGTTTCTGCATCTGGTGCTGAGCCTGAAGTCAGCAGGGCAGGCAGTTGGGATAGAAAGATAGACATGAAGTGGGGAGAGCAAGGGCAAACTAGAACTCACATTGGTAAGCTGGGATCCCAGAGAGATGAAGGAGATTAGGTTGGTCTCTCACACCTCTTGCTTCAGTGATGCTGGAGAGGAAGCTGGCATCCTCTTCACAGAGTTAAACACACACCTGGTCCAAGAGTTAGAGAAGTCAAAGGAGGAGTCCAGTGGGAATGGAAGTCACTGCAGGCCCAGTTGCTGCCCTACCCCAACAAAGTAAGTCAACAGATCTGCAACCACAAGAATGAGCTACAACTGGCCTTCTGTTGACATTCTGGGCATAAACATGTCTGCTTCTTTTCTTCCACCTCTCAGGCCTCATATAAACTCCTCTCATGGTCAGTCCTAGCCCAGAACCATATAGGTACAGGAATTCTGGGGAATGTAGTTCCAACTTCGTCAAGTTGACAAGTACTAGGTCACCACACTGGCTAACTTCTACTCATTTTCAAGACTCAACTAAGGCAACATCTTCTTTGGAAAGTCATCTTCGTCTCCCATATTATGCTCATTTTCCCTTCTCTATGCTTTCTTCATTCTATGCATACCATTGTCATAGCATTTAACATATAATATTTAACTTACTTATTTAATGTGTCTGTCTCTACATATGGAATGTCAGATCCCTGAGGGCAGAGGGCATGTGTTCTTCATTTTTCTACCCTAACCACAGTGTCTGGCACATAGTTGGTCTTCAGTAAATGCAGAGCAGAACTGTTGACATCCATGCTTTAATTAATTTATTACTACCACTCTTCAAACTACTATCATACTTAGAAACACAGGATAAGAAAGGCAGGAAAAGTTCCCCTCTCTTCCCTAATGCTCAAGTCTGAATACAAGTGTACCCCACTTCGAGCTGACCCAAGAGGGTCACAATGTGGAATAGTACCTTAACTGGAGGGCTGAGGATGGGTGAGTTTAAACAGAAACTAACAGCCATTGAACATTTCTTAGGTGACAGGGATTCTTCTGAATACCTCACATGCTTTGACCAATTTTGATTCTCACAAGAGTTGTGTAAGGTGGGTATTATTACCCCAAAGGAGAGTACAGGGCTGCTATGTAAACTGCCCACAGCTGGTCCAAATCTGCCCACTGCTGGATTCATCTGACTCCAAAATGCATGCTTATTCTGCTGCAGTGCATTTCCTCCCCAGCCCCAATGTGGGGATTACAGGTGGCTGGAATGACACAGTGACTCGGAGGGGCCTTAAACTGTAGGAGAAGGAAGTGGTGCCATCAGCTGGTACTGTAAAAGGCCTGAGGTGCTTATAAAATAATCTTCCCTTAACAGACCCCACCCTCCTCCCACGGAGGCCTGGCAGCAAGGGCAGGGGTGCAAAACACCACCTCTCTCCCTAGCCCATTTCTGTCCTCCACACCCTGGAGCTGCTCTGGCCCTGTCAGGCATCCCCTCCCCTTTAGCTTCTTTCTTCCTCCCACGTCTTTTCCTAAGGCTGGCTTTCTTAGTGGTTCCGCTGCTGAGGACTGCCCTGGATAATCATGTTTTAAATAGAACCCTCCAGTGAAGTGAGGGAGTAGATCATAGGCTGAGATTTACCAGAAATCCCCAACACCCCTCAGGCTGGCCTGATTTCTATTCCCAAACCTTTTGCTGTGAATATATGGTACTTCAAATGGCTTAGCTTTAGAAACAAAGCATGATCTCTTTGGGAAGCTCATGGAGGGCAGCATGGTGAGGTGGCTTTTGTACTCCGACCAGCCTGAATGTGAATCTTAGTCATGTCACTTACTATGTGATCTCAGGCAAGCTCCTTAACCTTTCTGGGCCACACTTTCCTCCAGACTAAAGGTAGTGCCCACTCTTGGGTGGTTGAGAAGGTAGATGAAATGGAGGCACAGGGCCTGGCTACAGCAGTTGTTGCTGTGGAGATATTGTGGCGGCTACAAATAGCACTATCCAACTGAGAGAAGTAAAAGGCCTTAAAAAGCTGGACTTAGAGCAAGTTCATGATTCTCGTAGCTCTCAATTACTCAGCACACAGGGGACTCAACAATGCAGCTAGAATAAAATCACTCTTATTTCTCATGATAAATAACAGACATTGCTTCTCTCCTTGATTAAATGGGGTTCACTAATTACCTTGAATACCTACTGTGTGCCCATCACCATGTCTCACCCTGGATTTGGGGATATATCGAAAGATACCAAAGATATAGTTCTTGGCTTCAAGGAACTTTCAATCTAAGTGTTTGTGAAAAGGAAGGCATTTGGATCATGTGAATAAGGGGTTAACAGCAGCTCTTTCTGCCTTTTGCAGTTCTACTTAACAGCAGTAAATTCTCATCTGAACTGCAATTGACCCTGTGCACACAATCATGTTATTCATATTCTTATAAACAGAGGGTACAGTATGTATAATTTCCTAGATGTCTGGGAGGGGATGCATCATAACTAAACTCCAACTTTTCCTTTGGAGAACCAGTCCCATTTGTTTCTAGTTAGCTTCAAAGTACAAACTAATTTTTTCCTTTTATGTGTCAGTAACTTGAGTGAAATTTGTCACTTGTTTTTATGAAAACTTCTTTGCCATTGCCTTCATAGCTTGAAAAAAAAAACACTCATAACAACTCACTCTTCCTACATAGTACAAAGCACTTGAAATGCAATGACAGAATGGTGGTGTCACTTCTAGACATGGAAATGAACAAGAGTCCCACAGAATGGTCTGGTCCCGTCTGTCTGACAAGAATCTATTTTCAAGTACCTACTATGAGAGCAAGACCACTAGTGACATCTTGTTCCAATTTAAACAAGGTTGAGCTGTGGGCCAGCTCCTTCAAATCATAACCAGTACAGAAATTACCTCCTACCAAAAAACCACAAGGGTTAGGCTCTGTAAGAATGAGTCCCGGAAAAATTGGAACTCTCGGATCCAAGCATATTTCTGAAGCGATCCAGTCAAGAACAGCGTTTTCATTTTCTTCTGTTGGGGGATTTCTTGTTTGTCCTGGGGTAAAGTGTAAGGGTGGTTAGGGATGATGAAGAGCAGCTTTATTTTGCCTCAAAAAGAACCAACAACTCTTTCGCCACTTTGCTTTGAGCCAGAGCTATTTCGAAAATGCTCGGCCTGTTTTTACCTTTCTATATACATATTTAATAGAGATACCATGTCATTAGCAAATTACCATAAAACATGAACTGACACACTCCCTCAGAAATGACTCAGAGTAAACAGGATGTCTCTCTAGGAGCACAGTTCTCCCAAAGGACAGCTTCCTCTCGGCTTCATTTTCTGTCCCTGGGCATGCCTTAGTTCACCCAAAGGACCATGAAGATTGTGACAGTTTAGAGAGGTTTCTGTCTGTTCCAAACCCCAAGCATTATTATATACACTGTGGCTTTGAACTCTCAGTTTCTTTAACCTCTTTAAGTTCAAGTGACCAATGAGCAAGGAAAGAAATAGGAGTGGCCCTGAGATGATTCAAGTATGTTGGGTACACCCAGGATAAATGAAGAGCAGTCAACTAACATTTAAGATCCAGGAGCATAATGTGTTTGCCACTATGGAGAATGATGTAAAGAACTAAGAAGGTAGGGAGATTGCTGAGGGCAGTGGTCAACAGTGGCCAACTTGACTGCTTTTGCAGTGGAGATGGAGAATATTGGTCGTAGAGAACTATCTAGCTCTACAACCCATCTGGGATGGTCAACAGTGTTATGGCCTGAATTGTGTTCCCCCTACCAAAAAAATTGTATGTTTTAAGTCCTAGCCCCCAGTACCTCAGAACAGAACTGTATTTGGAGATAGGGTCTCAAAAGAGGTAACTGAGTTAAAAAGAAGTCATTAGGGTGGTCCTTATTCTAATTGGCAAGCGTCTTTACAAAAAGAGATTAAGACACAGAGATGCACAGAGAGAAGACCATGTGAAAACACAGGAAGAAGATGGTCATCTACAAGCCAAGGAGAGAAGCCAGGAACCAATCCTTCCCTCATATAACTGAGCAAAGAGTTCATCCACCCAGTGCTGACTATAGCCAATTACACTGACACTGAGATGCAGCAAAAGAAAGTGGCATTTATTGTATAGCGCTATGCAATGGAGAACAACCAGCTTGCACTGGAAAAACCCAAACTCCCTGATTCAGGGTTCAAGGCAGCAGTTTTTACCGGTTTAAGGGGCATGGGTATGTGGAAGCAAGCTTTTCATTGGAGCAAGTTTTCATTGGAAGATCTTAGAGCATGGCTATTTATGGTAAGGAGCATTGAGACTAGATCTTCCTGGGCCTTTTGCTTCTGAAAGTGTTCCAGTATTCAAGTTCCAGTTATGTCCCAGTTCTTTGGCTCTGTGGGAGTTTGAAAGGGGCTGCTCAAGACTTTGGTCCAGGTGCAGCTGGAGGTCAAGGTTCTCTCCTCTGCACGTACTTCAGCTGCATGACTTATGATTTTGTTCTGTTGTCTCTGAAAAGCAACTCAGTATCTTGTAAAACAGGATAGGACCATTTGAGCTGGTTCTGTGGTTACACTCACAACCCTCAGAAAGAACCTTCCCTGCCGATACCTTCATCTTGGACTTCTAGCTTTAGAACTGAGACAATAAGTTTCTGTCATTTAAGCCATCCAGTCTGGTATTTTGTTTCAGAAAGAATGGCAGTCCTGACAAATTAATAGAACTCTCTACTCGGATTTGCAAAGTCAAATTACTCTAAAATTGCTGCTAAACTTCATGTATTTTCAAAAATTTCTCAGATTAAAGAAATCGAGAAAGCCTTTCTTTACAATTTTAAAATTAGGACAGGTGATAGCATTTCAGAAGCTTTTGCGACCACAGTCCCTAATCTGTATCTATTTTCCTCATTCCTTTCATTGTCAAATGCTGGGCCTCTACCACTCTACTTCCTGTCTCCCTAGGCCTTTATAATCCTCCATTGCTTGGCTTCATCCTTCTACCACATCACTGAACATGCCCACGAGTCACCAACAGCATCTTGAAATCACTTCTAAATGCTTTCCCAATGATCATCTTCATCTCCATAGCATTTGACATTGTCATCACCTGCAACTATTTCTCCTAATTGTTTTTAACAGAAGAAATACCCGCTTTCTGTGAAAATTGTACACACTACAAAAGCATATGGAGTTAAAAGCGAAGACCTACTCTTCTAACCTCAAATTCCTTAAAACAGTGGTGCTCAACCAGGGGCAATTTCGCCTCAGGGACATTTGGCAATGTCTGGAGACACTATTGGTTGTTAGGACCAGGGGTTTGGGAAGTGGAACGTGCTTCCGGCATCTAGTGGGTAGAGGCCAAGGATGCTGTCAAACATCCTGCAATGCTCAGGACAGCTCCACAACAAAGGATTATCTGGCCCCAAATAACAATAGTGCAAATATTGAGAAAACCTGCCTCAGGCATAAAAAATTGTGCTACTTTCTCACCTTTCATGGTGCTGCACTGGTGTTTTCTTTGTTTTCTGCTGAGGGCACTTTCATTCATTCAAAAAATATTTATTGAGCACCCACTCTGTGCCAGGCACTGTGCTAGGTATTGGGAAAAACAACAGGTATAGCAAAAAAAAAAGAAAAAAAGATGGCTCCTAAAAAAATGGGCTTAGAGCTCAGGGCAGAAGACTGATAATAGCAAACTCAAATAACTATGAAAAAGTGTACCGTGTTAAAAAAGAGGCAAAGAGCAGTCTTTTATGAGAAAATAACTAAAAAGAACTAATTTAGGTTGGGCCAGTCAGGGTGGGTCCCTCTGGAAAGGCAACCTTTGAGCTGAGACTTGGAGGGTTGAATAGGTGTGAAACAGGAAAAGATTAAGAACATCTAGACAGAGAAAACAGCACTTAGGGCCCTGGGGCAAGAGCTTGAAGAAAAAGGACATTGTGGGTGGAGCCTAGCAAGCAATGGGCAAGAATAGCATGAAATGACATGTAATAGTGCAGGGACGTGCTCATGTATGAGGGACACCCGTGTAACCCTTTTGTGGAATGAGTAGCTCTTATAAAACAACTTTTTTTTCTCCTGCTAATTCTTCTATGGGTTTAGTTCTTCCCACCTCCCTCGGATGAAATCTAGGACAGGGCCCATGAGTTTTCTAGCCATGCCCAAGTGATAAAATGTCCTCTGGTCACTTCAAGTCACAGTATAGACTCATTTTGGTAATTATGATGTCCAGTACCATATCAAACTTCATTGGAGTTAGCGCTTCTCCCTTCCCCAGCTCAGCTTGCTGCAGCCTGGCCACTTGCAAGGGAAAGAGAAACTCTGATAACCTTCTTCACTATTTCCCCCAGCTAGTGCTTCCACTTTTCCTCCCCTGTTCTTTCCTCTACTGCTCTTGATCAGGGGACTAAGTAAGATAAGAGAGAATGTAAAGACAAGAAGAGTCTCTTTCGTCTAGTCCTATTGTGAGCTGGCATGTGCTCAACCTGGGCTTGGCAGGTGTTGAAGCTGAGTCTTTCTTTCGGAGAACACTATTGATAGTTCTTTTGAGACAAGCCTTTCTTGTCCCATTTCTGGAATGTTCCCACCCATGCCTTCGAGATAAATGCATGTTCTCTTCCAGCTGGTCTGTTATGTACCTCCCTCAGTCCTTAAGCACCTAGAAGTATTCCCCCAACTTTCTTCAGCCAGGCCTCCTCAGGTCTCCATATAGCCCTCTGGGCAACGTATTAATTTCTTAGGGCTGCCATAACAAAATTCCATAAACTGGATGTCTTAACCAACAGAAATTTACTTTCTCACAGATCTGGAAGCTAGAATTCTGAGATCAAAATGTCACCAGGGTTGGTTTCTCCTGGAGCTTATTTTCTTGTGTTATGAACTGAATTGTCTCTCCCACACCCACAATTCATAGGTTGAAGCCCAACCCTAATATGACTATATTTGGAAATGGAGCCTTTAGGGAGATAATTAAAGTGTGGGGCCCTTAACTGATAGAATTAGTGTGCTTAAAAAAGAGAGAGATACCAGGGCACATGCACTCGTGCTCGCTCTCTCTCTCTCTCTCCCCCTAACTGGGGAAAGTTCACATGAGGACACAGCAAGAAGGCATATACACCCAGTCTGTGGTATTTTATGATGGCAGCCTTGTAATTGTGCAAATCTTCATTTCCTTAAAATGACTTTTTCTCTACTCTTTCTCCTCAATTCAAACTGTCCTTGTACTCACTTGCTTCTTCTCTTCCCTTATCCTTCTGCATACTGCACGAACACTCCCTTAATCATTAAGTCTTTAGGTCAGCATCAAACACTCTTAGGAACAAAGCCTCAGGTCTGTTGACCACAGAAACAGTTTTGGTCAAACTAAAGATAACATCTTGCAGCTTCACACCCATGAAGGTGGAAATACTCTCTTGGCATCCCCCTGAAACCAGACAGAAGAATGCCATGACTGATATCAAGACCTGATGTAATGATCAATTGCCTCCTACCCTAGCACTGACCAATCAATAGAGCCCAAAACCCAACTTCTTTAACTAATGAGTTTTCCCTTATATAACCTATCCCCTACAGGCCATCAGGGAGCCAGGTCTTTGAGTGCTAGCTCACCTGTGTCTCCAGGCTTGGTGCCACTTCCTTAAATAAACCTCTACTTTTTTTGCTACAAACTCCTGTCCATGTCTTCATTGGCTTTGATGAGTGGAAGCAAAATGAACCCTTGAGTTCAGTAACAGCCCAGTAAAAGACAAATACACTTTGGCTTGTAGATGGCCATCTTCTCTGTGTGTTTTCACATGGTATTTCTTCTGTGCATACATATATCTGTGTGCTAGTCTCCTCCTCTTATAAGGAGGCAGTTAAATTAGATTAGAGCCCACCCTGATAACCCCATTTTAACTTAATCACATCTTTAAAAATTCTATCTCCAAATAGAGTCCCATTCTCAGATACTGGGAGATAGGACTTCAGCATAAAAGCTTTATGAGGACACAATTCAGCCCATATAACTAGGTGTCTATAAGATAACCCCACAGGAACTATCACAAGGCAAGGCATACATCTGCTCCATGAAAGTCTTTACTATTGAGAATCAAGGGCCTTCCCAGCCACAGTTTCACACTCTTTAAATATTTTAAGCATGAGTCACACGTCAGTTCACCATGTCCCTTAAGCTCCAGGAATTAAATATCCAGCTCCTTGAAGGGTCTCATGAAAGCTTCTTTTCCTTGGGCTGGAAGTAAAAGGAAGGAGAAAAGGCACCGCCATCACTTCCTCATGAAGTGAGAGTGGGAATCACAGAATACTAATCGCTCTCTCCAAAAACCTTTTGTAATCTGAAACTTCCTGGAGAGTTGCTGCAATCTTTTTATACTCCTGGTTATATAGAGGTCAAAGGTTGCAAAACTGATTTTTGACATCTTTGTCAAGCCCTGAATAAATGGTCTTACTTTGGCTTGTGGAGCAGTTAGCATCTATTGTCTCGAGGCCTTAGCTGAATATGAAACAGATCTAGCTTCACTTTAACATCCTCTTATACCTGTAGTATGGTTAGAATGCCTTCAGCTGCAAGTGATAGAAAACCATGCTGGTATAATCAGGCACTGAATTTTTCACATAAGAAGTGCCCAAGGAGGGCAGCTCAAAGCCCATCAGAATGCCAGCCCATTTCTCTGTGATTCTCTTAGATCTGCCCTCCTCCATGTGTTGACTTCATCCTAAGACTGGTAACAAGATGCCATTACCTATAGATAAGACACAAGCTACAAATAGTCCCCCTGGGAACATCTTGTCAAGTCTCACAGACCAGAATTGGGGTACATGTCCTCCCTTACACCAATCACCAGCAAGAGACATGTGATTACCATAATTATCTCAGTCTTTTCAGGATTTCTACCTCCTGAGTGTGCCCAGAGTAGAGAAGGGGTCAGCTCTACCCCTACCCACCCCCCACCACTATCCAGATCCAAACCCAAGGAGAGTTGATGCCAGTTCACAAAAGCACTAGGTACGTAAGATGATTCCTGCCCTTACATTCTCTCCTTCCTCTGTTCAAACCCTGAGGGAGTCAAATGAAGGGAGTGGAAAAGGAGCATCAGCCAGTATTATTTTTAAGATATATGGACTTCCATTAATTTCAAGGAGAGTCTGGTAACCAAAGAAATTGAAGATAGAAATTTGGAACTGGATCAACTGCTGCCCCTGCCAATGCAGACCTTATCATGATAGTAGTTGGAGCACAGATTGCCCCAGGTACAATGTAGAAGCTGAATTGTTGAAACTTTCACCAGAGGTGAACTTAGATGGTATACTAGTGAAAGAGTACACATCAGCCGGTCCTATATAACAGGTATATACTCAATCCAGTATATGTACATTTTAAATAGATTATTTTTCTAAAAAAATTTAAATTGCAAAACATGTCCAGAGGAGGATGGGGGCAGGAAGGTGACAGTCTAATTACTACAGAAGGAATTGAGACACTTGTCAAACCACCTGCACACACACATATGTACATACGCCCTGAGAAAGCCCAGATGGCCTCACAGAAGCCTCAGTTTTAAAGGGACTAAATAAACCCAAAATCTATTTAAACTTTTCTAGAGCATGGACAAATAAAAAGTCATCTCAATTCTTTTTCATGAAGCTTTCATACATTCAAACAAAAATCTGTCAAAGATAATAACAGAAGAAAAGTCCAGATCAATTGACATTGATCTTAGGAATATCAAAGAAAAGATAAACATTGGGAAATTAATTTAAAAGTTACACATGATATAATAATATATCACTATAAAACATGAGCAAATAACTGAAAACAATTACACAACAAGGAAACGCAGTATAATGTGGCTAGATACATATAAATAGCAATGAGTCAGAAAAAGATGAAAAAAAATTGTATTTGTAATAATAATAACATTGAATACATAAGAAACCATTGCCTAATCCAAGTTCACAAGGATTTGTTCTTTTGTTTTCTTCTAAAAGATTTATAGTTTTAGGTCTGAATCAGAAATGTAAAAGCTCTTAATAAAAAAATTTTTGTAAACTAAGATTGGAATAGATAAAATATATACTGCTTTTAGGTGGGAAGCCTCAATTTTATTAAATATTAAATCTCCCCAAAGTAATCTATAAATTTACAATGATTTCAACAAAAATATCAATCAGATTTTTTCAAAATAAAAGAAAAATTTGAATTTTGTATGATTCTTAATTGATTATACTATATTCTCTTTAATGTGCTGCTGGCTTCCCCTAGGTAATATTTTAAGATTTTTGCATTGATATGATTCAAGAAATATGGAGGAAAAAGTAACTATGAGGACAATGGAATTGGATGGCTATTGCCAAGCTCAAATGAGACCTGGTGGAAAAAAAATGAAAAGCTGAGAATGATTAAAACTGGCAATTAAAAGCTAATGTGAGCAAGTTCATTAAATAGTAAAAGATTAGTTTTCCTTCAACAATTGGTGCTGAGACAACTGAAAATCCACATGCAAAAGAATGAAGTTGAACTCCTACTCCCCGTCGAACACAGAAATCAACTCAAAATGGATCATAGACCTAAATATAAGACCTAAAACTATAAAATTCATAGAAATAAAACAAAAAATATATTTTTGTAAACTTGACTTAAGCAGTAGTTTCTTAAGTATGACCCCAAAAGTATGTGACAGAAGAAAAAAAACAGGAAAATTGGCTACAATAAAATTAAAAACTTCTATGATACCAAGTGATACAATCAAGAAAATGAAAAGACAATCCACAAAATGGGAAAAAATATTTGCAAATCATATGTTAAGGGGCTTGAATCCTAGAATGCATAAAGAACTTTTACAACTCAATAATAGAAAGACAAATAACCCAAATTTAAAAATAAGCAAAAGATTAAATAGACATTTCTCCAAAGTGGATACAAATGGCAAATAAGCACAGGAAAATATGCTCAACATCACAAGTTAGGAGGGAAACGCAAATCAAAACCATGAGATACCACTTCACACTCATGAGGATGGCCATAATTAAAAAGACAGATAATAACAAGTGTTGACAAAGATGTAGAGAGATTGGAGCCCTTCATACATGCTAGTGAGGGTGTAAAATAGGGCAGCTGTTTTAGAAAATAGTTCGGCAGTTCTTTAAAATTCTAAACGTGGAGTTACCATATGATCCAGCAATTCCACTTTTTGGTATTTACCTAAGAGAAATGAACATATGTCCGCACCAAAAAAAGTTGTACATAAATGTTCATAACAGCATTATTTATTTATAACCAAAAAGTGGAAATAAATGCCCATCAACTGATGAAGGGATAAACAAAATGTGGTATATCTATACGATAGAATGTTATTTGGCAGTAAAAAGAAATGAAGTATTGATACATGCTACAACATGGATGAACCTTTAAAGCATTATGCTAAATTAAAGAAATCAGCCACAAAGGACTACATATTGTATGATTCCATGTATGTGAAATGTCCAGAATAGGCAAATCTACAGGGCGGAAGGTAGATTGGTATTTGTCAGGGGCTAGGGAAAAGGGCAAATTGGAAGTGACTGCTAATGGGTATGGGATTTCTTTTAGGGAGGACAAAAATATTTTAAAATTAGATTGTAGTGATGGTTGTACAACCCTGTAAAGATACTAAAACATATTTAATTTGTACACGTTAAATAGGTGGATTCTATGGTTTGTGAATTATATCACAATAGAGCTGTTAAAAACAGCAAGTGTGAAAGCCAGAGGCCCTCCTGGGTAGCATGCAGAGATCCTCAACTCCTGTAGTGACAGGGCAGAGAAGGCTGAGGACAGACTCAAGAGTTTAAATCCTAAGACTAGGATTTAAGTTTTAAGAGTAGCTCAGTTCAAAAAAATGTTTAAGCCAACCAAAGTAGGTTGCCTCTACCAAGGTCAGGACATTTTTTGAGAAACAACAGGATCCTCACACATGAAATGAGGACATCTGAGTTGATGCATCTAAAAATCTTGAATTCTCGGATTTCCCTAAACCCTCTGAGCTTACAGAAGTGGCCCGCCCTCCCCTATTAAGGGCCAGCACTCCTCTCTTGCTTGAAAACAGCGCAAAGGCCTCTTCTCATAGGATAGCATACCTCCCCTTCCCCACTCAGAGTCTGTCCTGCCTGCTGCTTCTTGCAACCAGGCAAATAACCAGATTAAGTCACTTTGTCACACTACTGGCACTGTGCTGGTCCTACTAAGGGAGGAAAGGTAAGAAGAGCTGCAGCACCTGACCTTGGCCTTCATATACTGTCAGGAGCTGAGAGAACACACATAGCGCTGGTTCTGAGAAGGCTCTATCAAGAAAGCCAAAAGAGAGGGTTGGATGAGGAAGGGTTTATTGGTTTGGGAACACCTTCCTGGGATACAGGATTTAACACTTTGTCAAGACTCCAGGAGATGGTGCAAACACATCCTGGAAGCATGGAAAAAAACAATGGTCCACAGTAAGTGAGGTATAAATGCCAGAACCGCCATGGCAGATGGTGGATAAAGGGAATGAAAAGCTCAGAGAAGTAGACACACTGGAGCAGACAGTGTTACAGTGGAAATCCAGAGAATACCTTGTTTCCCAAAGCACTAAGGAAGGTGCTGGTGGGAGGGGCTCTAGCTGCACCCAGGGGTTCAATGGTGTCTGAAGAAGATGCTGCCACAGAACTGGGCTCACTGACTGAAAAGAGTAAATCCCCTTAAACAACAGAGGCCAGGTGGTGGCACATCATTGTCAGAAGTCAGGTGGAGGCAATTATCACAGTGAGTGTCACAGTCAAAGGGGCAGCCAGGGGGCCTGACCCACAGGAAGTTAGGAAAAGAATGAATAGAACACAGTGCCCCTCAAAACAAAATAGATGGGCAGTCACAAGAGTACAACTCAATCTGTACAATCAAAAGAAATCAAGGATGGTTGAGCTAGAGGCTGAGGTTGTTGCCCCAATAGTCATCTAAGGTAGTTTTAGACCCAGAACCCACTGATTAAAGGAAAGCCTGAGCCCAGGAAGAAGAACTCTGAAATATGCCATAAAGTGCATAGTAATGAGTCTCCCAGGAAGAACTGAAAGGACCTACATTCATCAACTTATATAGCTGGACACTAGAGAAAGGGAAATGCTTAAACATTTCAAGACTCTTGGTTACAGGGTCCAAGTTGACATTGATACCCAATGACCAGTGGATTCACTGGTTCCCTAGACCCACCCAGTGGTCATTTCTTCAGTCTCTAAATGTAAAAATACAATAGGTGTACTTGGTAGTCTCTTCTATTAGTTTCTTGGCCTGAAGGGTAAGAGCTCTCCTGGAGGGAAAGACAAAGGAGAAGTTTCTGAAACTGTCCTTCCCTAGAAAAGAATATTATATTCCAGGTAGAATAGCTGAGATTATTGCCAATATTAAAGATCTAAAGGAAGAAAGGGTGGTGATCTCCATCATATCTTCAGAATGGCCTCTGTACCCAGACAGACCCTGGAGGATGACTGTGGATGACTGCAGATCTGACTGAGGACTAGCCCAGTTATACCCACTGTGCCTGACATGGTGTCTTTTCTAGATTAGCATGGCTTTGGATTCATGGTACATAACATAACCACTGTTCTGGCAAATACAGTCTCTTCTATTCCTACAAAAAAAAAAAATAGGCTTAGAACCAGACATCATTCACTTGAAAGAGAACCATGTTACATTTAGGCTTTGGCTTAACGACTCTGCCATAGACAGTACATAAATGAATAAACATAACTATGTTGCAATAAACCTTTAATTTGAAATTTGAATTTTATACAATTTTCATGTATCACAAAATATTAGTTTTCTTTTTTTTTCATCCATTTAAAAATGTAAAAAAGAAAGTAAAAACCATTGTTAGCTCAAAAACAGGCAGAGAGCTAGATTTGCCCACAGGCCATAGTTTGCCAGTCCTGTTCCAGAGCAAGGCCATGGGATCTGAAATAGAACATAATACCTTTCCAAAAAAGAAAAAAAAATCTTCTGATATTTATAGGGCCCTAATAAAGACCAAACGCTTGATCATACAGACACAACTGCTTGTCATGAGCTGGGTTTTGTCAGATATACCAAGCCAGGCAGGCCCAACAATAATCCATCACAAAATGGAAGTGGTCCACCTAAGATTGAGAAAGAGCAAGAAAGGAAGGCACATACAAGCTACTTGAGCAGGTAACTGAGACCCCCAAGTCACTCACCATTACTGCACCAGCTCCTCTCCCTCCACTCATATCTACAGGTATATAGAGGGTTCCTTATGACAAAATGACAGTAATAAAGAAAAACAAAAACACCCTGAGTTTGGTCATAGATGAGTCAGCTAAATATGTGGGCTCAACCAAAAGTGGATGGCAGCTGTACTCCAGCCCCACTCAGGGTATCCTTGAAAGAGAGTAGTAAGGAGAAATCTCTCAATGGCAGAGCTTTCGGTGATATATCAAGTCATCTTCTTTATGTGGAAAGAGAAGTGACCTAAGATTAGAAAATGCATGAACTCATGAGTAGATGGAGAAAGATTGGACGATCAGAGACAAGGAGGTCTGAGGAAGAAGCACATGAATGTGTATATATGGGAGAGAGTGAAATTGTGAAGATCTTTGTATCACGTGTTAGTGTCCACCAGAGAGCATCTACCATGAAAGAGGCGTTAAATAGCCACATAGAAAATGGTTCAGACAGTTGACAGCAGCCAAATAAGCACATGAACAGATAACCAAAAGTTGCAGGGATGGAGGCTAAGCATGTGTCCAAAAGCATAGGCTTCCATATACCAAAGGAGATCTAGCTTCTGTCACCGCTGAATGTCAAAATTGAGAGCAGCAGAGACCAATGCTGAGCCCTAGATATGGCACTGTCAGTTGAGGAAACCAACCAGCCTCTTGGTGTTGATCCTTCCTCTGATCTCTTCAACCTAAGAAGGGACAGTGATTCATTTGAGAGGAACGGACACATATTATGAATATGGGATTGTCTTTTCTGTTCATAAGCCCTCAGCCAACACCACTCTCCAGGAGCTTACAAATAGATAGATCTACTCTTACAGTAGTCTACACTGCACTACATCAGAAAAGAAGATCCACTATATAGCAAAGGAGGTGTGAGAATGAGTACATGGCCATGGGAGCCACTGACCATATTACAAACTGCCCACCCCAGAAGCTGTTAGTGTGAGAAAATGATGGAAAGCAAAAGGGAAGTGCCAGCTGGAATGTAACATCCCATGGGAATCAATGTATACCTTAAATAAATGACTTTTAGAGTTTGGAGAAACGGCAAAATGAGAAACATCCCCAGATCTCTCCCCTTGAAACAACAATGAGCTGAACATCTAAAACTCAACAAAAAACACCCAGCACACCAACACCTCTGAGCGTGGGATCTGCACATAAGAGCTACCACAGGTCAGAACCCCAGGTGTCGAGTGGTGGATTGGAAAAACAAAGAAACTGCCTCTCGTAGCCACCGGAGCTCCCTGCAGGAGGAGGGGGAGGGGAAAAGGTGCAGCGAGTTCCCTGAACATGCCTGCTTGAGAGAATTGTGAGTTCTACACAGCCAGTGGCAGGGCCCAATCATCAGGGCAGAAAGCAGAGAAGCGAGTCAGCAGAAAACAACAGTTGATTTCTGCCAGCTGAGGTTGCAAAACCGAGGCTGAGCTGCAGCCCCCAACCGCGAACCCAGAGGCCCCCTCCCTCCAAATCCTCTGAGACAGAACACCGCGAAGCCCCAGGGGAATCTGAGCAAATGCTACCAAAACTGTTGCTAACACTGACAGGAACTGAAACTGAGGATAGCGAGCATGAATAAATATCTACAAGAAAATAGAAAGGCATTATTTAGGCTTTATATAAAGCGGGGATCCAAGAGGCTTAGACACCACCTACTGGAAACCAAAAGAAAGGTGCCTTCTTTCAGCAGTCTGAAGAGAGACCTTTATATATAAATCTTCTTTCTGGGGGGGAAAAAAAAGCAGAATACATTTTCATTAATGCCCAGGAAGAGAAATAGTCCATTAAACACCATCAACAACCATGGTGACAAGGCATATTAGAAAGAAGGAGAAAATTTTCTGGAAAACAAGCTTACAGACATAGAAATATGTGACTTAAATAACAGAGAATTCAGGATGGTATTTCTGGAAAAACTCAATGAGTTCCAAAATGAGTCATATCAACAATTTCAGGAATTGAAAAGAAACAACTAGATGAGTAAAACAAGGAGTTTGAAACCCTCAAAAAGAACCAAATAGACCTTTTGGATATAAAGAACACACTGCAAGAGTTGAAAAATGAAATAGCAAGCTTGGAAAATAGAGTCAACCAAATGGAGGAAAGGATCAGTGATATCGAAGACAGAAATCTAGAAATAAATCAGAAGGAAGAACAGAGAAACCAAAAAATGAAAAATAATAAAGAAGTACAAGAACTAGTTGATACCATCAGGAAAGGAAACATAAGAATAATGGGAATTCTCGAAGGGGAGGAAAAGGAGCAGGGACTAGAAAGCATTTTCAGACAAATAGTTGACGAGAATTTCCCAAATCTAAGGAATGAGCTGGAGCTTGAAATTCAAGAAGTTAACAGAACACCCAATTATCTCAACCCCAAAAGGCCTTCACCAAGACACATTGTATTAAAATTATCAAAAATCAACAATAAAGACAGAATTCTTAGGGCAGTCAGAAAGAAGAAAATGGTAACTTATAAAGGAAAACCCATTAGATTATCATTGGACTTCTCAGCATAAACCTTACAAGCAGAAAGGAATGGAATCAAATATTTAAACTATTAAGTGAAAGGAACTACCAGCCTAGAATAACATATCCAGCTAAGCTCTCCTTTAGATATGAAAGAGAAATTAAGACCTTTCCAGACAAACAAAAATTGAGGGAATTCTCCACTACGAGGCCTGCACTACAGAAAATACTGAAAGGGGTCAGCTCACCTAAAACAAAATGACAGAAAAAAAATACATAATTAGGAGTAAAGTGACTATCAGATAAATAGAAGCAGAGGAGTGCAATCCTTACTAAGATCAGGGTATTATAAGCTTAAACAATAAGAAGAAATTTGCTATACCAAGATAGTAATGAAAGTTCAGCATACATAGGGACAAATTGAGATAACAATGATTGAAAGGGGGAGGATTCAAAGATCCAAATTCGCAAAGGGGAATGGAGATAAGGCACTCACAAAAGAAAATGGACAACTATATAAATATAACTATCCTTTACATATTCATAATGGTAACCACACACCAAAGATTCAGAACTGAAGTATATCACATAAAACAAGAAGAACCAACGGCAAAACCCACAGAAGCCAGCCAAAATAAAGAAAACAGAAACACTAGGACAAGGAAGCTATGGAAACACTGAGCTACCAGAAAGCAAAAGATAAAATGGCTACAAAAAGACCTCATATTTCAATAATCACCCTAAATGTAAATGGACTGAACTCACCAATAAAAAGGCACAGAGTTGCAGAATGGATTAAAAAACAAAACCCAACCATATGCTGCCTCCAGGAGACACATCTCAGTTCCAAAGACAAATATAGACTCAAAGTGAAAGGGTGGAAAATGATATTTCAAGCAAATGGCATTCAGAGAAAAGTGGGAGTGGCGGTACTAATATCATACGAAATAGACTTCAAAATAAAAAAGTTAAAGAAAAATACTGAGGGACACTTCATAATGATAAAGGGAATCATGCATCAAGAAGATGTATACTTATTAATATCTATGATCCCAATCATGGAACCCCAAAATATGTAAAGTAATTACTAACAGAACTAAAGAGAGAAACAGACCAAAACACTATCATAGCAGAAGACCTAAATACCCCACTGTCATACATGAACAGATCATCCAAACAGAAAATCAATAAGGAAATAACATCCTTAAATGACATATTAGACCAACTGGATATAATTGACATTTACAGAGCCTTCCATTCCAAAACAGCTACTTGTACATTCTACTCTAGTGCACATAAAACACTTTCAAGGATTGACCACATACTAAGATACAGAGATAGCCTCAACAAACATAAGAGGGTTGAAATCATACCAACCATATTCTCTGATCATAATGCTTTGACACTAGAGATCAACTGCAAAAAGAAATCAGGAAGAACCACAATTACATGGACATTAAACAACATGCTACTGAAGAATAACTGGGTCAGAAGAGAAATTAAAAGAGAGATTAAGAGATACATAGAAACATATGTTATAATGATAGTATAACATATCAAAACTTTTAGGACACGGCAAAAGCAGTCATAAGAGAAAAGTTCATATTATTACAGGCTTATCTACAAAAACAAGAACGAGCCCAAATAAACAACCTAATGCTTCATCTTAAAAAACTAGAAAAGGAAGAACAAATGAAGCCTTAAGTCAGCAGAAGGAAAGAAATAATCAAAATTAGAGCAGAAATAATCAAAATTAGCAGAAATAAATGAAATTGAAAACAACACACATACACACACACACACACACACACACAAACAATAGAAAAAATAAATGCAACAAAGAGCTAGTTCTTTGAGAAGGTTAACAAAATTGACAACTCCCTGGCTAGACTCACTAAAGAAAAAAGAGAAAAGACACAAATAAACAAAATCAGGGATGAAAGAGGGGAAATTACGACTGACATCGCAGAAATACAAAAGATCATACCAGAATATAACATCAAATTTAATAACCTAGAAGAAATGGACCAGTACTTAGAAAAATACAACCTTCCTAAACTGAATCAAGAAGAACTGGAAAATCTAAATAGACTGATTAGCAGTATGGAAATTGAAATAATCATCAAAACCTACCAAAAAGTAAAAGTCCAGGACCAGATGGCTTCACCAGTGAATTCTACCAAACATTCAAAGATTTAATACCTATTCTCCTCAAACTCTTCCTAAAAACTGAAGAGGAGGCAATACTTCCCAACTCATTTTATAAGGCCAATATTACCCTAATATCAAAACCTGGTAAAGATAACACAAGAAAAGAAAACTACAGACCAATGTCTCTCATGAACGCAGATGCAAAAATCCTAAATAGGATACTAGCTAACAAAATACAGCCACATATTCAAAAGATTATATACCACAGTCAAGTGGGCTTCATCCTGGGGGCACAGGGACAGTTCAACATAGGCAAATTGATTAATGTGATACACCATATAAACAAATTAAAAAATAAGAATCATATGAATCATATCAATAGATGCAAGAAAAGGTTTTGACAAGATACAGCATCCATTTATGATCAAAACACTTAACAAAATACGTATAGAAGGAAACTCCCTTAACATAATAAAGGCCATATATGACAAACCCTCAGCCAACATTATGCTTAATGGTGAAAAACTAAAAACCTTCCCTCTAAGATTAGGAACAAGGCAAGGCTGTCTACTATCACCACTGTTATTCAATATCACATTGGAGGTCCTAGCAAGTGCAATCAGGCAAGAGAAATATATAAAAGGCATCCAAATAGGAAACGAAGAAGTCAAACTGTCACTATTTGCGGATGACATGATTCTCTATATAGAAAACCCTAAAGACTCCACAAGAACACTACTAGAAACCATAAGTAAATACAGTAAAGTCTCTGGATACAAAATCAATGTTCAAAAATCCATAGTGTTCCTATACTCTAATAATGAAGCATCAGAAAAAGAAGTGGAAGAAATAATTCCTTTTTCAATTGCAACAAAAAGAATAAAACACCTAGGAATAAATTTAACAAAACATGTAAAGGACCTATATAATGAAAACTACAAGACTGTTAAAAGAATCAAAGAGGATACAAAGAAATGGAAAGATATTCCGTGTTCTTGGATTGGAAAAATCAACATAGTTAAAATGACCATATTACCTAAAACATTATAGAGATTTAATGCAATCCCCATCAAAACCCCATTGGCTTTTTTTAAAGAAATATAACAAAAAAATCATCAGATTTGTATGGAAGCACGATAGACCCCGAATTGCCAAAGCCATCCTGAGAAAAAAGAACGAGGCTGGAGGCCTTACTCTGCCTGACTTCAAATTATACTATAAAGCGACAGTAATCAAAACAGCATGGTATTGGCAGAAAAACAGGAACACGGACCAGTAGAACAGAATCGAGAGTCCAAAAGTAAACCTATATTTATACAGGCAGATAATTTTCGACGAAAAAGCCAAAAATATACAGTGGAGAAAGGAAAGCCTCTTCAATAAATGGTACTGAGAAAACTGGAAAGCCACCTGCAAAAGAATGAAACTAGACTGTTGTCTATCACTACACACCAAATGGAATTCAAAATGGATTAAGGACCTGAATATAAGACCTTAAACAATAAAATGCATAGAAGAAAATATAGGAAGTAAACTAAAGGACCTTGGACTTAAGGAAGATATTATGAATTTGACCTTAAAAGCAAGGAAAGTAAAAACTAAAATAAATGAATGGGACCACATCAAACTAAAAAGCGCAGCAAAAGAAATTGTCAACGAGGTCAAGAGGCTACCATCCAAATGGGAAAATATATTTGCAAGCAACACCTCCGATAAGGGCCTAATATCCAAAATATACAAAGAACTCATACAATTCAATAACGACAAAAAAAATAAATGATTCAATAAAAAAATGGGCAGAGGACCTGAACAGACACTTCTCCCTAGAGGACATACAAATGGCCAACAAATATTTAAAAAGATACTCAATATTGCTAGCTATTAGGGAAATGCTATTCAAAACTACAATGAGATACCATGTCACACCTATTAAAATAGCTATAATCAACAGGACAAGTAATAACAAATGTTGGAGAGGATACAGAGAAAAAGGAACCCTCATACACTGCTGGTGGGACTGCAAATTGGTACAGCCACTATGGGAAACAGTATGGAGGTTCCTCAAAAAACTAAGAATTGATCTACCATATGATCCAGCAATCCCTCTACTGGGGATTTACCCCAAAGACTTGAAAACCCATATCCAAAAAGATATTTGCACACTGATGTTCATAGAAGCATTATTCACAGTGGCCAGGACATGGAAACAACCAAAGTGTCCTGTGATAGATGATTGGCTACAGAAGCAGTGGTACATATATACAATGGAATATTACTCAGCCATAAGAAGAGATGAAATACTGCCATTTGCGACAACATGGATGGACCTCGAGATAATCATGCTAAGCAAAATAAGCCAGACGGAAAAAGTTGAAAATCACATGATATCATTTATATATGGGATATAAACCTAAAAGCAATAAATGAATAGGACAAACAAACAGAGACTCATGGACATGGACTATAGACTAGTGGATACTCCAGAGAATAGAAGGTGAGGGAGGAGGGGGGAGGTAGACGTGGTAAAGGGGGCCAAATATAGGGGGTTAGGGCTAGGGCGAAGTGAGTAAAGGGCATCAAATATATGGCAGCTGAAGGAAACTGGACTTTGGGTGGTAATCACACAATAGAATATATAGATGTCAAATGATAATGTACACTTGAAAATTATGTAATTGTATTAACCAATGTTACCCAAATAAGCTTAATTTTTTAAAAGTTTTTAAAAATTTTTAAAAGTTTTTTAAAAATTTAAAAGTTTTTAAAATTTTTAAAAGTTTTTAAAATTTTTAAAAGTTTTTAAAAAATTTTTAAAGTTTTTAAAATTTTTAAAAAATAAAGAATAAAGAAATAAATAAATGACTTTTATATGGCACTGTGTTCTCATCTGAAGGAATATATGATCCAGGACCCAAAGAGCAGAAGCAGGAATGGACCTGCTTGTCATCACTCCCCGTAACCCACTTGGGGAATCAGTTCTTCTTATTTCTGCACCTCTGGGCTCCGCAAATTTAGAGGATCTCAAAGAGAAAAGAAACTCTTCTGCCAGGAGACACAGTCAGGGAGCCCCATTAAACTTTAAGCTGTGACTGCCAATTAGAACTTCAGACTCCGTCTGCTAAAACACCAACAAGTACAAGGAGGAGTCAGCATCTTGGTAGAGGAAACTGAATTTGATTGTCAGGAGGAGGTTCAGTTGCTGTTCTATGATAGGATCAGGATGTAATATATATGGCATTTGGGTGATCTGCTATGGCATCTTGGTCCTCCCTTGCCTTATTTGACAGTAAATGGACAAGTGTAGCAGCCATGGCCTGAAGAAGGCATGGTGACCGGAAGTTTGAATCTTCAGGGATTAGGGTCTGGGTCATGACCCCAACTAAGCCACTGAAACCAGCAAAGGTACTAGCTAAGGGTGAAAGGAATCTAGAAAGGATAGTAGAGAAGAATAGCAATGAACTTCAGAAGACGCTCAATAGCAAGAACTATAGTTTATCCCACTAACCTCCATCTTCTGGAAAGAAGCCCATTGTAATCCTGGAGGAACTGCTCTCAGCCCTTATACCAGGAAGTGGATTCAAGCAGCATAGGGGTGGACTGTGGTGGATGCTGGGATGTGCTGCCCAGATTCCCCCTCAGCCTTACAGGATTACTTTGGATGTAGAAAAGTGTCTCACTCATGCCCATACCCACTCCCCAGAGTGGAAAAATCCAACGCCTGACTGTGAGTATATAAATGCCTGGTATCCTCACTCCAACTTGGAACAACTCTGAAGGCTCATCCCAGCTCCAGAACTTCTTGCAGGACCATCTAAGACATCCTTTAGACTGCATTGCAGCTCAGCTTCTCTTTCCATACAAACCTGATTCCTTGCCTTCTAGAGTATTGATCCCAAGAGTGCCTTTAACAAGCCTCCTGCACACTCATCTTCCCAGACTATGCTTCACAAGGAACCTAACCTGCGATAAAGTAGATCTGGCTCTTCATTTTCTCTTGTATATAATGCTAATATGATATTTGTTATTTCCCTCTACATGCTCTCCTTCAATAAATTACAGAAAGGTGTGCTCCACAAAAACATGGCAGCAAACCAGGAAAGAGATCTGGGATCCAGAAAGCATGGGATCTAGCTAAGGAAAGAGGTGACATCTGTGAAGTGGGCCTGCAAAGTGACCAGTTCATTCTGGAGCAAGAGAGAGATATCCGAGAGGGTCATCTCCAGGAAAGAAAGAAAAATAATAATGAAATCAAATCCTAATGTGTTTAAGTATATTTGGAACATCCTGGACTTTCAGAACTCCAGGAGGTGGTTAGAGCCATAGGTACCTAGGAAACTAAGCAAATGAATACATGACCAGATGGAACAATTATTAACATTGAGAAATTGAAACGATTCACAAGAAAGAAAATAAAATTTGAGTTCATTACTTGGCTGGGCTTGAACAATATTTACCTGGTTCTCATAGTGCAAACACTGAATATTGATTTAACAAAAAATGAAGCTACTGGGAAAATAGGAAGAGAGGCAAGTTTGTTTGTGTGGAGGATGATGTAAGACAGCTAAATCTTCACTTTCTTCAGTACGAGGTCAGAAGGTTATACGTAAAATTGAAAAATAAAAGAGAGAAATGGGATAAACAGATTATTCTGGCATATGGAAATAACATGAGAAAGAACTAAAAGTGTTGGAAGTTGCAGCTCTAGAAAGAGAAATTCCAAGCAGGAAAGAGCGGAACAAAATGCTACTTACACTTTTTCATTGTAAATTGGGTAGAACTATTTGATTTTTCTAAACTACGTACATGTATTACTTTAAAGCAATAAATATTAACTTTTTAAAAGTAAAGAAACTCCATAAATCCTTGATTGATCGATCAATCAATCAATTGATTTGTCTAAGTCAAAAGATTATTTGACTTTCAATAAAAAGCGCCATAAGTAAAGAGTGAATCCTGCTATCAAATAAACTAACAGCTTGTCCGATTGAGTTAACCACAGTCCCCTTCTACCCTCACCCAGCTGAGGACTAGGAAGCAAGCCAAACTTGGCGTTGAGTCACTGCTGGGATGACCAAAGACGCTGCTCCCAAGTGCTGGCACTTCGTTTATTTATTTAGGAAAGTCCCTAATCCAGTCCTTTCATTCAGAAACTATTTTTTAAAATTTTATTATGCAAATGTTCAAACGTGCACAGAAGTGGAAAGAACCTCCATTTACTCATTTCCTACCTTTAAAAATTACTAACACTTACCAATTTGTTTTACTTGTTCCCCCACCCCAACCCCACCCTGCCACATTTATTTTGTCCGGAATATTTTAAAGCTAATCCCAGACATTATGGTATTTTACCCATAAATAGCTTACTATGCATCTCCAACTAATAGGAAATTTTTATTTTTCTTACATAACCACCATGCCATTATCACACCTAAAAAACTTAACAATAATATCATCTAATACCCAACTATAAATTTTGCTGATTGTCTCCAAGGTATGATTATGCATTTTGTTTGAATTAGAATTCAAATAAGATCCACACATTGCATCTGATTTCTATGCCTCTTAATTCTCTTTTATTCTCTAATAACCCCTCTCTGTTTATTTTTCATGCCATTGAGGAAATAAGGTCATTTATGGTGTAGAATGTCATTCATTCTGGATCTGGTTCATTGCTTCTTCATGCCATTTTAACTCGTTCCTCTAGTTCTCATGTTTCTTATAAACTAGTTGTCAGGTCTAGATAGATCAATTTTTGGACAGAAATATTTGCTAAGAGATGCTATATGCCTCCAATCATACTATGTCACAGGCTCATAATTCTGGCTGCTCCACTTTGAGTACTGACAAGACTGGTCATTAGATTCACATAGTGTCAGCCTCATTTCTCCAGCATGAAGCTCTCACAAACTCTTCACTTAAATCTTTAGCATCTGTGATATATGGCTTCCAGAGATCACCACAAGCAATTCCTCCCATGTCTGGCCCAGAATTGTGGGAACTGGTGACATGTCTGGATGTCGAACTGCTATGGAAGAGTGACTTGCTCTTTTGACCAGGAGTGCCTACTACAGTCTCCCTGTTGTATGTTGGGTGTGTAGAGGAGAGATAACTTGCCTTCTTAGTTCATAAGTCTCAGATTAATAGAAGCCACACCTGAGGACCTAATTTAGATAACAAGATTCATACTTTGAGCTGATACCAAATTGGAAATATATAGGAGAGAGTATTTTGCACATGGAAGGGGTGTGAACTATTGTGGCCAGGGGACACACAGTGGTAGATTGTTCCCACGGTTGGCCATACCTCCTATCAGAGCTGGAGTCTATTTCTTCTCCCTTTGAATCTTGACAGACTTTATGATTTGCTTCATCCAATAGAAGGTAGCAGAAGTGATGCTATGCCTTTTGCCAGTTTAGTCCTTAAAAGATCTGCCAGCTTTGACAGGTTCTGCCTCCACCTTTATGGAAGCCAACCATCATATGAAGAAGTTCAGACAGATTATGAATAAGAGGCCACCTGGAAGAGAACCAACGCTCCCTGGTGACAGCCAGCACCAAAGTCCCAGATGTGAGTTGGATCATCTTGGACATTCCAGCCCTGGCCTAGCTCCTGTAGAATGTAGCCACATGTGTAACCCCAGCGACCCCAGCTGACCCACATAATGGTGATTTGTTGTGTATCAACAGATAGCTGAGATAGAGAGAGAGAGAGAGAGAGAGAGAGAGAGAGAGAGAGAGAGAGAGAGAGAGAGAGAGAGAGAGAGATGGAGATAGATGATAGATAGATAGATAGATAGATAGATAGATAGATAGATAGATAGATAGATCAATTCATTGATGACTGTTGCCTAGACTCATTAGGAGTTGAAAAGTATGATTTTTCTAGCTTCTTCTTCATTGATTAACTGGAAATCTGCTGAAAAAGGAGAACTTTCTCTCAACAACTATTTGTTTATCCTGAAAGGGTAAAAATACAAGAAGAGGGGGACAAATACTTCATGGTTCCCTTTAATTTTGAATTTTCTTAGTGCCCTAGTAATTCCAATTCTCCATTAAGATTTAGGGTTTTCCTGCTTTTATTGTTTTGGGTTTTTAGTATCATTATGAATCCTTGGATATTTATATATTGAATGTATTTTAATCTATTGCAGTGATTATCCTTCCCAATACTCAAGTTTTCCCCTTTTTGGCCTGTGGGAACCTCCTCAAATTAGATTTGTGTCCTTACGGCATGACCCCATTTGTCTTTGATATATTCCTTGCCTTCTGGCAAGGTGACCTAGGTTCACTGTATACATTTCCTGCCCGAGACCTAGAGTCAGCCATTTCTCCAAGAGTCCTAGTTCTTTTAGTGGGAAGTGTAACCTATTTATTATTAATTTACATTCAGTTCCAACAAACTTATCAATTAAATTTCTTAGCCCCAGATACTTAGAAATATTACATTAGAAATGGGCTGCTATAGACATACACCCATGGATGGCTGAGAAAGAGACAGCTAATAGCCTATTAATGGAAGAGAAAAATGGGGGGTGGGTGAATTATGAAAGGCATACATAAGAACTCATAAATTTCAGCAATCTGGCCCAGCTCCAAACTTGCATTCTCCAAGAGCTCTTCAGTGTTCCCATTTGATATTAATCTCTTCTGTTGTTTCTTTACATTTTATTTATACCTCTATTATATTTATAAAGTTGTTGTTGTTCTTGTTTTGGTCTGTTAATCTAGATAAGAACCCTAGATACATATTAGAATCATCTAAAGTACTATTTATTAAAAAAACAAAAACAAATTATGTCTGTGTCTTAGTCCTAGAGATCCACATTCAACAGTCTGGAATGAAGTCTAGGCATCTACATATTTTTTAAATTTTCCAGATGATTCTGATAGAGTTCCAGCACTGAGAATCACTGGTGGTCTAGCCTGTGACCCTGGAAGGATAGAGATTCACGAAATAGTCCTGTGTCTCCAATAGCTGTAATACCCAGAAGTGACATTCAATAAATGCTTGCTGATTTGAAATGAGACTGAAGTTACTAGGAAACTGGAATCAAAAATAGTTCATCTTTTCAAGATAAATTGGAGAGAGTGTTCCACCTTATTCTCTCAAAGGACTGTCAAAACAATGTATTTCCAAAGGTATTAAGATAGCTCAGGTTTTCATTTATCTGGAGAAAAATATTACTGTATTGCAAAAGCTTTTATCCCAAAACATAAATCTCCAGTTAGAAGCATAGATTGAAATGACCCTTACTGATGCAGAGTTGAAATTTACATGTAGACAATACTAATGCTGGAGGTGTGATAATATGCCTTGGAGATAAAGCTACTGTAATATGTTCAATATACAACAGAAGGTGTGGTGAACAGTGCCACTGTGACCATCATGGTGGCACATAATTCTAAACCATTTTACATTGCTTCCTGACTGCCCCTTGTAGTTCACTGGACCTTTTTGGGGGGAATAAGTGTATCTTATGTAACACACTTTTTTGTATTTCTTCAGCACTTAGTGTTTTAGACATAATACATACTCAATAAATAATTGGTAAATCTTTTAGATAGGAGCTGTGCATGTGCTTACCGCCTGTCCTCTTGTGTGAGTACTGTATCTAACCACAGTTAGGGCCACATATTTTTACTATCCTCATTAACATGATACAGCCACAAAAACATTGCAAATATCATCCTTTCTATTTTAGAAGAAACAAAAAACTACAATTTTCTCTAAAAATAACCTAGGTTGGAATTTTCTTCCACCCATGAGAGCACTATGTTTATCAACTCACAGTCCCAAGACCTGTGACAACATTCTAAAACAATGCTTCACTTTGATAATCACATATAATAAGCATTTGGTTCCTTAAGTTTTCATTCGCTTGGAAATTTCTTTTATCCTAACAAAATCAGGAACTTCTTTTCTCCATTTAACACAGTCTATCTAGTCAACAGCAGCCCCATGTTAGGGTGCCTGCAGAGGGGAAAAGAGTAAATTATGGATAACAGTGCCCAGTACCCTGAAATTGACCCAGACCAAGAGGGTCCAGAGACTCTAGCACAAGTTCCATTCAGATTAGACCTACTCTTGAGAAAATACTAATTTTCAACCCATGTATCTATTTCTAACAGCTGGAAGCAGAGTAGCTTAGAATAAACTCTAGAGCCCAAGTCAAACCTGAAAATGAGATTTAGGTACCCTTTGTCCTTTGGGTGCATTTTATGAAGCTAGTCTAGGCCTGAATCAAGAGTTTGATCAATCTAGAGTCCAAATCACATTATGCAGAATGAGCTACGTCTAGTGGAGAATGATGGCATTATTTTTCTGTTGTCTATCTTTCAAGATCTTTCATGAAGGTAAGTATAGATCTGCCATGTAACTCCCAGAGACTCTCCTAAAAGTAAGTCCTTATTCCTTTAGTGCTCCTCAACCAGGTGAGATTTTTGAGAGTTTTGATTGTCACATTAACTAGGAACTCCAGGATATCTCCTCACATTCTGATGTGATACCTCCTGACCTGGTTTCCAGCCTCTACTAGAGCAAATCAGATTTAGAATTCAAATACATCAAACAAGGACTGAACTCACCGCATCAACTCTTTCCAAGTTTTAGCTGGCCTGGCTTATCTCAGCTTATTCAGAAGAGGGTATTCAGATTCCATGTTCATTGACTTCTGGATCCATCCTATTCTGGGTCATCATTGATAAAAGGTTTTTGATTTTTAGAAATGTTTCATATTCCACTGGTAAATTAGAGTCTACCCCCTTCGGTTGCTTGTGTGTGTGAGCACGTGCATGCACGCGCGCGCGCACACACACACACACACACACACCCTTACTTAGAGGCTACACTCCATCAACTCATTTCTTAGTAACATGAATTTAAGACTGGGAATTATCTTCAAAATTAAGCAATGACAATTTGTACTTGGCCTAAGCTTGCATTTTTCTTGTAAGTCCTCACTGAAGTCCACAAAAAGTAGCCAGTATACTCCAACACTGGAATTCTTCCTACCAAGTCACCTAGTGTTACCCTTGGTAGTCCACTGTGTGAGGCCAACATACAGCAGGTAAAAATTGGACCAGCATTTCACTACTATTTAATAAGTATTGCCAACTTTACAATCTGGGATAGAGGAATTTTTGTGACTTCTACTCAACATTGACTCAGCCAATTCCCTGTTGCAGAATCTGTTGCTTGCTAATTTTTACTCTTGGTGCTAATTTATATATTACTCATTTATTCAACAAATATTTCTTGAGTCTCTATTATGTGCCAACCATTGTTCTCAGTTCTATGGATACAGTGGTGAATTAGGCAGACAAGATCCCTGCTTACATGGAACATATAGTTAGAATTCGTACGATTCCAAAGGACCAAAAGTCCAACCCAAATAGGTTAATGCCCCCCTAAAAGTAACTAACTAAGATAACTGAAAAGTTCAAGGGTAGCATTGGCTTCAAGCATAGCTTTCTGTAAATGCCAAACAATGTTGCCAGAACCCAGTTTCTCTCATCACATGGTTTTCTGGCCATGGCTTATTCTGTGTTTTGGCCTTATTTTCAGACAGTCTCTCCCTTCCTGATCACAAGATGTCTACAGAAGATCTAGAATATGTATCTTCCAGACTTTAAGCCCAATAAGATTTCATTTTGTTCTCTTTGATTGAGTCATATTGGGTCCATGGCCAGGGAACTGAGACACCCTGATTGGCCCAATCTGAGTCATATGTTCTGCACCTTGAAAGAGCCAAAACCACCGGAAGTAGATGGAATGAAAGTGGATTATGGGGTGGTTCCCCAGAGGGATGTTGGGGCGTGGTTATAATAGAAAAGTGAATGGATACCGGGCAGCAAAACACATCTGCCGGATCCAGAGGAGTGTGAATGTCCTGACTCACATACACACACCCAACCCAAGATCTCCACCCCTGGCTTTCAGAGTTGACCAGGAGTTGGTGGTGCTACATTCAGCAGAAAAATATCTGAATCAGTGATTCATAAGAGGCCAGTGAACACATGAAGTTGAAGTCCCAAGTCAGGAAGTCATTGAAAGAAGGTATGAGTGTTACATATGCCAAAGGTCATTCTGACTGTCCTGAGATTGTCTGGAAAGTTCTTTTCCATTCATCGCCCTTTAAAGTCTAGATAAGGTTAAATGTCCAACAGATTCAGTTTTACAAAGGCTTGGGCTCCTCAAAGTTATTCTGGAAGACTGGAGATTGGAAGAGAGGGGAGTAGTAAGGCTGAACCATAATTCCAAATTATTGAGTTTCTCAAACTCATCGCCAAGAATTACTCAAGCTAGAGAATAACAGGATAGCAAGATGAATATGACATATCTTTTCAGAAAATATATTTTACTCAGTAGAGAGTAACTTAAAACATTGTTTATATAATAAACAGACATGCAATGGAGTAGAATGCAAAATTTACATGAATTTTAAGATAAACCATAACTTCAAAGAAATTTTCAAATTTGCTATGGATACCCAATGTAAAATAACTTGCATAAGAGAAAAAAGCCAATCTTTCTTTTTCAGACAGAAATTAGTGAGCATGATCCTTATCAGAGAACCTAATCCTACCCCTCCAAGCAGAAAATTCAGTGCGTTGGCAAGGTCTTTTTAGTAGCCCAGGGAGCAGCTATTGAGTATGGCTGAGTAATGGGCCTGTATGTTACTCCCAACAGACTCATAGGGAAACAATGTGAAGTACAAGGTTAACAGAACTCCACTGTGAGTAAGTAGGTCTTGCAATTATGAAATTGTGAGGAAAATATTAATCTCTTTCTTTCCACTAGACAATCAGAAAAATAATTATGCACTTTCACAACTCACACTGGTGGGCAATGCATAAAAAACAAACTTGGAAAGTCTGCCAGGACCGTCTCGTGAAAGTCTGACCTAGGATATTTTGATGCTGTGGTACCAAAGTCTATTATCTAAATAGTCCTGGAGAACTTGGAGTGGCAAAAAACACAACACATCTTGTCCTCTCAGAGCCCCTGGGATGATACTTCTAGACTGTCTTGCTAAGACTTTGGGAAAGCACTGCTGGGAGGAGAAAGATGTCCCCTGGGGCATAACAATCCCTTTACAGGGTTTCCCAAACAGCAGGTAGAGGGTCAAGATGAAGCTTAGAGGAAGTAAAAACATGACATGGAGGGTGGGGGCCCGAGGGCAGAAACTTGATTTATCAAAACAGAGTCTCCTGTGGGAGGTTAATACCTTGCAAGCTTGTCCTTAGACCATGGGCAATGTCAGCGTATGGTTTACAATTCTTTCTACCATATGCTGTCATTCCGTTTAGTTTTTCCCAGTCCTTCAATTAAATTGGATCCACCCACAAAGCTATGTGTAGTAAGCTGTACAGAGAAGATCCACAGAGCTACAGAGCAGTATGAAGCACGTCTCACTGTAGTAAAAACAGATTGAAAAATGAGGTGGCTGCTCAGCTCACAATTCCTGTAGTGATCATCTTTGCCCTCCTTTCTTCTTTGGGGAAATTGCTTTACTCTAACATGTGGTTCACATTTGAGCTGCATTGTGCCACCTCCATGCCACATGAGTCCAAGGAAAGCTCTTGACTCCAGCTACGCTCTTCCAGCTGGCCCAGGTTGTACACCAGGCCCATCAGAACCCTTACGCAGTTTTGTTCAGCTGAAACTGGAATAAGCCTTTTCCTCTCAGAGTGAAATGTAAGGAAGATGTATGCCCAGTGCTACCAGCAGGAATAATTCTAGCCCTATGGAGAAAAATAATTTCAGAGAATGATGGCATGTTTAAAAAGAAGAAGGAGGAGGAGGAGGAGGAGAAGGAGGAAGAGGAGGGAGGAGGAGAAGGAGGAGAAGAAGAGAGGAGGAGGAGGAGGAGGAGGAGGAGGAGGAGGAGAGCTCTAGTTCTGGTCAGCTCTGTTCTTTCTACTGTTTGCTTATATAAGTCAATACATTCCTCTTTTTCTAAGCCAGTTGGTGTTAGATAATTATCACTTAAAAACAAAAAACTCATGTTCAATCAATGTCCTTTACACCACACATGGATGCCCATGCACATACTGCAACACTCATGCACACTGAAGCCAATAGATTCCAGACTGAGACCAATGGTGAAGTAAACAAAGCCTAAAGTCAAAAAGGTGGGAACATAGCTTTGAGAAGTCATGTGAACACCTCGGGAACAAGTAGGAGATATTTATCCATCCCTCTTTCCCAAATATTTTGGAGGTAGGGAGCATTTAAAGGCAGAAAAATTGACAATTTAGATGTCAATTCCACAGCCAGAGCTAGAACCCAAGCTTTGAGACATCTAGACAAGAGCTCATTCTACTATACCAAGTGGACTCCGCAAGTTAAAAGGGATTTTTAATCCTAATAAAAATGTACGTTTATAATAATCATTTCTCAAAAAATGATAACAATCATTAAAATGTACCTTAACTTTTACATCTAAAACATCAGAGTAGATTTGGCATTTTATAACATGCAATTATTATCTAAATAAACGTGGACATTTCTGAAAAGCTATTGGAATCACTTTTTAGATATTAAAACCAAGATACTGAGAAAGAATTCTCTTCCTGAATGTCCCAGAAAATCAGAGCTCAGATGCTATTCCAGAAGACAGGTAGCTAAGTTATGGACCGAATTGCTTTCCCCCAAAATTCTTACATTGAAGCCCTAACCTTCAATGTTAAAGAGATCATATTTGGAGATGAGGCCTTTGGGAGGTAATTAGGGTTAGATGAGGTCCTGAGAGTGAGGCCTTCATGAAGATCTCTCTTTCTTGCTATCTATTTTATCAATCTCTATCTATCTATCTATCTATCTATCTATCTATCTATCTATCTATCTATCATCTATCTATCTATCTATCTATCATCTATTTCAATCTCTCTCTTTACCATGTAAGGACATACCAAAAAGGCAGCCTTCGGCAAATCAGCAAGAGTGTTTCACCAGGAACCAAATTAGAAGGCACTTGGACTTACAGCCTCCAGAATTATGAGAAATAAACTTCTGTTGTTTAAGCCATTCAGTCTGTGGTACTTTGTTATGGCAACCTGAGCAGAGTAGTACCAAAGCCAAGATTATAGATACTGCAACCTTGTGTCTGAGGTTTTCTAGTTTCCAGGCTGGATTTCTAGTATTCCATCGCATTGTCAGGTAAGACACCAGACTATGTGCCCCCTTTTTTTTTCATTTGAAAAAGGAAAGAGAGAAGAATGGATCATTTCTTTGCTTGCTTCAGCAGCACATGTATTAAAAATAGAAATGGATCATACCTGAGTGTTTGAATGTGGTAACCTATGAGGATCTTTATAGAACCCTGAGACTCATCCTAGCCATCTTCATTGGTTTCTTTTTAATAATTCTTAACCAAGAGAATAATTTGAGCAATTACAAATTTTTTAATATAAAATTTTGTTATAGATAAAATCCATTTTAAAAGGAAGAAACAAACATTTAAAATTGGAGCCATACCTCTTGGTTCAGAAAGTTCCTGGTCACTGGCTTATTTAGAAACTGTCAAAGTACTACCTTATATTCCAAAAGTATATTTATTTTATTCTATTCTGGTGAAGTGGAAGGTTGATTTAAAAAAAGAAAGCATTAAGTATTAAAAAATGAATTAATCACTTTGGCTGAAAATCTTTTTTTTTAGACCAGAAATAATTAAAATGTTATCAATAGTTTGCTCTTGCAAGTTTATGTTTTTGAGTCACTCTCCTGACTTTGTTGGCTCATTTTGAAGTGCAAAAACTATTTCTGAAAACTGGTTGTAAATACAAGCAATGAAGGGTAACCAACCATGAAAGCAATTAATTAAAAGAGCTCCCGCATGTTTTCTACAGTAAAACGCTTTTAGAAAATTGCTCCCATTATAGACTCAGATGCACTATTAATGAAATCTTGACTTGAAAAAATTACAACCACATCGTTTACCTATGAAGCTGGCATCAGTGTAGTGCCCCACCCCCAGCCATAAGAGCTAGTTTTTCAAAAGCCCCAGGGTATGGTTTAATTTGGAGAAACGCTAAAGTAAAAATAAGGTGGGAAGTAAGAAATTGCAAATAAACATACGAATGCCGTATCTCTTCCATAACATTTTATAGTCATAAAATTTAAGTATAAAGACAACATATGGAGTAAGCGAATTACCAATAATTTTTCTTATGATGGCAGAAAGCACATAACATGAGGTCTACCCTCTTAACAAAATTTTAAGTGTAAAGTACAGTATTAACTATAGACATAAGGTGTATAGCAGATCTTTAGAACTTTTACATCTTGCAAATCTGAAACTCTGTACCCATTGAACAGCAACTCCCCATTATTCTCCCCCACTACCCCATTCTACTTTCTGTCTCTAAGAATTCAACTACTTTAGGTACCTCATATCAGTGGAATCATATGACATCTGTCCTTTTGTGACTGACTTATTTAACATAGCATCCTGTCTTTAAGGTTTTTCCATGTTGTAGCAGATGTCAGAATTTCATTTTTTCAAGAATAAATAATATTCCATTGTATGTATATACCACATTTTGTTTATCCATTCATCCCTTGATGGACATTTAGGTTGTCCACAACCTTGACTATTATAAATAATTCTGCAATGACCCTGGGAGTACAAATATCTTTCACAGATCCAGCTTTCAATTCTTTTGGATAAATACCCAGAAATGAGATTGCTGGATCATATGGTCATTCTATTTTTAATTTACCAATGATATTCTATGCATATTAAATCTTCGGTAATGGTTTTCTACTATTAAGTTCTATTTATAATGCTCTAATATTTGGAAAACTTTCACAATCTCCCTTCTGATTTTAATGAAATGCTTGTTTTCCTTTATTACAGATAATGAGCATGTAATTTTTTTTTTTTAACTAATGTTACAACATGGAATTTTTCATTCTTGCTGTGATTATAGAGACACAGAGCCACCTGGATGTTTGAGAAGCTTGTGTAGCCCTACTCTTCTGCAGCATGATTGAGTAGATATTTCTTCATACCCTTTCCTACTGCCCAGTGTCATACAGCTTGACTTGTCCAGCATCACTTCAAGGCAAATCAGGCACTGTCAGCAACTCTGATTAGTGTTTCAGCTTCCTCCCTCTCACAGACAGGAGAACATGTTCCAAGTCCCAGATTAGCTCTTCCTCACCTTCCTTCCTTTCTCCCAAATTTTAATGGAAAAACCTTTCTTCCTGATCTGCCATTAACTTTATCTCTCATTTTTATTTCCAACCTCCTGATTTTATCTGTTTCCAAATGTGGAAAACAAAGTTCTTGTAGTTGAAAAAATGGCATGCAGAAGTAAACTCCTGCAAAACACAGCTGCGCTGGGGAAAGAATTACTACTTTGCTCTGAAAACATGTTTTAAAGAAGTTGGTTGAAATGTGAAAGCAAGCAACAGCTATTGGTGTCTCTAAGTAACTCTATAGGCTACTCACTTGGTATTAATTGTCTTTTAAAGATCTCAGAAACCCATAAAAAACACAAGTACAGAAATTGTGGCAAATGGTAATTTCCAAAAATGGCCACAACAAATCTCACATCTTACACCATTTACTTGCAATTGGCTGTAACAACCTTTCCACAGAGATGTGGAGTCTGTTTCCAACCCTTATATTTCGATAGGCTCATAACTGGTGAAAGGGATGTTGTATGACTTCGGAGACTAGATGGTAAAAAGTGACAAAGCTTCCCCCTCGTTCTCTTGGGACATTTGCTTCTGGAGATCTGAGTTACCATGTCAACCATCTCTCTACTTGGAGGCCACCATGCTGGGAGAAAGCCTTAAGTAGCCCATGCAAAGAGACCACATGAAGAGTCCTTGAGACTAAATGAAGTGAGAAAGTCTGGCCAGGGCCAGCTGATCCAGCTCTAGCCACTGCCTAACTGCAACCACATGAAAGACTGGAGCCAGAACCACACAGTGAAGCCCTTCCCAAATTCCAGATCCATACAAACCACAAAACATAAGCCATTAAGTTTTGGGATGATTTCTTAAACAACAATAAATAACTGATACAAAATTACTTATCTTTTCTCTTTCTCTGTTTAAAATATTCTCTCCTATAGTTTTTTTTAATTGGATTCACTCAAATAATTTTTATTATAAAGATATGCAGATATGTATTATAGGAGTTAAGAGAACTGACTCTAGAGTCAGTCTGCTGGATCAGAATCTTAGCTACCACTTATTAACCACATGACCTTGGCCTACCTGTAAATAGGGTGAAAACTGTAATTATTTCTACCCTCAACTCCATTTTAGAAGATTCCTATATCATTTGTACGGGAATAAGTCTCCTCAAATCCATGGATAGACTTTGGTAAATCTATGGAGCCAATCATGATAATTCTATCCCCATTTGACACAGTGATTACCTCAAACTTAACTCAATCAGTGTGAAACATTCCCCTGGCCACAGACATTGGTTTGAAGCAACCCAATCACAGCACAACTAGCAGCAGTTAGGTTGTTCACAACCTTGGCTATTGTGAATAATTCTGCAATGAACATGGCAGTGCAAGTATCTCTTCTTGAGAAGTGACTCTTTCTTCCTAAATATAAATGAGGAACCATGGTCCTGATAGATGAAACCAGCCTTGTAATCATGAAAGAAGCCAACCAGAAAATAAAGCTGACACATAGTAGGGGTTGAGCCAAAGTAATTACAGAGAAGTTGAACCAGCGCCCTGGCCAAACTGTACCTAAAGCTCACTCTACCTCTGGACTTTTCAATTATGTGAGCTGACAAATCTCTATGATCATTTAAGAAATTTTGAGTGAAATTTTCTGTTACTTAAGCTTTACCTCTCTGTACTCACTCCTCATATACAATATGAGGACAATACTAGTACTTTCTTCATTGAGTTGTTGTGGGGAACAAAGGTGATAATACATGTAAAGTTTTTAGATCAGTGCCTGGCACAAAGAAATGAGCTTAATAAAGTAATATATATGTAAACATAAACCTGGGACTGAAGTGATATAGTTCTTATGCAACTATAAATTAAAAATAAATTTATAATTTAAATTCAAATAAACAGAGGCATTGAAAGTATGTAGCAGTACTTGGTTATAATATAGACATTCAGATGATTCAGAATATGCTAATATTAATTTTCTTATAATGTCATAAAAATTAAAACTAAAAATATAAAATTCTCACAGATATTCATGAGTCTCCTAAAATACTACCCTAATGGAAATCAAAATGTCAATTTAATATACATCCAAGACATTCCTACTGATTGAAGGAACATAACAATTATAATTTGAGACCTTTTCTAGGGCAATTAAACCAGTTGGGTTTTTTTGCTTTCTATCCAGAAATCCTTCAAATCAAAATGTCACCATTCAGTACAGAAAAAGTTTCAAAAATGAACCTAAAATATTGAGAGGAAATTCAGTTTCACACTGTTTCCTAACAATGGAAAAGGAGTTATTAAAATCCTTAAACAGACATGGACAATAGACTAGTGGTTACCAGAGTGGTAGGGGTAAAGGGAGTCAAATATGTTAGAACTCTAACTATGGGAGGTGAACAGACAGTGTAAATATATATGACTTACTGTTAAAGTGTACAGCTGAAACTTATTAGATTTCATTAACCAATGTCACCATAAAAAACTAATAATTAATTAATTGAAATAAAAAATATATAAAATCCTTAAATAGACTTCATTATATTAATCAGTTTAACACCATTTTACTTTGTAAGAGAGATTGCCTCAGAAATAATGCCAGTCCTTCAGATTTTTTTCATGAAGTTTCATAATAAGCCATTACATTCAGAAGACCACCTGACAAACACAGTACAACAGAAAGCAGCTTTAATGCAATTATACATGTATGGTTCTAGAGCCAGGAGTTACTCATGCCAAGTAAATAATATTGATTTTGTTTATTTTATTGTCTGTGTGATGTATACTGAGGCTTGAGCAGCTGACAAATTTTATAACTTATTTTTTATTCTCATCTACAAAGCTGCATTCCACTGTTCTTTTTTTCCCCCCAACTATAGCTGTACTTGTTATAAAAATTCTCATGATGAAAATTCCTGGTTAAATACAATTGTGATGTGGATTAGGTTTATATTTGGTGGGAAACCAACCTCACCCATCACTATTTTGTCAACATAGTACTGGAGAAGGAGTCATTCGATGCAGGAACATTTAATGCTGACCTGGGATACAAGTGAGATACTGTTTTGACAGCAGGTCCTGGCTTAAACCCAGGCTGCATAACCTGGAGATTCAGACCTGCACAGTTTGGTGGACTGGGAGAGCCTCTCCTTTATAAGATTATTTGTAGAGGATATGAGACAGACTTAGGCAACGTGTAACCTGGGCACTAGTCAAAGTTGGGCATCTGAAGGGTGTCTGTGACTCTCCTCTGGAGAGGGAGGAAATGTTTAAAGGGAACCCTCTTTCTGGGTTTATTTTCTTACAATGCAATCCCAATAAATAGACTCCATCAAGGTGCACCATGACGATGTCTGAATTCTCTGCCTATTTTCTGGGTGGCAGCCATGCCTATTTCAGTTATATATTGCTGCATAAATCAGCTATCCAAAATGTAATGACTTAAAACTACAGTTTTATAGGTCAGGAATTTGGGCAGGATTCAGTTGGGCAATTTCTCTGCTCCTTATGCTGTCAACTAGGGTCAACAAATGTTCACTTGATGACTGGTCTGGATCTGGAGGATCTAAGAAGCTTCACTCATATGTCTGGTTTCTTGATAGAAATGTTTGAAAGACTGGGCTCAGCTGGACCCCTTTTTCTCTCCATGGAGTCCCAGGGCCTTTCCATGTGGTCTCTTCAACAGAGTGGTTGGTCTTACCTGGCTGTTCTAAGAGACCAGAATAGAAGCTGCAATCCTCTCAAATCTTAGGCCTGCAACTGCCATAGTGCCACTTCTACCATGATCGGTAATTGAAACGGTCAGTCATAGGTCAGCCCAAATTCAAAAAGATGGAAAGTAGGCACTACCTATCAATATGAGAAGTGCCAAAGAAATGGTGCCCATCGCAATGTCTTGCCTCTGAACTAGTACAAACCTGGAACGTGGATGAAGATTGAGGCACAAGTGAATCCTAGCTCAAGGTTACGATTAATGGAATAAAAATTAGACTGAGATCTTGCTCTGAGAAGACAGAGTGGTCGGCTTTGGCCAGATCCCATGTTTTAGAAGTCATGTTTTCCTTCTGTGGGATATTCTAAATGGTCAGACAGATTCTTATCCTTGTGCTGCTTCTGTCATTCTTCACTGCTCATCTGAATTTTCTTTGAGTTAAATATATCATGGGTCTCTCCTGGAATCCTTCACTCCCTTATAGGCTTAACTGGTTGAACAGGTCTCTATTGTCTTTGAAAAAGCTTCACAAATATTAAAATAAAATGTAATGAGGTCTCATTAGAAAGGCAAATTTTTGGGGCCACCAAAAAAAAAAAAAGGAAGAAAAGAAAAAGGGCCTTCATGTTTGAGAAAAATATAAATACTTGGTTAGCTTCTGCAGAGCACTTCAAAGAAAGAATGTTATGTCTAAATCAGAATATGAACATAAAAGTTCAAAAGATAACATGATAATGCTTGCTTGGCAATCCCGTCTTCCTGGTGGAAATGCAAACAGACAAAGGCAGAACCTTCTTTTCAAAATGGATTATAAACACTAGGCTCTACCAACATGCTAATTTGAAGATTATTTTATTACTGTGTACTTTAAAAGGCTAAATTGAAAACATCTGTCTTCCTGAGAATTAAATGGAAAAAGATTACAACTGAGGATGAGATGGCAAAGTCAATCTCAGTTGTTTCATAGTGAAGATGGGTGTACCTCCAGGAAACAGGAGGTTTTTTTGTGTGTGTACCCCATTAGGTCATAAACTTAAACTATAATTAAGAGCATACTACAAATAAATAATGTGCAGACTTCTCTTTATGAAACAAGTTAACTCTTTACATTGCTTTTTTTTTTTCATTTTTCCAAAAAGCATCTGGAACCAGGCCCTACTGACTTACATGTTCAAATTAATCATATTCTATTAGCATCATACCTAGGTGCTCTGACTCCTCACTTGCTTGATTCTTCTTGCCTTGAATCGCAGGAATGCCTGTCCTTTTTCAGCATTCCTTTCTCCAATAGTTTCCAAACTCCCTATAGGAATTACACATGTAACCAGATTAGTCACCAGGCTTTCTCTCTCACAGTCCAAAGGGAGTTTACCTATATTCAGGACTGCTATCTACAGCTCTGTAGACTCCCTGTTCCAGGGTCCACTACCCTTTCCATCCTTCTGCCTCACTGACTGTTATTTCTCTGTCTTCCTCATGTTACCATCCCTGCCCCAGCTTCTACTGACCTTGGAATGCCCTCACTTCCTACTATCCAGAACTCTTCTACACCTCTAAATTCTGAGGATATTCTCCTCAGACCCACGGAAAATGTTTCCTGATCCTCACAATCAGCTCTTTCAGAGGGACTTCCCACACCAGATTTGTTGAGCTCCTAAGTTGGATATGGTTGCTTCCTTAATATGAAAGGCCTCTTCTTCCCAGCATGCATAGGCACTGGAGGTTGGGATGAGGAGTGCTAGAAGGTTGAGGACTGGTCAAGCACAGCCTCATCTCATACCTGGAACTATTGTGCCTTGGTCAACCAAACTGTGCTATTCATCCTGTCGACTTTTTCATCTCTCTTTCTCACCAAAATGTCCTTCAAGAAATATGGTTTCCTTTAGGAACTCCCCAATCAAGAATGGCCATTAGACTCAAGTAAGAGGATACCTGCCTTGAGCCACATGTTTTAGAGGACTCTGCTTTGGCTTTCTAGACATGTTCCATCTCATAGAGTCAGGATAGCATGCTCACTCAGAGCCCATGGCTTCCATGCTAGTGGTACCTAGGATCCTGGAATCCCTGTCCCAAATGGCTCCAAGATCACTTCTAGAGTCTGTATACCCTCTTAACTGGGGTCTGTCATCCCAAGGGCAGACTATACCTCCATACATGCAGCCTAGACCTGGGAAGTGGTCAAGGAGCAACTGTTGGGGTTGGGAGGTGCTATGAAGAGAGCTTGGAAGTGGGGTCTAGGGTGTCCACATATGTGCATTTGAATCTTCTTGTAGTAACAGATGGAGCTACATGTGAAAACAGAAGGCAGGCAGAACACAGGCCAGGGACTGGCTCTCCCACACTGTGGTGTCCAGATGTAGATGTCCAAGAAGTCTAGGAATTCTGAATTTGAACTTGGTCTTCTAGGTCATGATGAAAGTACATTTGTCAAAGTTGAAGGATATAGTGCATTTGAACATATTGTAGTTCTTATAGTTTATTAGGTTGATTTATAACTTTAAAATACGTGGACATATGGTTGTGGGCCTTTGTTTACTCTCTTGTGCTGGTTCTGGCCCATGTCCCTTAGGTCAGTATATGCCTGAAGCTTATCTGTAGATAAGGCTCGATTTATTTCCTTTGAACTCCTGAATCACAGCACATCAAAGGATATAGTTGAACATCTGTCATAAGTGTAATATAATATATTGTGAAATCTAAGAGGATATCCCAAAATTCTGTGGTTACGGGAATATGATCAAGAGCACCAGAAGATCTCTAGAGAACAGTGTTGCATAACCCTCAGCATTGGTGCTGTCAAGGGACCCTGTTACAATATCCAGAAAACTTAAAAATGGGAATAGGTGATTCTCCAGCCTCCAGTATTTTTCCTCCCTAGGCCAGGTAAAATCTCGGCTATTTCTTAAACTCAGGTTTACGAGATGAAGTTCAGTGGAAGAGGAAGAGCCATTTTCTTGGTCTTATTAAGGGCAAATCTAAGCATCACTCCCCCTCCCTTTCAAAAAAAATAATCCCATTTTTCCTCCCTACCAGGGCATGCAGTACAGGGACCAGGCTGCATAGAGACACAAAAGAGCCCCAGAAGGGATAGATTTGTTGAGCGATGACTCTCATTCATCCTTCAGGCAAACTCTATGGTCCTGGGGGCTCTGGGACCCACCCCCCAGAGTCTGCTCTAGCTATTTTCAACGCTAGTGCCTCTGGGTGAAGTGCTGGGAGGCCCATAATTAGAGAAATTGCCTTCGTCTCCTTGAATGGACTGAGCTATGAGTTGATCTAGGTGCCAGCATCAGAGACGGAGCAGAGAAATAGGCCTCAGGAATTGTCAGGGCTTTGTAATCAGGAAATTCTATTGCTCCTCTGAAAACTGACATAAGAAATAACTTTGCCAAGAAGGTTATGACCACCAGCTTCAATTAAGACTTTCGAAAGCAGGTGGGTCAAGTGGAAGGGAAGAAGTATTGGCTGAGCATCAATCCCATGCCAGACGTAGTTAAGAGTTTATTTAGATATCTTCTTTAGTCCTCATAGCAGCCATATGGCTGATCTACATATCCGTATGTATCCCACTTTGTAGATGACGGACCAAAGTTCAGAGAAATTGTAACAGGGTTTAAAATACAGATTTTGTTTAAAGCATGAAGACAATACATACCCTATTCCAAGGAGAGGTAAAAGAAAGCAATACGAATTTTTCAAAATTGATTAATGACTCTTGGGTCCCTAAACCACATGAAGAGAAGAAAATGGGGGTGGGCACTGACAAAGAGGGATGTGTGGAGAGAGCACTCAGTGTGCTGTGTATCCTCCCCTCCCCTAGTGGGAGGGGTGAAAATGTTTTCTCCTCATCTCAAGCCTAGGGAAAAGGTCTTTAGTGGGACCATTTAGATAGCATAATGTGGGTTCCCTATAGTTTGGGGTACCCAGAGGACTGGTGTCTGACTCATGCCTGATAAGTCTAAACAGGACAGGATTGGTTGGTTCCTGAACTAAGGGTAGAGGCAAAGAGGGGCTGCTGCTGCACTGGGTTTGGCCTGAGCAACCGGAATAAGTCATGGTAAAGGACGTGTGATGGGCAAAGGATTGGCCATGAGATAAAGCTGGGGAGGGGTTGTCTTAGGTCCTGCTCTAAAAGGGCTCCCTTAGAGGGTAAGAGGACCTCTAATAGGAGGAGTCCAGAGGGGTACATCCAGATGTCTAGGGACTGTGAAGGGATCACAAGGGACCAGCTATTACAGAGATGTATTAACCTATGTCAGGAGAAAGAAGATGAGAGATATAAGTTGATGGAGACTAACCCAAAAACCCCCAAGAGAACTGTCTAGATAGAGCAAGGCTCAGCTTTAAACATCTGCCAAGTCTAGAACACACCAATGCTAGGTCTCTAGATCAGTACCAGTGAATATGACCAGAAAATCCATGGATCTTGCCTGGGTTCATCCAGGACCAGAACCAGTCCACCACTAGGAATCATGGGACACAAAAATCAACCTGCTTCTGATTACCCCTTAAAATGGTAACAGTGATTTTTTTCCAAAGATATAGTATTATAGATTATTTTAATTTATATATATTCAATCAATTTTAGCACCTATATGTGCAAGGCATCATTTATTTTATTTTGTTGAGGTTTTTAAAGGAATTTTTAGGAGCTTAATTTTAGAGATACAGAAAAAGAAGTCCATGGAAATGAAAGCTGTCTCTGCCTATTCCCTTGGCAAGCAAGATGTAAGGCGAGACTCCGAATGTCAAGAGTGAGCATTTGGCATAAATCAGCTCTCCACGGGTCTCATCCAGAAAACACAGCTGCATAAGGATAATGTGCAAAAGCAAGATCTACTGGAAGCATCTCTTAAGTGTTAACACATGTTACATAAAATATGAAACTTGAATTTCAGACTCTATTGACCCAAAAATCAAGAGTTTACCAGAACAAGATTTAACAATACAAAAGAATGATGTTTTCATCTTTAGGTCCTTTTTCATCTGTAATTCATTGTATTTATTGTCATATCAGCCAGATAACTTAAGAATTAAAAGACATCCCACTGACAAACCCTTTCCTCCCAAAGTAGGACAGTACATACAGTAGTCCTTCCACATTCACCATTCTGGCATACACAGGTTCATATATTAAAGAATGATCTCAAGTGTACATGTTTATGTCTATGGCCTCATGTCTCCAAATTGTCCTTTCTATTCTCTTTCTCTCTCTCTC